>NW_024081482.1:460619-842057 GCF_003009895.1 Hyaena hyaena
TGAGGTGGTATCTCAGTGTGGTTTTGATTTGTATTTCCCTGATGAGGAGGGATGCTGAGCATCGTTTCATGTGTCTGTTGGCCATCTGGATGTCCTCTTTGGAGAAGTGTCTGTTCATATCTTCTGCCCATTTCTTCACTGGGTTGTTTGTTTTTCGGGCGTGTAGTTTGGTGAGTTCCTTATAGATTCTGGATATTAACCCTTTATCTGATATGTCATTTGCAACTATCTTTTCCCATTCCGTTGGTTGCCTATTAGTTTTCTGGGTTGTTTCCTTGGCTGTGCAGAAGCTTTTAATCTTGATGAGGTCCCAATCATTTATTTTTGCTCTTGATTCCCTTGCTTTTGGGGATGTGTCAAGTAAGAAGTTGCTGCAGTGGAGGTCAAGGAGGTTGTTTCCTGCTTTCTCCTCTAGGGTGTTGATAGTTTCCTGTCTCACGTTCAGGTCCTTTATCCATTTTGAGTTTATTTTTGTGCATGGTGTGAGAAAATGATCTAGTTTCATTCTTTTGCATGTTGCTGTCCAATTCTCCCAACACCATCTGTTAAAATATAACTTTATTATTTAACTGCAAAGCTCAGAGTTCAAGAATGAAGATGACTTTGAACATGAGAAACCTTCCAGAACAGGAACAAAAACCTCCATCAGTAGTCTGTGAATGTCCATACCCCTTTATGTATTTGTTTGCTTTTGGTGTGTCTAGAACACTTGATGGTCTTACGTATTTGACAGCTTGTTTTGGATTTGGTTATATGACAACTATACCCTGAGGTATGAGTTTTACAACTTGGAGATTTTCTGAGCAGGCGATTCCACAGAGAAGTGCAAACCAGTATAACCATCTTAGGTTTGATGTTTGAGAAAAATGTCTACTGCTACAGATACAGAAAGTGAAAATTCAACTGCTATGGAGAGGCAGAATAAGAAGAAAGGAGAAAAATCGAAATGCTAAAGAAGACAAGATGTAATTATAAAACTAGGAAAGAGATGATTAGAAGCTTCCATTAACTATTTGGGTCTTATTTGCTAAGTAATTGCTTATGTATACAATAGTTCTCCCGCCCTAAGTCCCCAAAGCAAATGAGGTGGGCATTTTCACCTCACATTCTACACATGATGCTTTGTTCTGATTTTATACATTCGTTGAATCTAATACCTGGGAAATGTGTCTAAATCAGTAATTCTAGGTTTTGACAATGGTTTTGAAGTAGAAGAGAGTCATGGCATGAAGAGAAACTGAATAGAAATGTGTTTAACCTGCATGTGAAGGGGTCATCAACATGAAGCCTCTAGGGGAAAATTAAGGTGTTCGTGGGATTTATAATGAGTAATAACATGGGCACATATAGGAATAAGCATTTATTGAGCGTTTTCTAGTGCTAGGCACTATATTGAGCAGTATGGACATAGTCAAAAACAGACTTGGACCCTGTCCTGTAAGTATATTAAGAAAGACAATGGCCAAGTACTTATAAGGGCTTAGAGAGTTCCAGAAGGAAAGTACAGGGAGTTAAGGAAATACATAGGGAGGGGTTTAGCCTCATCTAGGAATTCCAGGTAGTGTCACTGAAAAAAGATAAATATTAATTAATCAAAGCAATGGAGTTGTGAGGAAAGGAACCTCCGAGGTAGACACGCCATTCATCTCCATGATGGAGAAAGGTATTAGGAAACAAATACATAAATGCAAATTGAAAAGGGCTGTCAAGAACCAATAGACACCATGAGAGGAGGACCTTTTTGAGAAAATGATCTGGGAAGACCTCTTTGAAGAAATGATAGTCCAGATGAAAGCTGAAGAGTAAGAAAAAAATCAGCGACGAAAAGAGTCGGGAGCAAGGTGTTCCAGGTGGAGAAGACAGGACATGTGAGGGTCTTGAGAAGACGTCTTCCTTTGTATATTTTGGGAACTGAAAGTAGGCCCGAGTCCTCAAACATGACATGTTATGAAGAGATTAGCTTGAAGAAGGCAGGGGCCAGATTTAGCCCGATTGGTAGACTCAGTTATGGGGGAGCGCTTGAGGGTTGTTGACAGGTGGCTTGACAGCATGCACAGAGACCTCACAGTGCTGGAATACAAGGAAATTGAGGCCATGAAAAATTAAAATGGTTTCTAAATGTTTTTGCACACTGTAAATGATAGAGCCAGCGTTTGAACCTAAGCTTATTTAATCCAAAACTCTGGCTCATGGGAAGGTATGTGTGAGTGAATCACGTACACTAATGATTGACAAGGAAGTGCGCTGAGAGAAACATATTCAGAAAGAACTCAGGGACTTTTCAAAATCCCCCACTCCCTAGAGAAGGACCCTATGAATGGACAATCGTAGATGTTTTTGATCTAACTTTACCCAGATCAAATGCTAAAGGAAGAACAAAGTTAATTAAAAAAACAAAACTAAAGGCCCTCTAAAAAGTTCATATGCAAATGATCCTTAATTTTAATTTTTATTATTAAAAAATTTTTTAATGTTTATTTTTGAGAGAGAGTGAGAAAAAAAAGAGAGAGAGAGAGACAGCGCGAGTGGAAGAAGATCAAAGAGAGACAGACACAGAATCTGAAGCAGGCTCCAGGTTCCGAGCTGTCAGCACAGCGCTTGATATGGGGCTCAAACCCACAAACCGTGAGATCATGACCTGAGCCGAAGTCATAGGCTTAACCGACTAAGCCACCTGGATGCCCCCATCAGATGATCTTTTTAAGTTCTCTTTATTTACTTAAATGTGTGAAGGCAAAAACATTTTTTTGGACGTGAAATGTTCTCATATTTTATGAATACAAATGAAATAGATTCTTCCCTCCTTTCTTACTTCTTCGTGGTCCATTTTTCGCTCGTTTCCTTTGCTATTGAAATGTTGTGCCTTGGCTTTTGGAGTCCCCTAAAATTATGTTGTGTCCTTTATTGATGGTGACAGTCAAATACATAGTGAGCTGGCACCTGCTTCCTAATTCCCCATCCATGTTGGCACAAAAGGGTGTCTTCCGCTGGGCACCTTGGATAGTGAAGTGGGGTCATGGCCACTGAGCAGCTCACAGAGACACACTTTTTATCTCTTATTCCAAGGTGGTTTCAGTAGTTTTCTCAGTTGCCTTCTTGAAGAATCTTTCTGCTGAAGAAAATGACAATGACCATTTTCCAGAGTCTTTGATGAAAGAAGAATGGATTAAATCATCCGATGGGAGCAAAGGGTTTGAACTAAAAACATAGCCTAATCATCGTGGTGAACACCGTCTGTTCACTGGTGATCTGGGCAAGTGAGGGAGTCCTGGAGACCTGACAGCTGGCTGGCGGATTTCTGAATGAGTGAGGAAATTTTCCAGTTCATCTGTGTAGAATTTAGTCCGACATTACAACATTAGGCTACCCATCTGCAGCCTGCAATTGGTATAGACAAGAGAATCACTATTACTTTGTGGAGACAAGCCACAAATCTGGAATGAGGCAGACTGGCATGCCTGTTTGGGGTTGGCAGGGCCAAGGTTTAGTCTATTGTTGCAGGCCTGCTTGCCAAAGGAGAGTGAGAGTCCAATTGCATTAGGCCCTCATCACACACAATGTCTTCGAAGGGACAGAATGTGGGGAATGAACTGAGAAACTCTGACTTTACGAAGGCGGCTGTTCATACTCCCTTGCTTGTTGTTTGAGCCCTTCCTAATGGCCTGGTGTCTTTTCATTCCAAAGGCCATTTATTACCAGAGTTGGATGGCTCTGTTTTGATGCTGATATCAGTTTATGGGTTATTATATCCATTTGCAAATCATGACTCAAAAGAGGAAACTCTGGGATGCGAAACACTCCATATGTCCATAAATCACAAATTGAATCAAAGTTGGCAACACGAAAGTGATTGTGTGGGGAGTTCAAAAGCTTCAGTCAGGCAACCTTTATTGTACCTCCGATATTGTATCTACAATGCTTAGGGGACTGCAAAAGAAATAAGGAATATGGAAGAGTATATGCAGAAAGGAACTTAAAGGTCATACGGCCCAAATGCCCTTCTCAAATAGAAGACTGGTTCTTTGTCATTGGCCTTGTTTTTTAAATGAGAGGGTGGCCTAAAGAAAAAAAAAAGGACCTGTGTATTGGCCCAAGTAGAGCAAATAGAATGTGGCCTTTATTTATTTGTTTGTTTGTTCATTTTCATTCCAGCAAAACCGATTGGTTGACTCTAAAATAGTTATACTATTATTAATATTAAGGAAAAAACAATAAAAGTGGTTGCAACTTATTGAGCTCTTACCAAGTGTCAGTCATTTTACAAGCATTCTGTCTTTCATCCCCACAAAATGCTGAGGTAAAAGTTAACGTTAGTTTCCATTAAAATACGTGAGGGTCTTGAAGTTCACCTAGATTGCATGACTTGCACAAGATCAGAGAGGAGAGCGATGGACACAGTCGGCACTTAAACTGAGGTGAAGAGCCTCTGCTTGTCTTTATGTGGGAGGAGAAAGTAGATGTCGAGTTGTCAAAATGAGATAAATACCTTTTCCAGCACTTTTGAATTGGGTATCTGAGGACAAATCTTTTCCACTCTGAGTCTCAGTTTAGTCATTTTAAGTGGCAAAAATAGTGGCCTCTAAACACACAAGGCAGTTGGATGAACATAAAGAACAATAAATGTGAACTTGTTTAAAAATTTAAGAGCATTATTAACGTGATCTTTCATTGAGGCAGCACACATTAGTCAGCACTTTGCTAGCACAGTGCTGGAATCATGGGATGTGGTGGAGGCCAGAGGATTCAGCTTAGTGTGAGAAGAGGTGAGCACATGACTCCATTGTGGTAATCGTCATGGCAGCGAGAGGAGAAAGGACACTGTCTGCAGAGGTTGAAGATGACTTTATAGAAGAAGCAGTGTCCTAGCATTTTGTTGGATGGAGAAGTAGGCTTATGTCAGGCCAAGAAACATCATAATGAGAAGGAGAGAGAAGAGCAAAGAGTGTGTTATCATTGGAGTGACAAAAAATGTATATTTCATTGACGTATATTTAACACACAGTGCTATGTTTGCTTCAGGTGTACAACATAGTGATTCAACTAAAAAGTATACGTGTCAAATGTTTATATATTTATTTTGAGAGAGAGAGAGAGCAACTAGGGGAGGGAATAGAGAGAGAAACCCAAGCAGGCTCTGCACTGTCAGCACAGAGCCAGATGCAGGGCTCCGTCTCAGAAACTGTGAGATCATGACCTGAGCGAGGATCAAGAGTTGCATGCTTAACAGACTGAGCCACCCAGATTTCCCTCAACTAAAATATATTTTTAAATAAGTTTGTTATTTTATATTCACAGAAGAATTGTGACAGTAGTACAGAGAGGCTGTCTCACGCTGGTGTAGTGAAAGGAGCTGCCACCATGTCTGCCCACCTGCAACGCGTGGTTGTGAGGAACGGCTCCAGCTTTCTGATGAAGAGGAATGAACAGATAGACAACACTGAGCCCAGTAACCTTAAAGCTCACAACTCCTTCTGCTACAGTGGGCTGATTCACTGCAAGACTGTGGGTGTGGAGCTGGGAGCACAGGGCAAAGGTATAGTGGTTGGTGGTCATGAAGCACAGATCCCTCCAGCAAAAGCCTGCCACCACCCAAGTGCTGACCACCATTAACAAGAATGCCTGGGCCACCCTCAGCAGCATCAGGCCCATGATCCACAAGAAGTTATGGCCCAGATCTGTGCATGGCTGCCATTTGCAGAGCCAGTGCCAAATTCTGCAGCCAGAAGCCTATGATGGTGAAGAGGCAGGAGACCCTCCCCACCAAGAGCCCCTGAGCACCTGCTCCCCACCCCCAAAGCATAAAAGATGTCCACCACCTAAAAAATATTGCAGAGAGATTCATACATACACCCCACAACCAGATTCCCTTATTATTCATATCTTACATTAGTATGATAAAATCATCACAATTAGTGAAGCACTAGTGACACATTATTAACCAAAGTCAATACTTTCTTCCAGTTGCCATAATTTTTACCGAATGTCTTTTCTTTTCTGGGATCCAATCCAGGATACCACACTGCATGTAGTCATAATGTGTCTTTAGGCTCCTTTTGGCTGTGACAGTGGTTTTTGTTGTATTTGATGACATTAAAAGTTTTGAGGTATACTTGTCAGGCAATTTGTAGTCTCTCCCTTGTGTAGAATTGGTCTGTTTTCTTAATAGATGCATTGATATGTCTATCACTTTTGACGTTAACAATTATCACCTGGCTTAGGCAATGTTTGTCAGGTTTCTCTACTATCCTGTTGCTCTTCCAACCCCTCTTTGCATCCTCTTTTGGGTGTTTTGGAAGCAAGTGGCTGTGCACAGCCCTATTCAGAGAGTGGGGAGTTATATTCTAACTCCTTGAGGGTGAAGTAGCTACATAAATTATTTGCAATTCCTCTGCATGAATAATTTATTATCCCCATTTATTTATTTAGTCAGTCATTTCTATATACCAGTATGGTCCCGTGAATATTTATCTTATATTTTGTATTTTAATCCAAATAATTCTTTGTTGCTTAAATTGTTCCAGCCTTGGCCATTGGGAGCTTCTTCAGTTGGTTCTTATGTCCCTTTGACCTATTCCTTTCATTATCATTTTCCCCCTTACGTTTTGGCACTGTATACTTTGTTTTTTATTTTGTCCTAGAATCTTCTATTTCCCCAAAGATTCCATGTTCTGTGTTTTGGAGAGCGGTGTTAGAAATCAAGATCTGGGTGCTAGGTGTCTTTGTTTCTACTGCAATGTCATTGCTTCCAGGCTTGATGGAGAAAGGAAATCTGTACAGGGTAGATACACATATTTATAAATATTTTTTTTATGTGCCTGCCTATGTCAATATTGAACTAAACATGAGTTTATAGTCAGGTGCCCAACTTTGGTGCCATTACACCATGAATCATTCTAGACTTCTCTTGTAGATTCTTTGGGATTTCAGACACAGCAGTTGTGTCAATAGTAGTTTCATTTCTTCCTTTCCAACATGTATAACTTTTATGTATTTTTCTTGTTATGTTGTACTAGCTAGGGCTTCCATTAAGTACTGAAGAGGAATGATGCAAGAAGACATTCTTGACTTCTTCGTGATCCTAGGGAGGAAGCATCCATTAAGTCTGATGCAGAATATAGGTTTGTGATAGTTGTTCTTTGTCAAGTTGAGAAAGTTTTCTTCTATTCCTGGTTTTCTGACAGTATTTTTTTTAAATAATAAGTAAATGTTAGATTTTGTCAAAAAGAATTTTGGCATTGATTGATAATATCACATGACTTTTCTTTAGCCTGATGATGTGATGGATTACATTAATTGATGTTTGAATGTTGAATCTTTCTTGCATACCTGGAATGGATTTCACTTTGTTGTAGGTTTTAATTCTTTTAAAACATCAGCAAATAGAACCCAAAAATATTTTACTGAGGATTTTTTGTCTATGTTTATGTGAATTATTCTCTGTAGGTGTGTGGGGGGGGGGTAATGTTTTTATTTTGTTAATAGGGCAATGTTTGCCTTATAGAATGAGTTTGGGAGACTTCTCTCTGGTTTTATTTTCTGAAAGAGATTATGAAGAATCAGTATTATTTCTTCCTTAAATGTTTGGTAGAATTCACCAGTAAAACCATTTGGGCTTGGTACTTTTCTTTTTGGAAGTGTATTAATTGTTGAGACAATTTCTTTAATAGATAGGGTTTTTTCAAGTTATTTCTACTCACATGAATTTTAGTAGATTGTATCTTTCAAGAAATCGGTCCATTTCAACTTTGTGAGCACAAAGTTGTTCATAATATTCCTTTATCATCCTTTTAACGTCTTTGATATAAAGAGTAATGAAAACTTTCTTCTTTCTGATTTGTGTTAATTTATGTCTTCTCTTTTTTCTTTGTTATCAATTTTTATTGAACTTAAAAAATAGCTTTTCTCTGTTGTTTGGATGTTTTAAATTTCATTGATTTCTGCTCTAATTTTTATTATTTTGTTTTTGCTTGCTTTCTGCTTAAATTACTCTAGTTTCCTAAAGAGGAAGATTATATTATTGATTATTTTACCTTTAATTTAATATGTTCATTTAATGTAATATATTTCTCTGTAAGCACTGCTTTTGCTACATCCCTAATAATTTGATAAATTGTATTTTATTTTCATCTAGTTCAAATACTCAAAAATTTCTCGTAAGACTTCTTCGATCCATGTATTATCTAGAAGTCTGTTGTTTAATTTCAAATATTTGGGGGATTTTCCACCTATCTTTCTGTCACTAATTTTCAGTTTTAATATATTTTGTATGGCTTCTGTGCTATTTTTGGTGAGTGATTTATGGCCTAAAATGGAGTCTACACTTGTGGATATGAGCTGGAGAAGAATGTGTATTCTATTGTTGGATGGACTATTCTATAAATGTCAGTTAGAGCAAATCAAATGATAGCGATGTTAAGGTCAACTATGTGCTTACTGATATTGTGCCTCCTTGATCTGTCTATTACTGACAAAAGTATGTTGAAGTCTCTGACTATAGTGGATTTATCTATTTCTCCTTGTAGTTATATTGTTTTTTGCCTCATATGTTTTGATGCTTTCTTGTTAGATGCATACACGTTTAGAATTGTTATGTCTTCTTCGAGAATTGGTCACTTTATCATTATGTAATGCTTTTCGTTGTCCCTTATAATCCTTTATCTAAATGTAGACTTGTCAGAAATTAGTATGCCTACTCCAACTTTTATGAATTAGTGTTAGCATGGTATGTCTTTCTCAATCTTTTTACTTTTAACTTATCTCTGTCTTTATATTTAATGTGGGTTTCTTGTAGACAACATAACTTTGGGTCTTGGGTTTTTATCCACTTTGGCAATCTCAGGTTTTAATAGGTGTATTTAGATCATCCATACTTTAAGGTGATTATTGATATAATTGCATTAATATCTACTGTGTTTGTACCCATTTTTGATTCCTTATCCTTGTCATCTTCTTATTTTTTTCTGTTTTCTGTGGGCTTAACTGAGAAATTTATATGAATCCATTTTATTTCCTCTGGGCATTACAATTATTCTTCTTTTTAAAATTTTAATGCCCTATAGTTTACATATACTTTTTTTTAACAATCTAATTCCATGTTCAAATAATACTATATTGTTTCACATGTATTATAGGTACTTTATAACAGGGTACTCTCAATTTCTCCCCTTGTGATATTGTTGTCATTTATTTCACTTAGTCATGTGTTATAGTCATCCAGTACATTGTTACTATTATGATTTTAGACAGTTATTTTTTAGAGCAGTTAAGAATAAAGAAAGTAAAATCATTTATTCCTTCTTCATTCTCTTCTTGTCTTTAGGTAGATCCAAGTTTCTGATTTGTATCATTTTCTTTTTGCACAGAAAACTTCTTTTTGGATTTCAGGGCAAATCTGTTAATGATGAATTCCCTCAGTTTTTGCTTGTCTGGGAAATTCATTATTCTCATTCCCTTGTAAAGAATAACATTAGTTGCTATAGAATTCTAGGTTGTTGATTTTTTCTTTCAACACTTTAAGTATTTCACTGCACTCTTTTCTTCATTATATCATATTGGCAAATTATTTTTTTCCCCTCTGTCACCTTTCAAGATTTTCTTAATGTCTTTTGTCTTCTGCAGTTTTAATATGATATGCCTAGGTGTGTGTGTGTATGCACATGAGCGCATATCTGCAAGCACACTTACAGGGGGTATGGTTTGTAATTGTTCTGCTTTGTGTTTGTTGAGCTTTCCTGGACCTGTAGTTTGGAATCTGTCATCAGTTTTGGAAAGTACATGGAAAGTTCTCCGTTCTTTTTCTTCTCATATGTTATACCTTTTGAAATTATCCCACAGTTCCTGCATGATTCATTCTGTTTTTTAAATTCTTCTTTCTCTTTGCATTTCAGTTTGTAATTTCTTTTGACCTATTTACAAAATCACTGATTCTTTCCTTAGCTGTGTAAAATCGATGGCTAAACTTATCAAGTGCATTCTTCATTTCTGTTACTCTTCTTTTGATTTCTGAAATTTCCTTTTGATTCTTTCTTGGATTGTCCAACTTTTGCTTGTATTACCCATGTGTTTTTACATGCTGTTTACTTTTCAGCTAAAACCTTTAACATATGAGGGGTCCATGGATAACTCAGACAGTTAAGCATCTGACTTTGGCTCAGGTCATGATCTTACAGTTCATGAGTTCAAGCCCCGCATCAGGCTCTGTGCTGACAGCTTAGAGCCTGGGGCCTACTTTGGATTCTGTGTGTGTGTGTCTCTCTCTCTTCTCCTCCCCTGCTCAGCTCTGTCTGTCTCTCTCTCTCCAAATATAAACATTAAAAACATTAAAAACAAAAAATGTCTTTAACTTATGAATCATAATAATTTTGAATTCTTTTTCTGATAATACCCAAATTTCTGCCATGTACAGTTCTGGTTCTGATGATTGCTGTGTGTGTGTGTGTGTGTGTGTGTGTGTGTGTGTGTGTGTGTGTAATATTTTAGAGAGATAGAGAGTGTGTGAGCTGGGGAGAGGGGCAGAGGGAGAGAGAGAGAATCTTAAGGAGGCTCTACACTTAGTGCAGAGCCTGATGCATGGCTTGATCCCATAACTCTAGGATCATGACCTGAGCCAAAATGAAGAGTTGGATGCTTGGGCTACCTGGGTGACTCAGTTGGTTGTGTCTGGTCATGATCTCATGGTTCATGAGATCAGGCCCCACAGCAGGCTCTGGGCTGACAGTGCAGAGCCTGCTTGGGATTCTCTCTCTCCCTCTCTGCCCCTCTCCCACCTGCATGTGCTCGCTCTCTCTCTCTCTCTCTCTCTCTCTCTCTCTGTCGCTTTCAAAATACATAAATAAACTTAAAAAATTTTTTTCTTAAAAAAAATCAGGATGCTCAACCAATTGAGCCCACTCAGGCACCCCTGTTGTTGTCGTTGGAAGCCAGATGTGTCTTATCAGGTGATAGGAACTAATGTATATAGGCTTTTTGTAAGCTGGCTAGGATTTTGGTTGGATTTAATATTTGCTTGAGCTGTAGGTGCTAGAGGTTTCAAATCCCTCTTCTGTTTGTATTTTTGTCTCCCTATTTGACCTTGGACTTCCCTAAGTAAAACTTAAGAATTTGTCTCTCGTTGCTCTTTCAGCTGTACTCCATTGTTACTATATTGGAGTCTTGGTCTGACGTATGTTATGGGGATGGGGAATTCTCTATAATCATTTGACTAAATCTCTGTTTACACAGCCTGTGTCTTGGGGCTATCACTTTTTTTAAGTGTCTTTCCAGTGGTATAGCTTCCCCCCCTGCCCCAGGCCCCCACTTTCTGTATCTTTGCCTGGATGCAGTGTTCCCAGTCTATTTCCTTGGGACCTGGATTCCTGTTCACTGTGTTTTCATCTTCTTAGATGAGACCAGAAGGCTAGAGGAGGCTGCAGTGGTGGGAAATGCCCTTCCCCAGTAGGGAAAGGCTTCTGAAAAATTCTTTTCCCCTGGAGTCTGAAACTTTATTATGGAGAAATCCCTGCCCATATTTCACAATTATTACATTTTCCTTCCTCCTGCCAGAGTCCTTCAAAGGATCTTTCTCAGAGCTTCACCAGGAGAACCTAGTGAGTTTCTCAGTGGTAGAACCCATGAAAATGTTTCCCCCAAATCCCAAGACTGCAGTCTTCAAGAATTTTTCATTCTTTAGCTAGCCCACCCTCAGCCTCCAGCAGCTCATCGAAATTACCATTTCGGTACTATTGCCATTTAGGTATTCCTACCAGTTTTTGGCTCTGGTGGGCTTCTGCTCCAGATAAGATCTTGGCCGTGTTTGTCTAGATGAGCCTATCTCTCCACCTTTCAGAACTGTAGCTTGCCCTGTGACCTCACTCCTCTGATGGTTCCAAGGAAAGTAACTTTCAGGGTTTTTATTAGGTTTTATTTGTTATAAGGACAGAAATAATGACTTCTAAGCTCTTTACTCTGTTGGGCGTTGAAACTGGAAGTCCAAGCAGATAATTTTCATGTCACTGGAATATAGGAGGTATGAAGAAGGTAAGGCAAAGCAAGGCTAGAAAAAAATAGGTGTGGCCACACTTCTCCAAAGCCTTTTGTGTCAGGCCAAACATCTGGACTATGTGCTGCAGGCTAGAGAGGGGCAACCATGGGAAGATTTTAGCTGTGTGTGACACAGCTGAAACCTTACATTAGTGGCAGCATAGGAGTGCTTCTCTTGGGAGCCAGAGGCTGGGGACAGACATGACCTGCTCAGAGTGAGACAGTTGCATCACACATTCATTTCCCATTTGGATATCTGGGATGGACTTTACGCTATTGTGCAGGTGTTATTTCAACAGGGCGCATGTCTGTGTTTACGCTAATTGAACTAGAAAGAAACCCTTTTCTGCTGTCTTGTTCTGCGCTGCCTTCCCAATGAACTGGGTATAGCACATACTTAAATAGCAGTTGAACTGGGTGAGCTGAATCATTCAGGGTTTTTAATGCAATTCTTAGCCCAAGGTATCTCCAGCGGCTATGTTGGTGAAAATAGGGGTTAGAGGTGAATTTGTGTATTATACTCGATAAATCTTACAGAGTCATGTTAATTTTACCCTTATGGATAACAAGGCAGCAGAAAGAGATAGTTCCTGTTCCGCTGCTTTCTCAGGGAATTGTTATGTGCAAAGCTATAAAGAGAACAACTTATAGCACCATGTATATTTATATTGTTAAGGTAACACACATATTTTGGTGCACATGAATCAATAGTTGTGATATGGTGAAACATTTTCTCAGAAAAGTTCAGGAAATCATTGTATCAAATACAGGCAGATTTACTCAATAAGCAATAAACTGGCACCATCAGTGAGTCAGGTACTGTGCTAAGCACCATGGATAAACATGACTAACACATACCAGCCTTTAATGACTGAAAACCTAAGGGGTTAGCCAGGCATACAGTTATCAGTTACATGAATCAGATTGTGATAATATGATAAAAGCAAGGTAAATACCTTCCTTTGAGTTTTTACTATGTAGCCAAGACTTATGCTGAGCATTTTGTATACATGATCGCAGTTACTTTTTACAGGGACCCTGATACAGTGATGTTATTATACCCACTTTATAGATGAGAAATCTGAGGCCCCGAGATCTTAAATGTTTTGCCCAAGGTCACAGTGAGCAGAGGAATCAGGAATGGAAATGAGATCTTTCTGGCTCTAAAGCTTTCCCTTCCATCTGTTCACTCTACGCTAAGGTATAAGAACACAGAAAGTGTGATTTAATTTTATCTAGATGAGTCAAGAAAAGCTTCACAGATAAGGTGGCATTTAAACTAGATTTTGACAGGAGTCGGATACTGCCAGGATGAAAATGAAGAAAGGAGCATATATAACAGAGGAAAGAGCAAGAGCAGAGGTGTGGAAGGGTTCAGGACTGAGGAAGCCAGCAGGGCAGGAGTGTGGCACATGGATGGGACCCGTGCATAAGGAGGAGGAAGGGCGTTTGCTTCCATGTGAAGGCGTGAATGCCGAGCCATGAAGGGATTTGGGAACAGAAGCGCTAGTGACCTGATCAAATCTGAGTTTCAGCAAGGTCACGCTGGAGGCGTGTGGAAGATGAAGTGCTAGGGTAAGAAGCCTGGAGGCAGGATCGTTTTGAAAGCCGTTATGAAGTACAGGAAAAAGAAGTTAAAGACCTGATTCTTAATACTAAGCTTAAAAAAATTATACAGAGGATCAGAATATTTTAAGTTCCTTTATAAGAAAAATCTTTGATTCCTCCAAGATTTCTAGACATTTGATCTTGATGGTTGTCTTCACATTCTATTATTGCTTTCCTTAGACAACACCAGAGCCTGAACTTTGAAAGTTAGAGGATGCCTGCTAATCGTATCTTTTACACCTGTTTTTGTGAAAACTTAAATGGATTACATTCACCTAAAACGTGTTTAGAAAGAATGATTCATAAAGCCCATTTCTGTGGCAGAGGGAAATCCAGATGATTCTCTTATGTTTAACTCATGTCTTTGTTGCAGTTCTTTACAAAGCACGGACACTTTTCTTTGTTAGTGAAGAACAGTTTCCCCCTGGAAAGGGTCTGGAAATAAAATGTAGCCTGGAACCAGGGTGAGAACTTGAGAGAAATCCAGTTCCTCACTAGTAAGTATCCATGGAATATTCCACAGAACTGGCCACGAGGGGCCTCTTCACTTCTCAAGAAGGCCATGAGGGAACAGGGGAGTGGGCAGGGTCTGAGAAAAAGCCTAAGCTGATTCTGTGTCATGGGAAAGGACAGTCCCTCAGCCAAGACCTCTTTTACCTGGCAACTGGTCTGCTTGGGGTCGGATCCGGCTCTCATCAAGCAAAGGCACACCATTATAGATGGGCTATCTGCTCTTTTCCTCAGCAGGGGCGCTTGTTCAGATTTTACCTGTAGAACCTGCTCCTCTTGGTGAGATAAACAATATGTTTGACGCACCAGCAATGCTGTGCGGCTTAGCAGACAAACGATGTTTTATGAAGTAGCCATCTGCAGAGAATCACGTTTGACCATCCTTGGGGACTATTCCATTTATCCGAGAGTTCTGAGTCCATCCATTGAAAGCTGTCATTTTTTTTTTTTTTTAATTTAAAAAGGAGCATACCCCGTGGCTCCCTTTTTTTTTTTTTTTTTTTTTTTTTTAGAGAAAGGTTTCTCCATTATAGAATGATTTATGGATAAAAGAGTTACTGGAGATGAATTATTTAGTGAGAATATGATATGAAACATGATAATGTTTCACACCCAAATAAGAGTTACTTGTAAACCTGTTTCCTGTCTCCTGTAAACTGATTGTTCAGAACTATAAACCATTCCACCTCAAGATTAGCTAAAAATTGAGTCAGTAAATAAAAGTGTCCCCAAAAGAATTATATTTATATTAGCCATTAACACATAACTTAAAACACTTTAAAATTTTAATTCATTCAAAATGATGTGATGAGACACACAGTATTTAGTATTGATGATGGATACATCATGTCATTTTAAGCCACTTCTGTATATATATATTTTTAAAACCCATTTTCTCACTGAGCCACACTACCATTATTACAGCTAACAAGGTTAATGATAATTCTCTAATAACTTAGAATACTGTGTCCATATTAAAATGTCTTCACTGGTATCAAAAATATGTTTTTACAGTTGATATTCTTCTATGAGGTCCACTCATTGAATATGGTTGCTATGTCTTTTAAGCATATTCTTAAATGTTTAGTCTAGAATAGTTCTGCTTTCCTTTTCTTTCTCACATGCTATTGACTTGGAAAAGTTGGCCCGATTGTCCCAGAGAATCTCCTATATGCTGAACTCACTTCTTGGGGCATAATTTTACTTGTTCCCTCATGCTCGACATTATTGGAGAATGGGCTTTACCTAAGGCTTGATTAGAGCGTGTTAAATTTTTTTTTTCTAAACCTCACAGATGTGTATTTGATTCACAATAGAAGCACACGGTGTCTGGTTTTCTCATGACTGATAATGCTGAATAATTATTGACCGTGTCAACTTTTCTCCTAAGAGTGTACATTCATGGCACACTTACTTGGAAAGTATTTTTCATTAGATTTTGCAAAATGATGAGTTTCTAATTCTAACACACATCATCTATTTGTTCACTATAATTTTTCTCTACAGAGAAATTGCCACTCATCGGCTAGGTCAAATAGGGTATGATCTTTGGTGGGCTTGGTTTCAACCTTTCCCCAAAGAACACCCCTTTCTTTTAGGAGGGAATGAGACCCAGAGATCACATTCTGGGATCTAGGGGTGATCACTATTCCTGACTTGCCACCATTTTCAGACATATAGTAGACAGAACTAGTCAATATGCAATTTTAAACAAGAGAGATGAAATCATTTTACATGAATATCTGTAATTCAATTTTAAGATTCAATTTTTACTTCTTGAACTTTTTTCCTAAAGCACCCCAAAACCTTGTTTTCACTGACATTAACACAGTTACTCACAGTATACCTGTAATAGTTTAAAAATAGAAATGCTAATGTTAGTACTAAAATTAAGCCTACAGAATATAGTTTAAGATTTCTGTTTCCCTAATTATGAACGAGAAATGAGGCGCACACACACACACACACACACACACACACACACACACAGATGCATCTTAATTTCTTTTTCTGTGCTCTCTTCCTATCTTTTGCCAATTTTTATATTAGGTGCTTGATCATTTTCTTCTCAGTTACGAGGACCACTTTAAATATTAGGGATATCCAAACCCTGTGTTGTAAGTTGCAAACGTTTTTATCAGTTTATCATTTATTTCTCTGCTCCTTTTTAAAGTTTATTTATTTATTTTGAGAGAAAGAGGTGCAAGTGGGGTAAGGGCAGAAACTGGGGGAGAGAGAATCCCAGGCAGGCTCCATGCTGTCAGCACAGAACTCTCATGAGGCAGGGCCTGAACTCACAAACCTTGAGATCAGGACCTGACTGAAATAACGAGTTGGTCATTCAACTGACTTAGGCATCTCTGTTTACTTATTTTTTGCGGTGTACATAACCTCGAGATTTTATTGTCTTCATAATAGAACAGAAGATGAAGCTTATAATTGGATCACTTGGCCCTTTCTCTTATCTCCTCTCAGTTTAAAATGTTTGCATCTCTTGGGGCACCTGGGTGGCTCAGCTGGTTGAGCGTCTGACTCTTGATTTTGGCTCAGGTTATGATCTCATGGTCTGGGATCTTAGGCTCCAGGTTGGGCTCAGTGCATGGAACGCAGAGCCTGCTTGCTCTCCCTCTCTCTCTGCTCCTCCCATACTTGTGTACATGTGTTCTCCTTATCTCTCAACATAAATGAATAAACTTTTAAAAAAAGAAAAGACGTCTGGCGTCTTTTTTTTTATGTTTATTTTTGAGAGAGAAGGGAGGGGCAGAGAGAGAGACACACACACAGAATCCGAAGCAGGCTTCAGGCTCTGAGCTGTCAGCACAGAGCCCGACGCAGGGCTCTAACTCACGAGCCTTTGAGCCATGAGATCATGACCTGAGCTGAAATCAGCTGCTTAATCAACATAGCCACCCAGGCGCCCTAATGTTTGATATCTCTTAATAGCCAGCATTCTTTTAGATCTGTATTTGAGGTCAACACATTCAAGCCTTAGCACAATCTTCTTAGTAGTTTTAGCCTCTTCCCAGAAAACTGGCTCAGCCTGTCCACCATAGCCACTCTGTTCCCTGTCATCGTGGTACCTTTCTTGGGCGTACAGAGAAGTGTTGCCTTTTGTGTACTGTGTCACGTTATGAGGTTGATGCCTGCCGTGCTTTTTATAGACAACCCAGAAGATTTTAAGAACACTTACCAAGTTTGTGGGATTGTTATCAGCACAGAAAGTAATCTCATTGATATTTTTACTTTTTATATAGTATTTTATGATGCAGATTTTTAAAAAAAAATTTATGTAGGTGAATTTATTAAGTTGTTCCTGTACTGCTTCAGTTTTGAATTCGATGAATTTTTTTTATCTACCCTTGGCTTATGAAAGAATTCATCCTTGTTTTTTCCTACTGTGTTTATGGTTTCTTACTCTGATCCACTTGACATTCCTACAGGTGTATTCTGTGAAGAGGAACAGATTCAGTTTTATCTTACTCCATATGGCTTCTTGCTTGGCAGCACACTTTATTAAAAAATTTACTTTAGACCTCTACTTCTGGATGAAATGGACTAGCTTGTATCTTGATAAGACAGAATAGAAAGAGTGAAATGAAAATGATAATAATGCAAAATGAATTGTTGGCGGGTATTGCTGAGCTGTCACGTCCTTGAGGACTTAAGGGGCCCAGTTACTGGATAGCGGGGAGATGGATTGAGAGGAACCAAATGTTCTCTGCTGTCCTTGCCCTTGAGGAATCTGCTGACGTAGAAGTGCCCAGGACTGTGAGGCTGAGAAGCTGAAAGGTCAAGCATAAAGCAAACTGAAATACTGAGAAGATCGGGAGTTCACAGTTTAGTAAGTTTTGACAAATGCATACTATCTTATAACCAACACTCAAACAGGCTATAGAATATTTCATCACCCTAGAAAACTTCTTTGTGTTTCTTGCCAGTCAGTACCCTGCAGAAGCTACTGCTGTCATGATTTCATTCCACATGGATTAGTTTTGTCTATTCTCAAGCTTCTTATAATGGAATCTTAGAGCATTTACTCATTTAGGTCTTTCTTATTTTGTTAAATATACTACCCTTGGGGCGCCCGGGTGGCGTAGTTGGTTAAGAGTCCGACTTTCGCTCAGGTAATGATCTCGCGGTTCGTGGGTTCAAGCCCCGCGTCGGGCTCTGTGCTGACTGCCAGCTCAGAGCCTGGAGCCTGTTTCAGTCTGTGACTCCCTCTCTCTCTGACCCTCCCCTGCTCACGCTGTCTCTCTCTCTCTCTCCTAGAAATAAATAAAAAAAAAACATTTAATAAATATACTACCCTTAATATTCATCTATGTTGTTTGTATCAGTAGCTCTTATTTTTAAATTCGCTAGTTACTTTTGAGGAATCAAACTCCATCCTAAACTGTACCCCAATGGTTCAGTCCTTGGATATCTTGTATACCTGCCTCACTTATGTAATTCCCCTCTGGGGTTAGACTTTTTCTCTGTGCCTCCACTTGGCCTTATGTGTACTTCTCCTGGGGTACCTATACTCATTGTATAGATGAGGGCTTAACTATCTTTATCTCCAGGTTTAGAACAGTTTCTATTATATGGTAAGTGGCCAGCACGTGAAAGACTTGAGTAGAATTCCACTTTTCATGAATTGATCACTTTAACTTTGGCACTGTTTCTTCACATTTGGTTGCCTTTGAATCTCCCTTCTCTTGAACAAACCCTCAAATGTGTGTCTTAATTTGATCCATTAGACCATTGCCTAACATTATAAATGGGAATCTAGTCTCTGAGTCAGCTAAATAAAACTGTAAACTAACTAGCATACTACTTACCATACATTAGTTGCTCAATAAAGTAGGGAGAAAGAAATGGAGAACCCAAGCCCAATCCTTCTGGACCCACTGACCCACAGAGGTCCCGCTATGTTCTCCAGCTGAGCCTGGCCAAGGTATAAAACTATTCTTATTGTTTCTGAGTTAAGCAAGTTCATTTTCCTTTCATGTTTTTTATTTTAAAAAAATCATTCTCTTTTATATGCATCTTCTTATCTTCATCAGAAAGCTAGTACTTTGCAGCAAGGAACTATGTCTTCCAGTACTTTTTTCTCTTGCCCTAGTACTGAGCTACAGTTTTATACACACTGGACACTCAAAAATGTAGAGAATGAGGTGGTAATAAGTTCAAAGTAATGAATAGATCTAATCATTGAGTTGCTTGGTAACATACGATGCCACATAAAAGCGTATAATAACTATCACTCTTGATGGCAGAGCAAAATGAACAAAAAGATAAAAATCAAAGAAAACAGCTGGATAAAAAGCGAGAAGCAGCAATAGAAGAGAAACTTAGCCATAAGAATGTTCTGTAGCTGTGGATTGCCAAGCTCAAGGGAAAGGTTTAGAAAAATATGATAGGCTCCACTTACAGGGAACTCAGTTTCCTTAGCAAATGGATTTGGTAATTGGAATTTTTGTTCCATCTTTCCCTCTGAGAGTGTGTGGGTGAAAGTTAATTAATGTGGTAAAATTGCACAGAGTCTTTGAAAATTGCAACTTCTGAAAGACCCATCGCACTACATCCATGCCATTTGGGTGATGACGTGGGAATGGTAAAGATGACCCAGACCTACCCGATGTTTTCTCTCTGAGGTTTCTGACTCCATACTTAAGATCACAAAACTAGAGAAGGAACAAAATGGAGGAAGATGAATACAAATTTATAATGGATGGTTGTGTGCCAAATTGCATAGCTTGGTGCATAAATCTCCCCTGTTAGGCTACTGGGGCAACTTTCAAATTTGCATGCTCAAGTTGAATTCCACTGTCTCTAAGTCTCCATCCACTTCATTATCGTTTTTTACTTCTCATGTTTTCATGAGTTGTTCAAGTAACTACAGCTGAGTAATAAATTATCTAAACTTAGTAGTGTAAAGCAGCTATTTTATAATGCTTACAAATTCTGTGGGTTAGAAGTTCAGATAAGATATTGTAGAGATGGCTTGTCTCTGCTCAGTCTTCATGTTGCTGGGGGTGAATGGAACTATGGAGACAAATAGCTAGAGGATTTGTTACTTGCATGTCAGATGACTAGGCTGGGGTGACTCAAAGCTGTGCTTGCCTGGGACTGCCTCTACAAGTTCTCTCAGCATTGTGGTTGGGTTCTAAGAGGGAGAGCCTTCCGACCGAGCATTCCAATAAAGCCAGGCAGAAGCTCTATGGTCTTCATGGCCCAGCTGTACAAATCACGTGTCTTTACTTCTTTTATACTCTATCTTCAGAGCAGCCACAAGGACCCTGAGAATCTAGGGAAGGGAGATGAAATAGACCACACTTTTTGATGGGAGAAGTGTCAAAGGATTTGCAGCAATAACAAAACAAAGCAAAAGAAACAAAACAAAAAACTACCATAACTGTACATTAGACAGCAAACACAAGCCAGAAAAAAAAAACAAAAAAAAAAACGTATTTTATTAATACTTTCTGAGGCTTATTCAGAGGACAGGTTATGCATTTGTTTCTGGTCCTTTTGCTACAATAGTAATAAGCCCTGTCTAATAGGGTGCTAGATTGGATTCTGACAATGAGGCATTTGCATATTTAGAAGTTGAAGAGAGGCCATTTTTAGTACCTGACAACGGTGGGCAGATGGCACATCTCTGCTTCTGTGCTACCATCATCTGAATTCATTAATAACAATTTCCTTAATTGTCCACAGATTTCCTAATTTCTTAAATTTCCCAGCAGTCTTTTCCCCTGCCTTTTGTCCTTGGACCTTCCATCACTTCTGTGAGCACTATTTCCCTGTATTAAATTCCTTCTTCTTTGAAATGCCTAGAGAAGGTCCCCTGTTTTCACTACTGACCCTTTAATCTGTCTAATTCACTATTGTATTTTATATTTCATTGGATCAGAAAATTATTTTGCAAATACTGGTTTCTAAAGGTCAGATCTATTCCATTTGGGGATTTGCAAAAATTCCCTTAATAAAATAGTAATAGCTCATTTTATTTAGTTGGCTCATTTATATTGAAAGTCTTCAAAAAAACTAAAATAGTGAGGAAAATAATTTTGCAATGAAATTATTAATATAATTTCAGATAATTTTTAGTAAGAAAGAAAAGGAAGAATTTTTTGACAATACCCCATTTGGGAATGCCGTGAATACAAGGAAAGCCTAAAGGATTTAATGAACTCCTAAGTAATATAATACATAATGAGTAAATTATGGTAAATGTCCAAAGAATTCTGATATTTAAGGAGACATTTGAAGTACTAAGAAAAAAGTTTGTGTTTTTTAAGTTTATTCATTTATTTTGATAGAGACAGAGACAGTGCAAGTGGGAGAGTGGCCAGAGAGAGAATTCCAGACAGGCTCCGTGCTGCCAGTTGTGAAACCTGACATGGGGCTGGAACTCATGAACCCTGAGATCATGACTTGAGCCAAAACCAAGAGCTGGTCGCTTAACTGACTGAGCCACCCAGGCCCTGAAAAAAAGTATGTTTTAATTTAGCTTATTGTGTCCTTTTTTGGTGTTCTCTTTCAGTTAATAGTTTTTATCAGACTGTCTGTCCACATTACACTTAGAAGCATAAATATCTATGGCACTGCTCATCTGTATTTATGGACCAGAAAGTGGCAATGAGATTTTTCATGCAGTTAGTCAATAAATGTACATGGAATGTAATATACAAGAATATAACCAATTCTGTCAGAGTCAAAGAGAGAACTGATGCTGTTTTTGTTCCTAAAGATTATACTATTGTTCAGTAATTTTAAAGATAATAAGAACAGGTTTTAAAGAGATTATAGTCAAGCTTGAATGTCACTTAGAGTGGGGAAATGCAAAAGATTTTGGACAAAATTTCCAACTATTTGATTTCTGACTACTTGAAAGAAATTCCAGAAAGTAACCCTTTATTCTTGATCCTCTTTATATCTAGACCCCCAGAGAGTCAGACTGTTGAAAAATTTTTAACTTGGAGATTGCCAGGCAAATATTCCTTTGCAAGTTGCAAAGGTTAGCTGAGGTGGGACTCCTACTTTGGTAAATATTAAGGCTTGAACATTTTGCATGTTGATGTCAGCTTACAGACTAATCTCAACCCAGAGCCTGGAAAGTACATGTGCGTGTGCACGGGAGTCATATTTCAGTTTGTTAACTGTACTGTATCACAATCTTCTACTGGTGAGAACAGAGTTATTATTGGATCATAGGTCACCTAGGCCACCTGGATACACTTTGCTGCTTGACCACATTGATGATCTTTGCCAATTACCTTGCTAATAAAATTTTTTTAAGTTTACTTATTTATTTTGAAAGAGCAAGAGTGTGAGAGCAGGTGAGGGGCAGAGAGAGACAGGAAGAGAGAGAATCCCAAGTAGGTTCCACACTGTCAGCGCAGAGCCTAACTTGGGGCTCAAACTCACGAGCTTTGGGATCATGACCTGAAATGAAATCAAGAGTTGAATGCTTAATGTCTGAGCCCCTCAGGTGTCCCATTAATGAATTCTTTTGATCACTGAGGGAATTGAACAGAGACTGTTAATGGCTGGAGAAAATATACATTAAAATAAATATTTGATAAATAAAAATGAATCCATTTTCAGGATGAAATGAGGGAAAGGAACTGTACACATAGGGAACAGCATGTATAAGACACAGGCTCATGTGGGGACTCTAGTAACTTGTCAGAGTTTGAATATATGGAGTGAGAAGGTTCTGGGAGTAAAGGCTCCCAAGAAGGGAAGGAGACTTGAGAAAGAAAGAGGCTGGATATGGAAGCACTTGTGCCTATCTCAAGAGTTTCACTTGGTGGAGAAAGGGGAGTCAGGATTTGAGTTATCTTTGTCTTGCAAGGTCCAAAGGTGTGCTTTAGAAAAGATCATTCTGGCTGCATTGTGGGGAAGTCTGCTGAGAACTCAAAAGGTCATTAGTCTACACAAACATGGTTAAAAAAAAAAAAACCAGCCATCTTAAAAGCTGAATATGAGTAGAGCTACCTTCAGGGACTTCCCTCATACTCCGCACCTTTCATTGTGTGTGTGTGTCGGGGGTGGGGTGGGTGTATGTGTATCCATAGAGACAATGATTCAGGCATGGTGCAATATCTGTAGTTGTTTCTCTCTAAAGGAAAGTTTACCATTCAGACCCCTATGCCTGTCTCTTCAGAATAGACTGAGCGTCAAAAACAGAGAGGAGGGAGAAAAATGGAGTATTTAAAAATGAAGTCAAAGTTGGCATCGTCAAACATGAATTATACAAGTATAACAAGTTCCAGTTTGGGCAGTTCCTAAAAGTCGACAACGGACTAGAATGTTTATGAACTGAAGATTACCTAAAGACTCTTTGTGGAAAGAAATCAATACATGTAGTAGGATCAGAAAATAAGATCCACAGCTAGGAAGGAAAAGCCAAATATAATGATGCCTGCTGAGGTAGGTCAATCTAACTTAATTTGTGATGCCTTGGAGAGAGTTTTTAAGGAATAATCTGGAAAGACGGGAGATTTAAGAAAAAAGAAGAGGTAATTAGAAATATACTATGCTGGCTAGCAGGAAACATTGGATCGATTTCTCCTTAATGTGTTAATGGGCTCCTCAGAAGAGTTCTTGGCTTGAAAATTTGGGGGACATGTTAGACTTTGTGAAGAAACCAAGACTTTTGCAATTTATCAAACAACTGGCAAAGTGAAATAAGGAAGGCCTTAAAAAAATGCCAATACTCGCTATAAAATTCAGAATGGATGAATTCAAGACAATTTCCTTCACGAGTGCCAATGAAGTAATTGAAAATTCATGTGCGTGTATGCATGTGTGTGAGTATGTAATTTTGTGGTAACTGAAGTTGAAAAGGAGACATAAAGAACACGGGGGCCCAGCTGTGAGTTACAGGACTCCTAGGAATATGGTGGAATTAAGCATTTAACCCTGGTTGCTTTTCTGAGTCTCTAAAAGTCTGAAGTTGGGGACAAAATGTTTCCTCTTCAGAAACTTGAATGTTTACATTTTTTAAAAGTGTTATGTTCCAGGAGATGGGTCACACTAACCAGACTCATATGATAGCGATGAACAAACCACAATAATGCATAAATATATAATGAGAAAATCAGCTTCCACGGATCTGCTCGGTGTGGGAAAAGCTATGTAACCAACTCATCTTCAGACAACTTCTTGGCAAGCTGGAATGGGAACAGCAACCAGAAAAAGTGGTACAATTGAAATGGCTGGAGTTTTAAGGGCCTGGTAGCTTGGGGTTTTCAAGTAATATTGATCAATGGAAAATACCAAACCAGGCTCACTGGCTCTTTCTTGAATGAAGCTCACAGCCTGTTTATATATATATATATAAGCATATATATATAAACATATATATATATATAAACATATATATATACACATATATATAAACACATATATATACACACATATATATAAACATATATATATACACATATATGTCCCCTTTGTGTACAGACGATTTTCCTTCTAGTTCAGGCAAATATTAGAGGGATAGGAAACCTAAAATACTTTTCATGAATTTAGTAAAAACTAGCAAGGGAAGAGGTAGGCATTTCTGAGGGCTAGAATTAAGTTAGGCTCCAGGAATGAAGGGAGTTATAAGTTGAGCAGTTTTTACCTGAAGCAAGAATGATGAATCAAGTCTCCAGGGACAAGGATCAGGAATGCTAGAATTGCTAAGAGCTGAGGGTAACATGTTCTCACGATGGTAGGTGCCTATGATTTCAGTGTTTTTCACCTAAAGCCATAGAGGTAGATGTGGGGGGGGGGGGGATGGGGAGTCTTTTTCTGCTGGAGAGAAAAATAAGCTTGAGGATCAAAGGAAGATGAGAAGATAGTATTACATGTGAAGAAGGAAGGAAGGAAGGAAGGAAGGAACGAACGAACGAACAAATGAACCTTGAGTTAGGTAAGCCTCTGTGAGATTTGGTTACTGATGCTTTTAATTCTGAACAGTCTGGACTATTTCTAAAAGTTCTTAACTGCTAACAGTCCACATGTTGAACTTCCTCAAGGAAGGAACAAACTTGGGCAGAAAACACAAAATCAAAAACTGAACCTCCTAGGTGTCGTAGACTCTAGGTCTAGAATTCTTTCTTTCTAGCAAGAAAGCAGGATGCATGATTAAAATTCAAAAGATGGCTAATGTCTAGGAGAAGACAAGAGCCCTGAATAAGGGTCCTTGCTCCATATTTATTAAGATTAGAAGGCTTACAAATGTGATGGGTATTCCCAAAGAGACAATTAATCTGTGAACATTAACTCATGGACATGAGGAAAAGGGGTTTTGAAGATAATACGGTGGGTTAGGTCAATATAAAACAAAATCCTGGTGCCAGGCAGATGGTTGTTAACTGCAGACATGAGGAGCCCTGTGTGTTTATCTTAGCTAACCTAGGGGACAAGACAGATAAAGCATGCTACCTAAGGCCAGCAAGGCACCTTTTTTTTGCTAATTAGCTCAGCTCTGGCCAACTTTGCCCCCCAGCTGTCTGTAACCCTACTTACCTGTTTACCTAATTTGGTCTTTCCTTCCTGTGAAAGCAGCTTTCTGCTATAGTACTAAATTGGGGGGTGTTTCTGCCCTGAATACCTAATCTTGTTTACCTGATACACCTTTGTATTGGGGCCTTTGCCCCGCTCTCTCTATCCTGGGGGCCTTTGCCCCACCCTCTCTATACTGGGGCCTTTGCCTCCCCCTCTCTATACCTATTTACCTAATCTTGTTTACCCAAATTTGGGTGTGAGATCCTGTGGCTTTCTACTTCTTTATGCCTCATTGACCCATCAGTGCAGGCTCAGGAAATTCCTAAACTTAATCCTTACACCTAGGAGTGACCAGTGTGGTGTCTACCACACCTGAGTCCAAAGTTCACGGAAAATGCACAGGTGATGGGAAGTAGTGTGACTATCCCTGTATGCTGAGCTAGGGAGAAATAGCCACATGAAGCCTCCGTGTCCCTTTGAAGACTGCTTTTTTACTTATTATGGCCCTGTGAGACATGGATGCTAAGCCCCACCAACTACTACAGCTAGATGACTTGGTGGCCTGTCTCTTGGATGGCAGCCACAAAAGTCGGGGTGCTGGATGTGTGGACAAGCTCTTTCCAGGGAGAAGCTGGAGAACTGGTTTTACTGTTGGAGTGAGCCAGAAGAATTGGTGTGGATATTAATGGTGGTGTAGAGATGAAATCATCGTGCACATATTTCTACTAAGTGCATGAGTACATTGTTGGTTTGTAACCCCACTCCAGAAGCTATTTTCTCTCCTAAAGGGATCAGAACTGATTGTGTCTTCCATCACAGCCACGTGCAGAATTCATGCCCAACGCCATCACAGGGGGCACTCAGATGTGGGAGATGCACTGTAGCGTCCCAGAAACAACGCAAGGAGAAATTAGTGACAGATACCTTTCAGGGTGTGTTGGGGGCAGTGAAGGGTTTCTCGAAATACAGTTATTAAAGCCAGTGTTTAACTCAGAGCACTTTTGATAAAGAGACTATGAAAAGTATCCTGATGAAAGCAGACAATGTTTCAGCCTAGGCTGGAACCAATATACATAGCAGGGGGCCCATAAAAGAGGTTTAGCAGGGCCTGCATGTTGCAAGGAGAGGAAACCATGCTGGATTAGAACTGAGACTACTTTTTAACACCCTGACAAAGGATTTTCATTAACGTTTTAGTGAGAGGAGCTGCGTGTGTATTCTTGTCGTCCTACTCTAATTAATAATTGCATGTGAGTATACTCACGTTAGCCATACAATAAATTGCATGTAGTTTCCATCTCATGGTATAAGTAAGGCATTTTAAAGCACATATTTCCATCATTTCACAAAGTCTTAGTTAAAAGCAGTAATGGAATAAACCACCACCACCACCAGCTCTGGTATTGATATCGATGGGCATTTAGATTGAGCAAACTTGACTGATTGAAATCAAGGCTCTGGATCTCAGTGGGATAAAGTAGGTAAGCTGCCACAGCTACAGAGTATTGTTTTTACTCAGCTTGTTTTCTTTCTCAGAGTACCACACAGTGAAGAGATAGGGATATCAGAAGCAGTAAGAGCCCAGCACCAAAGTTTGGGGACCTGTGAAGGTAGAGGAAAGACTGGCATAGATTATGGTTCAGGTCAAGGTCATGGCTTGAATGGTGAGTCTACTACATTGGCCATACATGCTGAAGGCAATGTTGGCTTTCAAATGTGTTTCCAGTGCTTTCCCAGGATGCTAAAGAATAAATTCATGCCTCAGCCTTAATACATCAGCTTTGGAAATGTGTTCAGATCTCCGTTGGTATGAGTAGGGGATTCCAGTCAGCTGCTGAGCCTGGCTCTCCTTGGCTCTGCGTCTAACATTCACAAAAGCCAGGAAATGGCTACTGTCAGCAGGCACTAAAGAAAAAGTTCCAGACTGTACCTTTTAGGTGGGCTTGGGGTACGGACTGAGGTGCCAGTTTTAAAATCCTCAGATTTCACAATAGAGCAGGACTGGGAAGGTTTGGACTGGCAGCAGACGTGAGCATTTTGTAAAACCTGCCAAGTGACCGTAGCTGATAGAGTGTGGAAAGTGCTCAAGAACTGATTCACTGGCGCTATGAAGGGCTTAACGCCTTGCTATTTATTATTAATTGTACTCCCATAAAACTTTTGTTTACAAATCATTTCAATTAGGTTTTCCTCCCAAGGGCTGCTGATTAACTCGAAGACTGTGGAAAAAAGTACAGCTGGAACAAGTTAAAAGACTGCCCGGGGTTACGTGGCGAGGCTGTGAGGGCAGAGCTGGTGTGAACACAGGAATCCCTCACAGCCCACTGAGTCACTGCGCTGCCGATAGTCACCACGCTGCTCCCTCCAGCCAGGTTTGGGATTCTTAAAGCAGCTCTCTCCACAGGCAGTTTACAGAGTGTCCATTTAGTGTCCACAACTATAAATAATCTCTGGCAAAATGTATCTGAGCCGTGGGATAAGTAATACAGTTAAGATGCCATCATTTGAATCTTGAGTCTGGTAAACATTGGTGTTCTTAAGCTTCCTCTGTACTCAGTGAACAACTTCTCTGGAGGCCTGTGAAACCTCTAGAATATTCCAGGAAAGATGGCTTGTATCTGAGTGAAAATATGTTTGTCTCTAGAATAATGGCCTGAGCAATGTAAGCATGAGACTGTGAATTAAGACCAATGGCCCGCACTTGACTCCCACATTTAACAACCAAACTCTGTATGGATATGCCTTTTGACTTCCTTTTTTCTTTTAAATCAGCAAGGCTTTTGGGGAAAATATCAGAAAAAGTTCATTCCTTTTAGCTGTTATGAAAATTGGGGACATAAAGATATATGGAAATTTTTTTGATCACATAATTGCATTGTGCATTGTGTGATGATCTGTTCTACGGAGTATGAGGCAATTAAGGCTGCTTTTGACTTTTATCTTCGGTATAGACTCATACCGCCATCTTCTCATATCCGAGTAGTCGAGAGGCAATATGACCCTGACAACTGGGAGCATGCCTAGTCCAGGACACATGTGTGAAGTATTTATCCATTGTGTACAGGGCTTCCTACTTCTCTTTCTTCACCTCTGTTCTCTCTTCGTCGCCCTTCTGGCTCCTCTGACCCACCATGTTTAAGTTCTACCGAAGCATGTTTTTACCTAGAGCCCTTCTCATATCCCAACATTGCTCTTCCGTTTTCTCAGTCTCTGCTATTAAAGTATTCCTTACTCTGGGGACATCTCAACCGGAGTTTAGGAGGGAAGTAATTGAAAGCAGCCAGTGCATTCTCCATAAAGGACTTAATTGTTAAACTAATTCTCTCAGAGTTATTTACCTTTCAAAATGGGCTTGTTAACCCAAATGAATCTTGATTTGGTAGAATTTCACACCTGAGAAGAGGGAACGAGACCTAGTCAGGTAGCATGAAGAGGAGAGTTTAGGGCCGTGGGAAGCCCTTGTTCCTTGTTGTTTATCATACAGACTGGTTTCTGTGAGGTTAGAAAACAGCAAATATTGATCAAATGGTTTATAATTTGATCATCGCCACCCTGTAGATCAATAAATTTTGAGGTGACATAGATGAGTTAATGCGAGGCATCTGGCTTGTGGTCTTGTTCCCAACTCAGCCAGTCATGCATAAGGTAGACTCCTTGTCTGGACTCATAAGCAGCTCCTAAGCGTTCTGCTTTGCTTGATATGATACCTTTCTCATCTTGCTTGAAGTTCACTAGTGGACTATAGAACAAATAGAAATGTGCTCTGTTGTTTTAGTAGTGGTTTTCTCTCTTTTCTACTGGTACATGGTTGAGTTGATGACATTCACCACTTGGTGACTTAGGGTCTATAGGAATGAGATATGAAATAGTTGTACGGTGTGGCTCTCGCGCAGTTGGGGTAGGATGACATCAGATATTGAGAGGAGCTGGTAGGGGCTGTCAACTGTGGGGAGCTGGGAAAAGCAAGGTAGATGGCAAACTCAGTTCTTTTCATATCCACCCCACCTCCACCAGGACATGCAGATTTGGTCTTAGGTGAAATGGAAAACTTTCACTATCTGGTATGTTATGGTTTCAGTTCATTTTTCACATTCCTTTTGACTTTCTGCGATAACTTCATAAAGAAAAAGGCCAATTTGGATTTCAGGAACTTGAGAAAATGTATACTGTTTGTGAAGCCAAGAAGCCACATGGGAGGCAGGCAATTAGATAACATAAGATTATTTCAAAGCTATGTGTGTTGAATAGAAGACCTATATAGGTCACAGAAATCACTGCTTAAATTAGCCTTACTTAAGTGTTTCAGTCTCCAGCCAACATTATTACTTGAGAAGGTGTGGCGAGGAGGAAAATATTTATATGACAGACAAGAGGAGTCAATGACTTTGACTTTCATTGGAACATGTTCATCCCAGCAAGTCCCCATCCATGTTTTCCTTATGAGCTTGAGGCCCCTTTCAATGTTCAGTTCTTTTCCATAAGGACTAGACATTTGTTAATATCTTGGCAGCAGTTTTTATAGAATTTTGTATTCTACCTTATAGGCAACAATATTGGATCAGGTGAACACTGAAATCACTTAAACCTTAGTTATCTACTCTAGGAAGGTGAAAACCATCTGAGGTGATGAGGAGTATAGGTGATCACTAGTTAGCTCTGCTTAATAGGTAAAGAAAATTAAAGATTTAAAATTGCTTGTGTCTAAATGGCAGATCAGTTTATAAGGGCCCAATTCTGAAGAAAATAGGAGAAATAACTCTATTTTTTTAGCATTTATTTATTATTGAGAAACAGAGATAGAGACAGAGCATGAATAGGGAAGGGGCAGAGAGAAGGGGAGACACAGAATCTGAAGCAGGCTCCAGGCTCTGAGCTGTCAGCACCGAGCCCAATGCAAGGCTCGAACCCACAAACTGCGAGATCATCACCTGAGCTGAAGTCAGACAGTTAACTAACTGAGCCACCCAAGTGCCCGCCAACTTTAATTGGTATACAGTTGAATTCAAACCCAGCTACTTTCAGGTAGTAGTCCAAGATAGGGTTTCTAGAAGAACTCTATTGTCATATACTCAGCTCTAGCACAGGGGGGCTCTGGGAAGACAAACTTTGTCCTGCAAAAACAGTACTTGCATAGCTTAAGTTGCCTGGGAAACATGCCCATGCTTCGTGGTCATTGAAAATGTTTGTCAGACTTGCTCCACCAAAGGAAATCTTGCAGTCTCTTTCACCACTGCATCTCCCTCTGGATCTGCAGGTGCTTCTGTGAACTGAATGGGCTTCTCTGGGGCAGGGACAGAAACAGCCAATATGAGAGCAGAGGTGTGGTCAGAGTATAGAATAAGTGACATTTTCTTCCTTGCATTGCCTGGCAGACTGCCTTCTTGGAACACACACATATAGACAGTTGTCACACATCTTAATTATATAGAGCACAACTGTAGATGACACAGAAAATATATTTGCTTCTCCTAGAAAATATTTGATAGCAAACACGTTAACATCAATCTGAAAGAGCCCGCAGTTCTTGTGATATGGTAGAAATATCCCGTGGCGTTGGTAGTGCCCGAGGGCTCTGCTAACTGCTGTGACCTGCCCTGGACGGCTTACTCTCTTTTCATCACACAGTTAGCACCAGCACTGGCATCCTAAATGTTGCCTTGACTTCCAGTTAATGAAGGTATCTCCCACTATTGTCCCTGCTCACATTGTTTTCAATGTTTTAAGCCAAATCCTATGAGCTGTTATTCAACTCAGGGAGAAACTGACTTTGTGGATAATTACATGTTCAGGCATGTTGATGGCCCTTGCCTCTTTCTCAACCTACATCATTTGGCCTAATGATGCTCTAACATTGGTCTTTCTTTCTTCAAGGCACTTTCACCACTGAAATCATCTGGTTTATTCCCCTACTTGTTTGTGGTGTGTACGCCCCAACAGAATGTAAGCTTCACAGACGCAGAAGCCTTGGCTGTCTTATTTGCCACCGTACTCTGAGCACCTAGAATAGTTTGGGTCCACGGTAGGCAAAGAATAAATATTGGTCAGATGAAAGAATGAAACAAAGCTAGAATTGTTTTCCAACTGGATACATGAACAAAAAAACTCAAGGCTATTGTTTCTGTCCTAGTCCGATTTGACTTTCCAAGAACATTTAACAGTTTTATTTTTCCTTCCATAATGAGATACACTCTGCCCTTGAACTCTGTGGTAAGCATTGTTTTGTCCCTGACTTTGCTCCGGCCCTTGTTCTACTGACTGCTGCATATCCGGGCTCTCCGGGACACTGTCCTTAGCCCTCTCTTCTTCTTTAGTCACTTTTTAGGTGAGATAGTCTCTATTTCCTTGACTTTAATTGCCACATGTATGCTGACAACTTCCAAACATACACAACCAGCTAGGTCCCCTATGGATTCCAGACTTGACCATGCATTCCGCCTTGGTCTGCATTTGCATACCTCACAGATTTATTAAAATTAAATTTTAAATCAAACTCTTAAAGTTGCATGCAGTCACCCTCACTAACCAACCATCCAGCCAGCCCCCTCCCCGCATATGAACAAACTAAACAATAATCCAAGAAAACCAGCCCTTTGCCTGTCTTAATCAGCTGTGTGAATGATAACACCTCTCACGCCATAGCTCAGAGCAGAAATCCAGAAGTTGTTCTTGAGTCATCCTTCCCTTAACCCCGACAGCTCCTTTATCTGAATGTTTTATTGTCTCTGCCATCAAAATATATCTGGGAATGTGTTTGTCCTTTCTTTCTCTAGTGCTGGTGGATTTCCTTCCACTTAAAAAAGTTTTTTTGTAAGTTTATTTATTGAGAGAGAGAGAGCAAATGGAATAGGGCCAGAGAGAGAGAGAGAGAGAATCCCAAGCAAGATCCACACTGTTAACACAGAGCCCGATGGAGGGGAGGGCAGGGCTCAAACTCAGGAACCTGAGCCGAGATCAAGAGTCAGAGGCTTAACTGACTGAGCCACCCAGGTGCCTCTCCTTCCACTTTTAATAATGCGGTACCCTCACAGTTGCCGCTCTTGACCCACACCATTATGTTCCACACAGCGCCCATGAATCAGATGATGCCACTCCCTGACTTAAAGCCCTCCTCGACTTCCCACTCCTAACTGTGGCAAAATGAAGCCCTTAGGATCTCATCCCAGCCCTTCTTTCCAGTGCCTTTCTCCTCCAGGCATGCTTCAGTCACGTGACCCTTTTTCTGTTCCTTATATTTGCCTCGCTCTTGTCGACCTCCAAATTTCCACCCATGTTTATTCGGACAGGACTTCTTTTCTTCTCATGATCGGGCTGAGTTCTTCTCATCTATTCATGTCTCAAGAGAATTTCCAGACGTCCCATGTAAAGGAGTCTCCTCCCCCTGTTTATTTGAAATTGTACATTGTGGTAATCATTAGAGCTATTCGCTGAATATTTTTTAATGTCTTCCACCTGAGCACACTGTGGTGCTATATGTCTTCACTCTCTTCATGCGTAAGTATGGCCATGTGACTTGCTTTGCATAATGAGACACAAGTAGGAGGGATATGAGCCACTTTTGAACAGAAACTTGAAGACCACTGTGGGATCTGCCACACTTCTTCCCACTGCCTTGGAGATTGTTGAAAGCACACGTTCAAGTAAAACATCTAACAGCCTGATTCTCTGAGTGACTGAGATATGCAGCCCTTTCCTGCTGACTTGAACTGAGCAAATTGCATGAGTGGGGTTGTGGGAAGCTTTGCTGGTATGAAGCCATTGAGATTTGAGGGTTGCTCATTAATATGGCATAATATGTTAACTTGCTTGCTTGTTTGCTTTATCTTCTTTCTCCCACTAGACTGCTACATCTGTAAGGACAGGAACCATGCTTATTTGATTGATCAGTGGTATTTAGTAAGTGACTGGATGCCTAACACAATAGGTGTTTTAGAAATAATTCTGAGTGTGGGGCGCCTGGGTGGCTCAGTCGGTTAAGCATCTGACTTCGGCTCAGGTCATGATCTCATGGTTTGTGAGTTTAAGCCCCGTGGTGGGCTTTGTGCTGACAGCTCAGAGCCTGGAGCCTGCTTTGGATTCTGTGTCTCCCTCTCTCTCTGCCTCTCCTCTGTTCACACTGTCTCTGTATCTCAAAAATAAATAAACATTAAAAAAAAAAAAAAGAGGGGTGCCTAGGTGGCTCAGTCGGTTGAGCGTCCGACTTCGGCTCAGGTCATGATCTCACGGTTCGTGAGTTTGAGCCCCGCGTCGGGCTCTGTGCTGACAGCTAGCTCAGAACCTGGTGCCTGTTTCAGATTCTGTGTCTCCCCCTCTCTCTGACACTCCCCTGATCATGCTGTCTCTTTCTCTCTCAGAAATAAATAAATTTTTAAAAAAACATTAAAAATTTTTTTTAATTTTAAAAAAGAAATAATTTTGAGTGTATGAAAGACATATGAAAACTTCCCCCTTGATTGTTAAACATGACTCAAAATTGTGTTACAAATATTTCAATGAAGTTATCATAGATAGTAATGTTAACATGCATTTCGACAGTACTTTCATACATAAAGTGTATTTATATACATAAAATATATTCACCCCCTTGCAAACTATTGTACTCAACATTTGGTATATGTGGTAAATGCCCAGAGTGCACAGGAGTATAGCTAAAGGGATGATGGTCACCTGAATGGATTGTTACAGATGCAGTACAGGGTGTGGGAAGTAATTAATTCAAAGTAAGTCTTCTAATATACATGCTGTTACTGCTTCCCCCGTTTCTCCATGCTGACCTTATAGTGTAGGTGGACTTCTGAGGACTTCTGTCCCTGATCTGAAGGGAACATGATAACCTCTTCTGTCAAATGACGGTGACAGAAATGGCCCTGAGAGTGGTTTAAGCATAGATGGTGGGAAAGGGAGTACACCTTGTGCTTTGGTTGGGGGTGAGAGATTCCATCAGATACCTGGAGCTTGACAAATTTTGTAACTTTATAGTTAATTTAAAAAACATTATCAATGAATCTCATTTGCTTCTCAAAATATAATCAGGCAACTCCAGCCTGTAGGCATTTCTAGCTCTACTTTTCACATGAGAAAATGGAGATTCATAAAGACCACAACATGGGAAGGTACAGTGGCACAGCGGAAGCTCAGACCAGAATTGTGCCTCTAATCCTTCCTTACCATGAGCTTGAATATATCAAATATTTTAAATGAATTCAGTAGATAGCAATAGAGTTACTATTTTTTAAGTTTATTTAATTTTGAGAGAGCGAGAGTCAGAGTGGGAGTGGGGGAGGGGCAGAGAGAAGGGGAGACGCAGAATCTGAAGCAGGCTCCAGGCTCTGAGCTGTCAGCACAGAGCCCCATGCAACGCAGGGCTGGAACTCAGGAGCTGTGAGATCATGACCTGAGCTGAAGTCAGATGTTTAACCGACTGAGCCACCCAGGCGCCCCTAGAGTTACTATTTTACAGATTGGGGAATTGTGGTTTGTGCAACCTCACAGTTATTTAGTAGCAGAAGGCCTCGGCTGCCTTCCTCAGCTTCTTCCTTGGACAATGGTTTTTGTAGTTGCACAACTAGAGGCTATTTTTTGTCAAAATATACCATGCTATTGGATTATTGCCGCCTTCTTCCTCCTCCTCCTCCTCCTCCTCCTCCTCCTCCTCCTCTTCTTCTTCTTTTGCCATTCTTTTAGCTATAATAATTATCAGTTGCCTAAATGATTAATGCCCCAATACAAATATTAAAAAACCCAATATAGGGGCGCTTGGGTGACTCAGTTGGTTAAGTGTCTGACTTTGGCTCAGATCATGATCTCATGGTTCATGGGTTTGAGCCCTGCCATCGGGCTTTCTGCTGACAGCTCAGAGCCTGGAGCCTGCTTTGGATTTTGTGTGTCTCTCTCTCTTTCTGCCCCTCCCCTGCTCATTCTCTCTGTCTTTCTCTCTCTCTCTCTTTCTCTCCCCCTCCCCCATCTCTCTCTCTAAATAAACATTTAAAAAATTAAAAAATATCCCACCCCAATATAGCATTATGTTATAATGTAGTGGCAGTGTTAGGGTGTTTAGTGTAAAAGTCAGCAACGTGAAAAGGGACTACTCATTGACAGATGTACTAATTGCTGCTGGCTAGTTCAACCTTACCAGCTTGCTCCAGTGGCATTTTGTGGCATCTGTTCATATCTGCCACCAAGAGGCAGGGTGTATATGACAGTAGACTTTTGACTTTCTTTTTTCTCTTCAACACTTTAATATTTTGGAAAACTGTTGCATTTATATTTTTATTAAATAAATTTGACATGTCACATTGTATAAATCCAAGGTATACATTGTCTTACTCTGATACATTTATATATTGTAATATGACCGGCATTGTAGCGATATTTATCAAATTATGTAATCGTAGTACAATATTATTGTCTATATTCATTATACTGTGCATTAGATCTCTATGACATATTTACTACTCATTATAAATCTGTGCCCTCAAACACTGTTGTTCTGACCTTCTTATCCTTCTTTCTCCAGTAACCACCATTTTACTCCTTCTTATGAGTTCTAGTTTTTTAGAATCCACAGATAAGTAATATCATACAATACTTACTTTTTCTCTGACTTATCTTGCTTAACATAATGTGCTTAAGGCCCATCCATGTTGCTGCAAATGGCAAATATCTTCCTTTCTTGTGGCTGAATAATACTCCATTGATATTCATATACATACACATCGTTTTGACCCATCCATCCATTGATGGACATTTGGGTTGATTCCATATCTTAGCTATTGTGAATAATGATGCAATAAACATGGGAGTGCATATCTTGTCGAAATTCTGTTTGCATTTCCTGTGGATATATTCCCAGAAGTGGAATTGTTGGATCCCATGGTAGATCTATTTTTAATTTTTTGAGGAACCTCCATATTATTATACATAGTGATTGAACTAACTTACGTTCCCATTAACAATATATAAGGGTTCCCTTTTTACCACATCCTTTCCAGAACCTGTTTCTCTTGTCTTCTTGATGATAGCCATTGTAACATGTGTGAGGTGATATCTCAGCATGGTTTTGATTTGCATTTCTCTGATTGGTGATGTTGAGCATGTATTCATGTGCCTCTCTACACAGCAAAAGAGAGAACTAACAAAATGAAAAGACAGCCTACTAAATGGGAGAAAGCTTTTGCAAACCTTAAATCAGATAAGAAGTTAATATCCAAAATATATAAAGAAATCATACAACTTAATAACTAACAAACAAACAATAAAACCCCTAATAATCAGATTTAGAAATGGACAGAAGAAACAAGTAGACCTAAAGCAGACATACAAAGTAGCCTTGATTCCTTAATGGTAATTCTGAAGGAACCTAGAGGAACACAGAGTTTTAGAGTGCTCAAAGCCTGTAAACCTTGCTGTGTGGTCCCTGTAATCAGTAACTATTTGAGACATCATTGCCTTTTTAGACATTTGTTTTTGTACTTTAGAACGTTCTGTCAAGGATTAAATATATATGGTAGGAAAGTAGATTGGTACAGCCACTGTGGAAAACAGTATGGAGGTTCCTCAAAAAGTTAAAAATAGAAATACTATGTGATCCAATAATTCCACTACTAGGTATTTATCCAAGGAAAGCAAAACCACTAATTTGAAAAGGCATATGCATCCCAATGTTTATTGCAGCCTTATTACAGTAGTCAAGATACAGAAAGAACCTGAGTCCATTGAGAGACAAAAGGAAAAAGATTATATATATATATATGTATGTATATATATACAGATATATGTGTGTATATATATACATACATATATGTATATATATATATACATACATATATGTATATATATATATACATACATATATAATGGAATATTATACAGCCATAAAAAGGGTGAGACCATGCTATTTGCAACAACATGGATGGACCTAGAGGGTATTATGCTAAGTGAAATAAGTCAGGCTGAGAAAGACAAATACCATATGATTTTACTCATATGTGGAATCTAAGAAAACCCCAAATGAATAAACAAACAAATAAAAAACAGAGTCAGATTTGTAAACAGAGAGAAAAAACTAATGGTTGCCAAAGAGGAAGGGGATGGGCAAAATGGGTGAAGGGGAGTGTGAGATACAGTCTTCCAGTTATGGAGTGAATAAGTAATGGGACTAAAAGACACAGCATAGAGAATGTAGCCAATGATAATTGTGATAGCTTTGTACAGTGACAGACAGTAGCTATACTTGTAAACATAGCATAAACTTTCACTGTGAAATTAGCAAACATTGTATGTCAAAGACACTTAAGTTAATTTAAAAAAGGGTTAAAGATACCAGTTCAAATTTTGATGGAAGGTCCCAGGAGCAAAGGCTGCCATGGGAAAACAATTTTAGACATTGATTGTATTGGAGTTAATTAATACCAATACTTAGTTTTGGTCCTTAAAGGTTCCTTTTCTGCTCCTTACTAATCTTATTTCCTAATACCAAATCAGGTACTCCAACTCTTTCCTATATTAGGGTGATCCTTTGAATAAGGGTACTTCCTCAGTAGTAAAGATTAACCTTTAATGTTAAAGATTACAAAGACCTTGGAAATTATTAAACCCAAGTTTTCTCACTGGACAAAACGGGAATGATGATAGTGTCTATTTCACAAAAGGGCAAGTGGAATGATAAATGTAAATGTGTTTCGTAAAATAAAGAGGAGTCTGTAGTTTTTATTAATATAATTGTTAAATATAGAGATAATAATGACTACCTTAAAGCTTGAGGAAAATTTGAGAAAACTAATGAGATTATATTTATAACACTCTCAGACTTCTTCACAAATAATTGCTATATAATGTCATGCATAATTAATGACTAGTTATTTATTTTGTATTTGTTCTTAGTTTAGGGAGGTTGTGTTTTTCACCATTTGATTAAAAAAAGTAATAGATTGAAAGTGATCAGATCGAGAAAAATTATTAATTTAATAGGCCACACAGCTAGACATACCAATAGTAGTATTCCCAGGATGTCATGTTATCTTTAAGATATTGGACTTAAAGAGTATCTAGTTCTTGTCTAATAGTAGTCAAGGCTTTGTGAATTTAATGAAGGTAGGCGCTCATTCAGCATGGCAGAATAGAATTTCAAGCCGATTGTTAACCTTGTTTGAGTAACCAAATTAAACTGCTATTTTAAAAAAGGAACCTACATGAACTGGAATAAAACTTAAAAGTACTAGGTCAACTGTGTATAATGCTGGTCGATCATGAGAGTTAACACTAAAAAGACTTGGCAAAGGAAGTTCTGAAAACTTCTTGAGTGAACATGAGTTAAGAAGTTTTTACATTCTGTGAAGCAGTGTGAAAGGTCTCTATTGTCTTCTGATTCCCTAATCATCACTATTTAATAGCTACTCTGTGCAACATCGATATTAGACTCAATTTCCTCAAATAATTATAACATAGTGTTGAGTGATATTTCCAAATCTCTCCATTTAATAGTCAAGGCATGCATATGTAAGCACATCTAACAACACGTGATAGATGGTAAATGTTAAATGAATGATATGGTAAATAAATATAAGATTTTAAGACAAAGAGACCCCTCAAGCTTGTGAAAGTGGGAATTGCTTATTAGTTATTCATATATATTTTTTGGTACAATGTCTTTTCAGTTCTTCTAATATTTTTCATTGGGTTTATCTTTTTATTATTGAGTTATAAGTATTCTTTATGTATTAAGGTCACAAGGTATTTATCAGATATATTATTTGCAATATTTTCCCCAGTCTGGGACTTATTTTTTTCATTTTCCGTACAGCATGTTCTGAATCACAAAACTTCAGTTTGATGATGTCCAGTTTATCAATTTTTTCTTATATGGATCATGCTCTGGATATATTGTTTAAGAACTCTGCCAGGGTGCCTGGGTGGCTCAGTCGGTTAAGTGTCCAACTTCAACTCAGGTCATGATCTCACAGTTTATGGGTTTGAGCCCCTCGTTGGGCTCTGTGCTAGCAGTTAGCTCAAAGCCTAGAGCCTGTCTTCAGATTTTGTATCTCCCTCACTCTCTGACCCTCCCCTGCTCACACTGTTTCTCTCTCTCTCAAAAATAAGTAAAATGTTAAAAAATTTTAAAAGAAATTTTTTTTTAATTTTTTAATGTTTTTTATTTATTTCTAAGAGAGAGAGAGAGAGAGAGAGACAGCGTAAGCAGGGGAGGGTCAGAGAGAGAGGGAGTCACAGACTGAAACAGGCCCCAGGCTCTGAGCTGGCAGTCAGCACAGAGCCCGACGCGGGGCTCGAACCCACGAACCGCGAGATCATGACCTAAGCGAAAGTCGGACGCTTAACCGACTAAGCCACCCAGGCGCCCCAAGAAAATTTTTAAAAAAGGACTCTGCCTAACCCCAAATCATGCAGATATCTTCTCTATGAATTCTTTTAAAATTTTAATAGTTTCAACTCTTTCATTTAGGTATATTATCCATTTTGAGTTCATTTTTGTGTAGATATAAGGTAAAGGTCTAAATTCATCTATTTACATGTGGATATCCAATTGGCTCAGCACTATTTGTTGGAAAGGCTATTTCTTTCCCCCATGGAGCTGCCTTGGCATGTTCGTTAATGATCAGTTAACCATAAATGTAAGGATTTCCAGTTGTTTTCTTTTGATTTTATATATCTTTTCTTGAACCAGTGCCACCTTATTTTGATTATTGTATCATTATAGTTTTTTTAATGGTTATTTATTTTTGAGAGAGAGAGAGACAGAGAGAGAGAAAGAAAGAATGAGTAGGGGAGGGGCAGAAGGAGAGGGAGACACAGAATCTGAAGCAGGTTGTGAGCTCCAGGCTCTGAGCTATCAGTACAGAGCCCGGCTTGGAGCTTGAACTCATGAACTGTGAAATCATGACCTGAGCCAAAGTTGGAGGCTTACCTGACTGAGCCACCCAGGCACCCCAAGTAAGTTTTTAAATTAGAAGTATAAGTCCTCTAACTTCGTTATTCTTTTTCAAAATGGTTTAGGTTATATTCAGTCTTTTGCATTTCAATATAAATTTTAGGAACAGCTTGTGAATTTCTGCAAAAAATGCCTGCTGGTGTTTTGATAGAGATTACTTTGAATCTATAGATCAATTTGAGGAGAACTGCCTTCTTAACACTATTGAACATGAACTTAGAATGCTTCTCGATTTATTTATATCTTCTTTCATTTCTCTCAGCAATGGCTTGTAGTTTCTGCTGTACCAGACTTGTACTTCTTTTATTAAATTTCAGCCTAAGTATTTTTTTCACTTTTTGAGGCTGTTGGGAATGGAATTGTTAATTTCATATGTGGGTGGTTCATTGCTGATATTTAATTGATGTTTCTATATCTATCTTGGCTCCTCTGACTTTACTGAACTCATATATTACTTCCAATTTTTTATGTGACTTCCTTAGTATTTTCTACATACAGGGTCACGTTGCTTACAAATAAAGATATTTTCTTTTGTAATATGGATTCCTTTCATTTATGTATATTGGCTTACTATAATTTGTCCTGAATAAGTATTAAATTTTTTCAATATTTTCTGTCTATTGAAAGTATTATATTTTTTTCTACTAATGTAATAAATTACAATGAACAATATAGATACATATTGTTTAAAAATCACCAAATGTGGGGCACCTGAGTGGCTCAGTCAGTTGAGCATCTGACTCTTGATTTTGATTCAGGCCATGATCTTGTGGTTTGTGAGATCAAGCCCTGCATCAACCTCTGCACTGACAGCATGGAGCCTGCTTGCAATTCTCTCTTTCCCTCTATTTCTGATGCTCCCCTGCTCATGTTCTCTCTTTCTCAAAGTAAATAAGTAAACAGTAAAAAAAAAAAAGCACCAAATGCAAATTTTGAAGATAAAAAATATAACTGAAATAAAAAATTTGCTAGAGGGGACCAACAGTAGATTTGAGATGGTAGAAGAAATTAATCAGCAGACTTAAAGAAAAGGTTGAAACAAGAATAAGAAAAGGAAGAAAAAGCAACAGAGCCTTTGAAACCTGTGGTGTACCATGAATATATGCATAATGGATTCCCAGAAGAGGATACAGAGAAAGCGGAAGAAAGAATATTTATAGAAGTAATAGCTTAAAACCTCCCAAATTTGAAGAAAAACATTGATTTTGACTTCCCAGAAGTTCACCAAACATCTTGGTGACACAAAGAAGTTCACACCTACAAATGTCATATAGACAAACTGTTCGAATCCAAAGACAACAAGAACGTTTAGAAAATGGCAAGACAAAAATAACTCTTCACTGACAGTAAGAAAAACAATATGGGTAAACAGCTGACTCTGCACCAGAAACAATGACATTCAAAAGGTAGTAGCATAGCATTCAAGTGCTGAAATTTTTTTAAAAAGTCAACCAATAATTCTATACTCAATGAAACTATACTTTAAAAGTAAAAGTGCTTAGGTAATATTATTTAGAAATAGAAAATGCCAAAGAATCTGTCAAAGCTTCTGAAACGAATACATGATTTTAACTAGTTTCCAGAATACAAGGTCAATGTACCCAAATCAACTATTATGCTCTATACCAGCAAACAGAATGTAAAAATATTTAATGTTTGTTTGTTTATTTAGAGTGAGGAAGGGGCAGAGAAAGAAGGAGAGAATCCCAAGCAGGCTCCACACTGTCAGTGCAGATCCACACATGGGGCTTCAACTCACATACTGTTTGAGTTCATGACCTGAGCCAAAATCAAGAGTTGGATGCTTAACCAACTGAGCCACCCAGACACCCCAAAATGTAGAATTTTATTAAATGGTATTTATAATGTTCCAAAAAGTAAAGTATTTAGGTATAAATCTAATAAAATATGTATAAAATCTCTAGTGGAAGACTACAAAGCACTGATAAAGAATTGGTGTAGATGTAAATATATATATATATTTATTATATATATTATATATTATATATACAATGTATTGTGTATATTGAGTCCTTTTTTAATAATTGTCATGTCTATTGATATTCTCCATTTATTGGATCATTGTTGCCATGTTTTCCTTTAACTCTTTAGATGTGAGTTCCTTTAATTCCTTGTATGTATTTATAATAGCTTCTCTGAAGTCTTTATTTCCTAAGTCTGTGCCTTAGTTTCTATTGTCTGCTATTTTTCCTGACTATGGTCATATTGCCTGTTTCTCTGCATGTCTTACAATTTTTTGATGAAAGCTAGACACTTTACATAATATATTATAGCAATTCTGTATCAGAATCCTCCCATAGTTGTTTTTATTGTTTGTTTGTTTGGTGACTTTCACGAAATCTGTGGACCTACTCTCCATGGTGTGTGACTGTATATGGCCGCTGATATTTCTGCTCAAATTAAAAAAAAAGCATCCAGTGTCAGCATAACTTCGTGATTAGCCATTAATTGAACAGAATTTCTACTCAAATACAGCCTCATTCTAGTCAGTAAGGATTCGACCCTTCACCAGTGGATCTGTGTTTGGATTGGAGAATGCATTCAAAGTTCAAGCAGGTTATAAGCTTGACCCATCTTTTTCTTCATGCTCTCATGTCTCTTCTGTGCATGCACAAGTTTTCACGTTGACTTAGGGCTTGTGTAGCTGACTGGTTCTCCCTCCAACCTTCTCTTGATCTTGTGCACAACCTTGTAAATGCACATGGCCTTCTATGACTTCAGATCATCCTCAAAGCCTTCTATGACGTCCTCATTTCACGAATTATATTTCTGCCTATTCAGTTGGTCTGTTGCTTCCACAGTAGAAACTGCAGTTTCAGATTAGATGTAACATTGGGCTGCTAACTATGTGCATGGATGTATTGTTTTCCCATGGTCTACTTCAAATTCAAGTCAGCCGCCTCTGACCAGCAAAGTGTGTTTTTCAGAGCTTACTTTCTTGTGGTAGAATTACCATTTTGATGAAGCTAAGGGATGGGTTGTATGCTAGATCGCCCCATGGCTAAAATGTGACACACTCTCATATTCTTATCCAAGGTCCAGTAGCTTTTCTTGAATAAACACTTTTAAATTTGTTGTATGCCTGAGGTTGATTCCAGAGCCCTAAAATGATGTTTTTGACAACTTTATCAAGTTTTGTTGGGGAGAAGATTTGATATTCTGCTGTTTTGGAAGTCTCCTTTCCCAATTAATCTTTTAAGAAAATTAAAACACTAAATTACATTGTGTATGTTTATCCATATACTTAACCATTTTAGTGCTCATTTTTTTGGTGCAGATTTGAGTTTATATCTGGTGTAAGATTCTTTCTGCCTATAAAAAGTTTACTTTTTTTATGTTGCAAGTTTGCTTGATGATGAATTCTCTCACCTTTTGTATTTCTGAAAAAGTCTTTGGCTATCCTATTTGTGAAAGATTTTCTCCCCCTAGATTTAGAATTCTAAGATGAAAGTTGTTTTTTTTCTCTCAGCAAGTTAGTTGTTGTTCCATTATCTTATGGTTTTCATTTCGCTAACAGAAAATAGGGGAATTCTTACCTGCTTTCTGCTATGTGCTGTGGTCCTTTTTACACTGGCTGATTTTAATACATTTTATGTATCACCTATTTTCAGCAATTTGATTATGATGTGCCTGAATATGGTGTTTTCTGTGATGGTCCTCTTTGGGGTGCATTGATCTCTGTAGATCCATAGGTTTACATTTTAAATAATGTTTGGACAAATGTAGCCATTATTCACATCTTGTTTTCTATAACCCCATAACTTCTCTCCTTCTAGGAGAACTTCTTTCATATTTACTTATATGTTAAACTGCTTGATATTGTTACACATGTCACTGAATTTTTTTTCAGGTTTTTTTTCTTCCATGGTTGTTTGAATATTTTCAATTGCTAAGACTTTTTAATTCTGCTGTTGCATTTCGTTTGTTGTTAAGCACATCTGGGAGGGTTTGTTTTTGTTTTTGTTTTTCTCAGACATTGTAACTTTCAGCTCTGGAAACTCCAAGTGGTTCTTTTAAAAAATATCTTCCAGGGCACCTGGGTGGCTCAGTCGGTTGGGTAGCCAGCCTTGGCTCAGGTCATGATCTCACAGTTGTGAGTTTGAGCCCTGCATTAGGCTCTATGCTGACAGTTCAGAGCCTGGAGCCTGTTTTGGATTCTGTCTCTCTCTGTCTCTCAAAAATAAATTAAAAAATATTTTTAATAAAAAATATCTTTAATTTCTCTTCACATCATATTAATGCTATAGCCTCGTGCAGATTGAACATATTACAGTAGCTTTGTAAATGTCTTTGCCTACTAATTCCATCATCTCTGTCATTTTTCAGTCTGTTTCTATTGACTGCTTTTTCTCCTGGTAAGTGATAATGTGTTCCTGCTTCTTTCTGGTCTATAAATATTAGATGCCCAAGGGGCGCTCAAGCTCAGTTGGTTGAGTGTCCGACTTCAGCTCAGGTCATGATCTTGCAGTTGGTGGGTTGGAGCCCCGCATCAGGCTCTGTGCTGACAGTTCAGAGCCTGGAACCTGCTTTGGATTCTGTGTCTCCCTCTCTCTCTGCCTCTCCCCTGCTGCACTCTGTCTCTTTGTCTCTCGAAAATAAAGAAATGTTAAAATTTTTTAAAAAATATATTAGATGTGGGGCGCCTGGGTGGCTCAGTCGGTTGAGCGTCGGACTTCGGCTCAGGTCATGATCTCACGGTTCGTGGGTTCGAGCCCCACATCGGGCTCTGTGCTGACAGCTANCACTCTGTCTCTTTGTCTCTCGAAAATAAAGAAATGTTAAAATTTTTAAAAAAATATATTAGATGTGGGGCGCCTGGGTGGCTCAGTCGGTTGAGCGTCGGACTTTGGCTCAGGTCATGATCTCACGGTTCGTGGGTTCGAGCCCCACATCGGGCTCTGTGCTGACAGCTAGCTCGGAGCCTGGAGACTGCTTCGGATTCTGTGTCTCCCTCTCTCTCTGACCCTCCCCTGCTCATGCTGTCTCTATCTCTCTCTCAAAAATAAGTAAAATATTTTAAAAATATATATTAGATGCTCAAGAGTATTAATTTTACACTGCTGAGTAGTAAATTTTGTGGCATTCATTGTTGGCCTTTGGTCTGGCCAACAATTAAGTTACTTGTATGTGAGTTTGATTCTTTTGAGGCTTCTTATTTATATTTTTGTGATGTATCTAGAGCAGAATTACTCTAGAGCTATTTTAGCCTATTAAGACTTCATTCATCTGGAGTCTTTACTAAAAGTCCCACATGCTTATTTGAATCTTTCTATTCTGATTGTTAGAGATTCTAGCCCTATGTAATCTCTGAGAATTATTTAGCTTATAGTGCCTTGATTTTTTTTCCTGAAAATTGTTGTTTTCCCTGCCTCATGAAATTTTATCCTAAGCAGTCACAGCCAAGGACTCAATGGATATTGGATTTGTAGATGTCTGTTTCCATATAGCTCTCTTCTCTATGGTACTCTGTCCTATAAAGTTTAGACACCTTTGCCTCCCTAAATTCCAATTTTGTCTGCAGTTTCACATTGGTTAAGATTTCCTGGAATCTGGGTTCCCTTACCCTGGACCATAGTCCAGAATTTCTTCTAACCTGAAATCTGGGACTGTCACTGGATTCACTTCATTATATCCCTCATTTCAATATTCACAGTCCTGTGACTGTTTTCTAGTGTTCATAGAATTGCTAATGAAAATACAGGGCACCTAGCTAAATTTGAATTTCAGATAAACAGCAAATACTTTCTTTTTTTTTAAATTTTTAAATGTTTATTTATTTATTTTTGAGAGAGAGAGAAAAGGCACAAGTTGGAGAGGAGCAGAGAGGAGGGGGAGACATAGAATCTGAAGCAGGCTTCAGGCTCCTAGCTGTCAGCCCAGAGCCCAACTTGGAACCCCAGCCCATGAACCATGAGATCATGACCTGAACTGAAGTCAGACGCTTAATCAACTAAGCCACTCAGGCTCCCAACAAATACTCTCTTAGTATCAGTATGTCTCAAATGTTACATGGGACATACTTTTACTAAAGAGTGTTGAGTGGCACCTGGGTGGCTCAGTTGGTTAAGCCTTCGACTTTGGCTCAGGTCATGACCTCGCAGTTTGTGGATTTGATCCCAATGTTGGGCTCTGTGCCAACAGCTCAGAGCCTGGAGCCTGCTTTGGATTCTGTGTCCCCCCCTCTCTCTCTGCCCCTGCTCACCTTCTGTCTTGGTCTTTGTTTCAAAAATAAATAAACATTAAAAATTTTTTTTAAAATAAAAAGTGTTTAAATTTGTGTTTCTGACAGTTCGGTAAGTTTGAAGGCTTAGCTTGATAAATAATAAAATTATTTCTTTTTTTGCCCCTGGTGCTTCCAAAGTAGTCTGTATTCTAGGGCTTGTCCATTAAGTTGTGACCCTTCTGGAGTTTCTATTGAGTGTATGAATTTTCAACATATTCTCTCTGCTTTGGCTACTCAGAGCCCTAATCTCTCCCAGTCCCATGTGAACTTTGGGAATTGTTCAGCTCTAAATTCTCTGATTTTTTTTTCCCCTTATTTTTCTGCCTCATGCACCTTGTCCTTCTAGAAACACAGATAATATTCAATCAAAGACTCAGGAGGATCCCTACGCAGATATCTGGAGCCCTTTCTCTGCATAGCTCCCTTCTCTCTGGTACTTTGCCCTGTGGATTCTTGCCACCTCAGCTACCCTAAACTTCCATCTCTGTCTCCTTAACTCAGAAAGACCACAGTCCTCTTCTGCTTGGAATCTCTCTCCCTGCACTGCAGTCTGGAAAATGCCTCAAAGCATAATGCTGATGTGATCGCAGTGCTCATTTGATCTGTTTCCCTCCTCTCAGGGATCAAAGTGTTGTGCTACCTATTGTCCAATACCTAAAAGCAGTCATTTTGTATAGTTTTTTCAGTTCTCAAGTTGCTTATGATAGACTTCAGTATGGCCAGAAGTGGAAGTCTGACTTTTTAAATATCCTTCGTCTGTGAGGTACATATAAGTGGTTCCTCGGCCTCTTTATAAATTCTGCATATGGGGGAATATCTGTTTCATACTTCTGTTGGTAAATCTATATCTATTTGGCTTCCCAGTGGAAAGTGAAACCAGAAAGAGCACTATTCTAAAATACTGTTATGTGTTGTCCACTGGGCTCTATGCTCTAGGCAGGTCAGAATGATTTCTTACTCCCCAGGGTCCAGGCTAGTGTGAGGAACACAGTAGATATACAATAAACAGTTAATGATGATAAGAATACATTAATAAGTGGCAAGGCATGAGAATGGAAACTGGCAGCTGGCTCCTGACTCACAGGTCGAATAATTTGGATTTTGCCTTGTGGACAGTTGAAATCAGTGTAAGTAGGGATGAGGTTTGTTCAGAGTGGCAGTCTTTAGAATTATGATCCAGAAGAAGCTTTAGAGAGCTCTACACTAGTGTGATATGTTCAGAAAAATAGAAAACGGGCAAATAAAAGAAGCCTGAGTGATAAATAATCCATGAATCACACATTTCAGTTAAAAGCAGGCTTAGGATGGACCTGGATTCTGAAATCAGGTGAAGAGGATTACAGTCCCAAGTGTCCTGTCACAGGGTAATGAGAGCCAAAGAAAGTCTGACAGACCATTTGCTGGTTATGCAATGGAAGGTATTCTACAAGTCAGTGGGAATCAGAGCTATATGATCTTTAAGATTCCTTCCATTTCAAATGTCCATGCATGCATTCATTCATTCATTAATTTATCCATCCATCATGTATTTATGATTGAGCATGTCGTATGTCCTAGCAACTGATTTAGCAATACAAACAAGATCAGAATTTCCGCCTTGTCTTAGAACACAGTATTAGAAGAAAATAGATGTGCGACTGTTGGCAATAGAGTAAGAAAGTTCTTGTTTGGTCTTCATTTTTCCCCTTGGAAGTCACAGCTGGGGGTGGCAGGGCAGAGAGGCAATAGTTTAAATTGGGTCTAGGTGGTTCCAAATTAAAATTGCAACACAGTACGTAGATTAGACTTCCATTGCTGTAGTACTTAAACCCTTAGAGTAACTCTTAAGTCAGCAGATAAAAGACAAAACTGAGCTGAAATGTTGTGAATATGTATTCCTAACTACTGATATTTATTCTGTACTGTTGCTAGAAAAGAGACATGGCTAAGCCATGTTAATTATCATACTATTTAGTATTAATCTGCATAAGTACAATTGACTTATTAAAATGCTGATTAGATTAATGCCATTATTGTGATGATGGCTAGATTCATTTGAAAAATGCCATATTTTTTTTTTTGTTAAAAAAATCCGAGAGTCACTGCTGTCGACAGAGTCTGAGAATATATTTTATGAGCATCATTGGTGTTTGGTTCACTCATAATTTAGGCAGGAAAACAGTTCATGGAGGATTATGGAAGAACATTGTCTTATTTAGTGTGAGGATTATTTCTGAGTTTCTAGTGAATCCAGTAAACTTTGCTTTCATTAATGAGAACATTGAAATTTATTTTACTCTGAAATGTTTCTTTTCTTTTTCCATGAAGTTTATTTATGTTTTTCATTAGGAAATTAAAAATTAATTATACAAAGATTAGGAAGCAGAGAACAGTGAAAAGGATAAATATCTATTCATTTTTCCACCATCCAAAATAATCACTGTTAATACCTATATCCTTACATTTCTTTTCTATTCATATTTATGCATTTTTATCCCCTTATCGGTTTGGCATTGTTTAAATTTTAATGCATTAAAAACTCTGTAGTTTTTTTTACCTTCGTTGTTTTAATGTATGATGGCAAATACACAGCAGGCATATCAGGCTTTTGATATCTCCGATTACCAAGTCATTTAACAGAAGGAGAAAAAGAAGGGGGAAAACTAAAATGAATTCTGTGCTTGTTGTTATGTGCCTCTTTAATTAACTCACTTAATTGACATAACAACCATGTAAGGAAAGTGTTCCCTCTACCTTAGAGAAACGATATATCAGAGAAGGACTTGCCCAAGTTTAGGGAGTAACCTTATAGGGATGCCCTTGAGATCTGAACTTAGGACTGCAGGTCTCCTAAAAATGTTCTTATATCTCAACAGAAACAAGAGAGAGAGAGAAAGAATGAAGGAACCAACTCGAAAGTTGTAGCATGGTTGGCAGAGGAGCAAGGGGATCATTCCCAAGAAATGGAGGTTTTCTCAATTTAACCTTCTTGATCTAAGCTTTGAAAAAGCACAATTGGACAAGGGGAGAAATGGGACATAGAAGAAATAGTGCAAATTGCAGTACCACTAAAAATTTATGCAATCGTATGGCCACTGGAGTTACAGTTTTATACTATCTTTGGAACCTGATTATTTTAACAAGTACTGTCCGAGTGCCATATTATTTGAAAGAATATCTTCTTACAGTCCTAATTAGCATTTATTTTTAAAATATCTGTCATCTTAAGGTCCCGTGAAGATTTATTCTCTGTGAAGATAAAAGATGTTCTTTCTTCAGGTTGATTCTGCTGAGGTAAAGTCAGCAGAGGTAATTTCTATTTTATTGTTGGATGGTCTGGATGCTAGTTTGAGAATCTGAGTTGATAATAAGCTATTTTTTCGAAAATGTGATTGAGAGATCAATCCAATTGCATGTATCTTATAAATTTCAGAGAGGAATAAGGTGAAGACAATGCATCTTTTTTAGAGAAATTCTGACCTTGGATTTCTGTATCCAGAGTAAACTCCAGGGGTCCATCCTCACATCAAATTTATCATTTATAGATATTGAGAAACCCAACTCATGTTTGCTTTTGCCACAATCATCTGCCTAACAGTTTTCACCTTTTTTTTAATCTAAGAATCCCATATCTGTTAGTGATTGAACAACTGTGTTAGTCTCCCATAGGAACACCGAGAAGATCTTAATCCCTTTCCTCTCTACTTCCATCTATTCACCCCTTCCAAAAGTCCATCAATTTTTTTTAATTCATCCTTAGTTTTATTCATTCCTTTTTATTTCCAGAGGTCACATCCAGATCATTATTCCCTTAACTTTTTTTAATGACAGCTGCCTCCTAACAGGTCTTCCTGGCCCCCACATTTCCCTCTGCTTTCATTATAAACAGTGACATCCAGATAATCTTCTTCAATCACCACTTTGACCATGTTGTCTATCTATTGAATGTTCTACAAAGCCTCTAGAGTCACTAATCTGTAAGCTCCCAGAGGCTACAGTCTTGTTCCAGGAAATGCCTGTGATAGTGTCCAGTACATAGCAGAACATGGATATTTATTTAATGAATAAAGAGTGAATGTCTGCCAAATTAATAGAGCTAAGAGGGTGGGAAAATACTATAACTACATGGACATTTTTGTTACCTCAGAATTTTAAGTGCAAACCCGCAAAGCTATGGACTGCCAAGAAAAACACCTTCTGCAGCTAACTAGGCCAGTGGCTCTCACCTGAGAGTAGTTTTGCCCCTCTAGGCTATTTGGCAATGTCTGGTGCCGTATTTGGTTGTCATACCTCAAGAGGAAGGGAAACTTCTGGTATCTAGTGGGTAGAGGGCAGGGACAACATTAAATATCCTATAATGCACAGCCCTGTCTCCTCAAACAAGAAAAGATCTTATCCACAGTATTAATGATGCTGTGGTTAAAAAAACCTCCACTTAGAAGAAACTTTGAGTGTTTTTTTTCAGTATGTAACCTGTATAGTCAGAAGATAGAAAATCAAGGAAAAAATGTGTAAGATTACAGATCAATAGGCTTAGAATAAATACATATTTTTCCCTTCTCCTTTATCTTCAAGTCAAGAGAGGGGGGCTCTAAGAGAATCTCTCAGGGATTGGAAGGCGGTTGCAAGATGGGGGAATGGCATCTCACACAGTAACTGGATGCTTGCTGCCGTTGAGAGACTCGTTTCCTCGCTTGATTCTGAGACAGGAATACGGTGAGGACGGGGGAGTTCTCAGAAGTGCTTGACATGCCTTCTGAGCTTTGGAGTACACAAGAATCAAGAGATTGCTATTTGGCGGCTGCCTGGAGAATTCTAAAGTTGAGAAACTGAGTGGATTGGGCTGTGACAGCCGGCCAAGGGAGGGGGGCAGTGACAAGCAGATGGAACCCTCAGCCTTGGTTTCACAAGAATCCATAGGTCTTCTGTGGGCTAACTGAGCACCTTAAAAGGAAACTGGACTCAAGACACTTTATTGGGACCGTGCCCGTAAGGAAAGCCTACCTAGGCAAGAAGCCCTGAGTAGCGTGAAGAGGAGTATCTGCTGCTAGCAGGAGATGAATAGCAGGGTGTTGCAAGAGGTCAGGTGGTTATTGTTTTGCTCGCTTAAGGACACTTTATGGCAAGAGGGTCACTGTGGGCCTATGAAAGAGCTGTGAATGTGGTCTACAAGATGGGGAGGGTTTAGATGACACAACACTTTGTCCTGTTTCCCACCCCAAGTCTCCCCCTTGGATACCACCTACAGTGGAGAAGGAAGGAGACCAAGCAGCCTCAGAGAGGGGGAAAAAATGGAGCAAAGCAAGAGGAAGAGGGAAAGAGAAGAGAAATGACACCAAAGAGTCAAAGCCTATCTTCCCCATGGAGGTTTCTAAGCTTGGGTCATCTATAAATCGATATGAGGATAGACTGAATTGGGTATGAAATTGCAGTTTTGGTTTCTCCCAGGCTGTATAATATCTGAACACGAACTCCCAGATGCCAAAATGTGACATTTTTCTCATAAACGAAGTGGCCAGAAAGCAGAAGGAATCACTGATAGTGTTGTCTAGGGTCAGCAGAGACCCAGCACAGCATGTTGGAGGGAACTTGTTGGAAGAAAAAGTATTTCTAGCTTGTTCCTCATAGAGTTCAGCCTGATGTTAAAAAATATATATATATTAGTTATGTTAGCCTTTGTCGCACACCTGACGTGGGTCAGTATCATGTTTGTTAATTGTTTACATTCACTAAATCATTTAAGGTTTACAGTAGTCCCAAAAGAGAGTAAGTATCATCCCCACTTAAAGATGGAGGAGGGAAAGGTCTGTAAGGGTTAAATAATGTATAGTGATGAAAAAAAGGGATAAATCCTTTGTAGGTTCTTGTGTTTTGAATGTTTTCTCCAATACCTAGTAATTTAGGAAATAGAATGTCTATTCCAGGAGTTTTGAACAACAGAGAATGGAATTTTAGTATTAGGAAAACAATTACTTCCGGTATGGAAATTAACAGGTAGTTTAACCATAAGTACAATTATATTTGTTCTGCTGTTTGTTCAGCTTTTCACTCAAAGCCACATGTTCCGTGTGAGCTCCTCAGATTTTGTCCTTTTCTGACAGATTTGGAAGTCCATACTTTACATATTGATATTCCTATCCCCTGAAACATTATATTCCTTACCAGCAAGGCTGTTTCCATTCTGAATTATTAAAAAGGCTAACAACCAAGTTGAGTGAGAAATGAGTTTCTCTGTGTTGCATTGGAAACACTGTAGAAGAGGGGACGAGCTCATTCAGGTGATAATTGGGTAATTGAGCACATACTAGCTGGTGACCATTTCTCTACTGCCAGTTATATGTGTCAGTGCACATGTGTGGTCAACAGAGGTACTGAAATACAGTAAATTAAGAATTAAGTTTTATTAGATCCTGCTGTTTGTTTTCTCTGTTTTGATCTTAAAACCCCAGAAAGCTCTGATTCCGAGGGTGAACTGAAACTATTTTACTACCTTATTTGTCTTTTACAAAGCATACTAAAATGATCATTAAATAAGCATGTATACATCCAAGGATGTAGTAAGTTAGACGTTAACACTCATGCCAAAGTCTGAAGTCTAAATTGGGCTTCTTTTAAAGCATTAACAAGGATACCATTATTTATAACTGTCATCTCCCTGGGAAAAATCAATACCTATAAAGTATGTAAATCTGTGTTTGCCTTCTTAAATGAAGCTTTCAGGCCTCGGTACTATTTCTGTTATGGATTTATTTTTGCTCTGCATTTAGCATCTTGAGTACTAGATTCCCTGAAACTGGGAGACTGACTCCTTTTTGAGTGTAAGATTTGCCACCCATAGTGAGTAAGGAGGAGAAAAGATCCATTCGGTTAAGTCAGCAAACTGTTGCTAAGGATTCATGGGCCTTGATGTCAAGGAATTTTGCATTCCTATAACTTCTGGAGTAGCAACTCTTTCTGATCCCTTACTCTCAGATTAGTCAAAATTAACATGGTCTACCCAGCTGTACAGACTGACTCCAGGTATCACCGGGATCTCTCCAAATTTAGTCAATTACCTAATCCCATTGATTCTGTAAGTTATTATCTCAAGAATCCAGATCTCTCTCTCTGGTCTCTGCTACTAACTTGATCCAGCCCTCTGTCTTTGCTTGTATGGGTTATTATAAGAGCTTCTTAACTGAACTTCTTGACACCTGTCTTTTCCACTTTTCTTTCACTTTACGAAGAGTGGTATTTATAAAAATTTTTGTAGGGTTCATTCCCACCCAGACAACATCTCAGTAGCATTTTATTGCCCAGATTATAAAACTTGAAATCCGTAGCAGATGTCTAAGTCCCTTTGTGACATGGCTCTGCTTTTCTCTACAACATCCTCTTTGAACACTGTTACCCTCTATTGTGCTCAGAGGCATAAAGAAAGGTTTATTGCAAAGCAAAAGGGCTATTCTTTTCTGTTATTCCTTCTGCTTCCAACATTCTCTTCCTGTTTCCTTGCAACACCCCTCCATTTCTTTCAGCCTTTACCTGGTAATCATCTTAAAGTGTTCAGCACAGAGGTTACTTTCTTCTTGGGCTGAGCTGGCTCTCTGGTTAGATGAGAGCTGCCGCTCTCTACTACTTCCTTAGTCACACCATTTACCATATACTCCACACACTCTGGTCTCTCAACTCTGTGTGGCAGAGACTGTGTGCTTTTTTTTTTTTTCCAATGAATTCCCAGTGTCTGATGCATAGGAGGTGCTGAATAATAGTTGCTAATTTAATAACTTTCTCTGAAGTTAGTCCTTTTGGGGATTTCCAATCTAGACTTAAAAAGCTTAGGTATTGATAGACAGATGTACAGACACACACACACACACACACACTCACACACCTTTTCCCTGGTTATGGCATTTTGTGTACCATTCTCAGGAAACCTCAGAAGAGTATTATACAAGCCTAAGGATGGGATGGGAGAATAATACTTTACTTAATTGGGTTGTTAATCCTACATGCCTGTGGTGATGAACCCCAGAAAATCTGGATAATCCTATATAGAATTCAGAGAGAGCTGGAAACAGCTATAAATACATATCAAACTGTCAAATACCATTATCATTTAGACAACTCTACAGTCCCTTCTGAATTATATTAGCCTATTCTTGCTTCCCAAAGTCTTTCCAGGTCTTTTCCTATTTTTCCCTGTTATTCCCTTCACTTTTTATGTTCTCGCTCTGCCTACCCAGCAGATGTCTCACCCATTTCTCCCTTTTCCTTCTTTCTTTGTATTCATTTATTTTTTTTTTTTTGACACTTTTCGCATCTGCCTCGATGATGTTACCTTCAGGAATTGTGTCATCCTCTCTCACACCGTTCTTCCTTTTCTCTCATGTCCTTCCCTTCCTTGTTGCATTTCTTCTCTCTCTCCATTTACATTCTCTTCTGTCTTCTTTTTTTAAAAAAATTTTAAATATTTATTTTTAAGAGAGAGCGAGTAGGGGAGGGGGAAAGACACACACACACACACACACACACACACATGCATGCACTCACACACACACACACACAGATTTTGAAGCAGGCTCCAGTCTCTGAGCTGTCAGCACAGAGCCCGATGCAGGGCTCAAACTCATGAACCGTGAGATCTTGACCTGAGCTGAGATCATGACCTGAGCTGAAGTCTGATGCTTAAGCAACTGAGCCACCCAGGCGCCCCTCTTCTCTGTCTTCTTTTCTTCTTCCATCCCCCCCTCCCCCGCCCCGCCCTGTGGAGTACTACTGCGGTCTCTGACTGTGTGGCCCTGCAGGCAGGGGGAGTTGCCCCATGGCCATGGTAAACCCCAGTATTCTCCTAAACAGCCCTGTTTATTCTAGATTAGCATCCATATGACTCACAAGCAGGGAAAGTCGTTGAAATTCCATAGATAAGCAAATAATTCTTGGCAGTTTCAAAATGAAAGCAACTGCACTGCCAAAAGGCTTCTGTTTACCACACAAAACAAATGTTGTTACTCTTTCAATTCCAAAAAAGCATCTTAAAAGCATCCTTTCACAAGAACATTGTTCTAGCCTTTATGTCTAATTAGATGTAAAGAAAATCCTTTGTTATTTTTGCTACACAATTTAGGCTTGGCTAATAACCAGAGATAAATAATAGTTTACCCCTGCTGGGTTCTGCAGCAACTCTCTTCTGGATAAAGTAAGTGCACATGCGCAGTACAGATTCAGTGAAAGGCCTTTCCCTCCGAGATAGTCATTTTCCTTTTCCTCATCCTGATTCCTTTCACCTCATAACAATCCTCTTTTGTTTTTATCTTCAGGAGGTTTACACCATGGTTTCCATAAATATTTTGAGGAAAACAACCTAGTATTTTTTTTCTTCATTGTCCCATTTTGTATCTTTTGAACTAGAACACACTCTGAGTCTATTGGCTTCTTTAGCTGGACCCAAGCTGTTCTGTTGAGACTGGATGTAATGGGTGGTAAGTATAGGCATCAGAGTACAGGTGACTGACCTGTGCTGCCTTGGCCAGGTAAGCTACACCAGTGGTGTGACCGGTTTTTTCACCCTCCATAAACACAATCTTTTCTTTTTTCCTTTTCTTGCAACTGAGGTAAATTTTTCCTGGTTTGTGCCTTGTTGAGATTCGTTTCCTCGGTATGCTGTTTGTCTTCTTTGCTTATACAGTCTTAAGTTGTTTTTGGTTTTGGTTTTGTTTTCTTACACAAGCAACACATTGTATCGGCTCTGAACACGGTGATTATCTTTGTTTTTCTGCCTACCTGTGCTTCCTGATGTTCTGATATTCAAGTGCAGATAAAAGGGCTAACATATGGCAAGGACCCCAAACCCTGGAATAGATGTCTCCTGCAGCTCAAGCAAAGCCTGCATACCGCGAAATCAGGAGACAGGGCTTTTGTTCTGACTTGACCACACCACAGACTTCCATTTGGCCTTGAGCGAATCTCTTGTCTGATCTGGGCCTTTAAACTTTTATCCTCTTTACCTAATTGGTGTTCTTATTAGGGAATCAAGTGAGATGCAATAGTGACATTTTGAAGAAAAAATTTAAGTATTGTTTTAATCTAAGTTTTATGCTTCTGGAAGGCTAAAATTACATGTTATTTGACTGTCTGTCAGTGGAACCATGTGGGAGCAATGAAGTTCTCTTCTCAAACTTGGAACTTGGAATGGAAAGAGAGAGCACATTTAGTGTTTTGTGCTATTAATGCTGATGGTGCTAGATAGTGCATCTGTGACCCCTGAGTGATCCTAATTGGTGTGTATCCAGACCACTGATTCTTGAATTCTTCTTCCAAGTGTCATTCAAATACTCTGCCCTGCCCTCCCCTTTTTGAGTAAATCTAGCCATTTCTTGGACCTGCAAATAAAAGTAGCTTAACAACTGGGGCTCCTGGGTGTCTCGGTGGGATGCACATCCAACCTCCGTCTGACTTTGGCTCAGGTCATGATCTCACAGTCTGTGGGTTCATGCCCCACATTGGGCTCTATGCTGACAGCTCAGAGCCTGGAGCCTGCTTCAGATTCTATGTTTCCCTCTCTCTCTGCCCCTCCCCCACTGGTGCTCTGTCTCTCTCTCTCTCTCTCCCTCTCTCTCTCAAAAATAAATAAACATTAAAAAAAATTTTAGATATCTTAACTACGACAGTCTTTCCACAATTGAGCTTTTAATGTAAGCAAGCATTGGTTTACCTTATATTCTGTATCATATAATCTTAGCAATAATCTTATGGATTAGGTACTGTTATTAGATTAGGAAGCTGAGGGTGACAGAAGTTCAGTAATTTAGTTTATATTACACTCATAATATGAAAGCTTTCTGATCCTGCGCTGATGACCTGAGCATATGTATTATGCTCACTTAGGGCAGCTTTTGCTAACCAATGTGCTGCGAGAGTTGGCAATAGAAATGGAAGCAGAACAAAAAAGGAATTGTGTTGTTAGAGAAGAATCAGTGGTAGGTAGGGAGATTTAACAAGTGTCTTAAAATGGTAGGAAGCACAGAATGGAAAATTCATATTAGCTGTTGGGAAGAATTTCTTGACCATAAGGTTTGTAAGCAAGGGAATAAGTTACTGAGGGGATAGTAAAATTAAAAGCTCTAATAAAATATTAAATAACTATTCATATGGAGTAGTTTATGTTGGCTTTAATGTGAAGGCAGGGAATTGGAATTGAATTAGGCCTTGAAAAATGTTGTGGAGTCTTACAAGCGTAAAAAATTTAATAGCTAATAAAAAATTTTTTTTTCCCAATAAGGGGATGCACAGCTTGTAATATTACAAATATCAGAATTATTTATTTTACTTTAGGCATGAATGATCAGGAATAGTAGTGGACTGTGAAGACTGGGATTAAACGAAATTTTGAATTCCTTTACATATATAGAAGCTGCCGTGGAGTCATACTGATTATTGCTATTTGAGAAAACATGGAAACTCCCCCAAAATGGGAGATAAATAAATTATTTTATCATTTTTCAAATTGGATAACATAGGTTCTTAAAACTATGGGCAAATAACCTTGATCTCAGTACTCCTCAATATTCTAAACTATAATGAGAAAACCAGAAACGACTGATAATCCCTAGGGGCCAGCACCTATTTATTATTAGGAAAGATCAAGTTTTGGGGCACCTGGCTGGCTCAGTTGGTAGAGCATGCAACTCTTAATCTCGGCTCATGAGTGTGAGCCCCATATTGGGTGTACAGATTGCTTAAAAAATAATAATAATCAAGTCTCTTTGTTCTCATTTCCTTTTTGGAGACTACACTACTAAGTTTGTAGCAGGAAAAGGCCAGTGCTGTGGGATATCATGATCATGGCAATGAAAGAATCAAATGGGAAATGGGAAATTATTGCCAATATTTTATAAACATTTGAAATTAATTATCAGGGTACCTGGGTGCCTCAGTCGGTTAGGAATCGCTCTTCAGCTCAAGTCAGAATCTCATGGTTCGTGGGTTTGAGCCCCATGTCAGGTTCTGTGCTGACAGCTTGGAGACTGGAGTCTGCTTTGGTGTCTCCCTCTCTCTCTCTGCCCCTCCCCTGCTTGTGCTCTGTCTCTTTCTCAATAATAAATAAACATTAATAAATAATAAAATTAACAATTATTGCAAGAGTACATTATTAGATTGGTCTCCTCCAATTTGGAGGGAAGTCATTAGTGGATTTCCATATAAAGTCTTACTGTTATATGTCTACTCCAAAAATACCATCAAATGATATGAAATGTTAGTTTTAATATATATATTCATATACATGATATTCTCTCCTTTTTAATTTTTTAAAATGTTTATTTATTTTTGAGAGGGAGAGAGTGCAAGCAGGGGAGGGTCAGAGAGAGAGAGGGAGATACAGATTCTGAGGCAGGCTCCAGGCTCTGAGCTGTCAGCACAGAGCCTGAAGCAGCTTGAACCATGAACTGTGAGATCATGACCTGAGCCAAAGTTGGACGCTTAACCGACTGAGCCACGCAGCCTCCCCTCTCTCTCTCTTTTTTTTTAAATGTTCATTTAATTTGAAGGAGAGAGAGTCAGAGCACAAGCTGGGGAAGGGTAGAGAGATGGAGACAGAATCTCAAGCAGGCTCCAGACTCCATGCTCTGAGCTGTGAGACAGAGCCCGACATGGGGCTGAAACTCACAACTGCAAGATTATGACTTGAGCCAAAGTCGGCGCTTAACCTTCTGAGCCACCCAGGCGCCCCCATGATTTTCTCTCGACTCTATTCATCATTTTCAACGTAAACTTGGTAAATTGAGGTATAAGTGCCCTACACATAAATATATGACTCAGTGATTTTCATAAAGTTAACCCACCCTTGTCACCAGCACCAAGATCAAAAGAAAACATTACCAGAATTTCAGAAGGTCTCTCATGCTACACATCCCTCATTATCATACACCCCCTGACTTCTAATACAGCAGATTAGGTTTCACCTTTTCTCAAGTTTATATTAATGGAATCATATAGTTGGTATTCTTTTGTGCATACAGTATTTTGCTCAGTATTATGCTTGTGAGATTCATATGTATTGTCACATGTAGCAATAATTTGTTCATCCTCATTGCTGTATATAGTGCTTCAACACACAAACATTGGGACAATATTTGTAATCTGTTCTGTTGATGGACATTTGAGGGTATCCAGTTAGAGGGTATGAATAGTGCTGATATGAACATCTTTGCAATATACATTATGTGAATTGTGTGAACATATGTATATGTTTCTTTTTTAGTATTTTTTTATTTTTAAAGAGAGAGTAAGCAGGGGGCAATGGCATGGAGAGGGAGAGAAAGAGAGAGAGAGAGCAAGAAAGAGAAAGAGAGAAAGAGAGAGAGAGAGAGAGAGAATCTTAAGCAGGCTCAATGCTCAGAGTGGAGCCTGAGGTGGGGCTCAATCCCAGGACCCTGAGATCACAACCCAAGCCAAAAAGCAAGAGTCAGACACTCAACCTACTGAGCCACCTGAGTGATACCATACTTAAATATTTCTATAACATGAATGCTGAGAAAACTGCAGGATCCTAAGGTATGAATATATTCAGTTTTAGTTGAAACAGCAAGAGTTTTCAGTGGGATTGGTGCAATTTACAATTCCACCAGAAGTGTGTGAGAGGTTCAGTTTGGATACATTTTTCAAAATGTTTTTATTTATTTATTTTGAGAGAGCCTGAGAGAGTGAGGGAGGGGCTGAAAGAGAGTGAGAGAGAGAATCTCAAGCAAGCTCTGCACTGTCACCACAGAGCCTGATGTGGGGCTTGATCTCAGGAACCATGAGATCATGACCTGAACCGAAATCAAGAGTCCAACCCTCAACCAGCTGAATCGCCCAGGTACCCCATTGAGCAACATTAGGCAGTCAGTCCTTTTCATTTTCATTCTGATGGATGTGTTGTGGCATTGATTGTTGTTTTATTTTATATTTTAGAATTGAAATATTATTCAAATACTATAATATTTATTCTTTAAAAATGTATGATTCAGTGCTTTTTAGCATATTCATAATGTCATGTAACAATCATAATTATCTAATTCCAGAATATTTTCATCATCCCAAAAAGAAACTCCATGCCTTTTGGTAGTTATACACCATTTCCCTCTCCCCCAGGTCCTGAGCACATGAATCTTCTTTCCGTCTTTATGGCCTTGCCTATTCTAGACATTTTTGTAAATGGGATCTTACAATTTTTGGCCTTTTCTGTCTGGCTTCTTTCACCTGGCATGTGTTCAAGGTTATTCCATGTTGTAGCATGAATCTGTACTTTATTCTTATTCATGGTTGGCTCATATTTCAATGTGGATATACGACACTGGTTAATCCATTCATCACTTGATGGAAATTTGGTTCACTTCCATTTGTGGTTATGATGAATAAACATTTATATACAAGTTTCTGTGTGGACATATATTTATGATTCACTTGAATACATACCCAGGAGTGAAATTGCTGGGTCATATGGTAATGTTATGTTGAACTTCTTGAGATCCTACCCAACTATTTTATGTTTTCCTCAGCAATGTATGAGGGTTCCAATTTCTCAAATCCTCATCAATACCTTTTGTTTTCCTTTTTTGATTATAGCCATCCTAGTTGGTATAAACCGGTATTATATTGTGGTTTTGATTTGTATTTTCCTAATGGCTAATCCTAATAATGCATATCTTCTCATGTGCTTATTTCCCATTTGTATATCTTCTTTGGAGAAATATCTACATAAATCCTTGCCTGCTTATTAATTGAGTTGTCTTTTCATTGTTGAATTGTAATAGTTCTTTTTTAAAAATTTTTTAAATGTTTATTTTTGAAAGAGAGAGAGAGCAAGCAGGGGAGAGGCAGAGAGAGAGAGGTAGACACATAATCCAAAGCAGGCTCCAGTCTCTGAGCCATCAGCACAGAGCCCGATGCAGGGCTCAAACTCACAAACTGTGAGATCATTACCTGAGCTGAAGTCCAACACTTCAACCAACTGAGTCACCCAAGTGCCACATAATAGTTCTTTATATCTTGCATACTAGACTTTTACTGGATATATGATTTGCATTGATACATGATTTTCTTCCATTTTTTGAGTTGTCTTTCAACTTTCTGGATGATATCTTTTGGTGTATAGTTTTAATTTTGATGAAGTATAATTTATCAAATTTTAGTTTGGTTGCTTATGGCTATAGGTGTCATATTGAAGAAACCATTTCCTAATACAAAGTTATGAAGATTGACACCTGTGTTTTTGTTAAAGAGTCTTATGGTTTTACCTCTTCCCTTCAGTTCTTTGATTAATTTTGAGCTATTCATTTTTTTGTATATAGTGTGTGGTAGTGTTCCAAATTTATTCTTTTGCATGTGAATATCCAGTTGTTTCAGCACTATTTATTGAAAAGACCATTCTTTTCCCTGTGAATTGTCTCAGCACCATTGTTGAAAATCAATTGCAAATGAGTATTTCTGTGTTTTGTGGTTTTACTTTAATTTTCCCTTGCAAATAATCATATTTACCAATGATTCCATATACTTATTACCATTTAGAGATACTTTTTTGTGAAGTCTTTTGCAAATCTTTGCCACTGTGTATTTTTTATATTATTTTTTTTGTCAGTATATGTCTTGCAAATGTTCTCTGCTACTTTATGGCATGATTTTTGATCCTCTTGATGGTGTCTTAATATAAAACTTCAAGTTTTTATTTACTAAGTATATTTAAACTTAAATTTATTAGTTTTTTTCCTTTTATAGTTATTGTCTGTATCCTTATTAAGTAATTTTAGCCTATGCAAGTTTTTGAAAATATTTTATTTTTCTAAAATGTTTATTATTTTACCTGTCACAGTTAGATCTCCACATATACACACACCTTGGTGTGTGTGTATAGTATGAAGATAGATTTAGTTTTGATATATGGGTAACCAACTGATTCAGAACCACTTATTAAAAAGATCTTTTCTTACTGCACTGTGATATCACCGATGTGCCAAATATAGGTGCGTCTGTATACTTCCTCTTCTGTATCATGCATGTCTGTTTCTCATCTCTGTCTCTATTTCATTGGCCTATTTTTTATCTCCATTCAGCAATAGCATGGTATATAAATTACTATTACTTCATAATAAGCCTTGATATTTGGATAAATCTTACAGCTTTGTTCTTTTTCAACATCATGTTGCCTATTCTTGACCTTTCATTTTCAGTGTAAGTTTTAGAATCAATTTATCAATATCCACAGGAAAATAAATCTCTCAGGAATTCTGATTGATATTGCATCAGAACTGCAAATCAATTTGAGGAGAATTGATATCTCTATAATGAGCTTCTAATCCATGGGTAGCATATGTTCTTCTATTTATTTATAATATTCTTGTATTCCTCGCAATATTACTTTAGAGTTTTTCACTGAAGAGGTCTTCTGAATCTTTTGTCAGATCTGTTACAAGGTATTTGATTTATTTGATGCTATTGAAAATGATATCTTCTTGGTTTACCATTCCTCTTTATCATTGAGAAATATCTTCCTTTATCTCATTTATTGCCTCAAATCTGTTTGTTTGATATTACTATAGCTTTGTTGCTAATGTATCCTTTTAGTTTCAACTTTTTGGAATTTGTATATTTAAGGTGGTTTCTTATAAGCAGCATGTAAGAAGGTTTTACTTTTTCATCTAGCCTAATAATATACTTTTACTTGAGTATTTAATTCCCTAATATGTGTTTACTGTTCCTACCATTTATCTCCAACTAGTCTACCTATTTTACGTTTTCTTTTTGTCTTTCAATTTTTAGTATTTAAATATTTTTATCAATCTGGTTTTCTCCTTGACTAATTTGTCAAAGAGATTCTTTGGTTTTACTTTTTTTCCTGATATTTTACTAGTTAACCTGAGGATTATAAAATACATTTTAGCTTACTAGAATCTTATGGAAATGATTACTTTGACCACTTGCTTGACAGTGTTAGGATCTTGACACACTTTAACTTCATTTACCACCTGCTGCTCACAATTTGTGTTGCCACGTATTTCGATTACACGTATTAAAGATACTGTGATGCTTTTTTTTGAGTCGATATATTTTGATTTATGCCATGTGGTTACCATTTCCATTGCTTGTTATTTCTTCCTGAATTTCCATGTTTCCCGCCAAGGGTCATTTTTCTTTGTCTGAGCAACTCCTTTTGCCATTTCTCGTACTGAATTCTCTTTTTTTTTTTTTTTTTTGTTTTGCTCTCACTTTTGGTTAGATGTAAAGGAAGAGATGATACTACCAATCCCCTCTGTTCTTCCACTCTGACTCTACCTGTAGAAACAGCCTACCTGAGGGAAGTTTTGATTCTTCAGACAAGATACATTTATCCAGTGTCACTTTCTGATAAGCACAGGCAGAGAGGGAATGAAAGAGAACAAATTATTGGTGTTTTGATCTTTGAGTACATTCAGTTCCAGAAACTGAGAAGTTTGGGCCAACGGCTATCTCTCACCAACCCAATGGTCAGTAGTACTTCAGCACGGTGACTCTGCATGAAACCTTGAGGAACGGTGGCAATAAGTAGTCTCTCTAGAGCTATTCCCCTACTTTCTTAGCACTTGTTTCTTTAACCCATTTGTCTGAGATATTAAACCTGTGTTAAGTCCTGCTTCCTTTTGCATATGTTGTCTTCCCTAATAACAGCTGCTCCCGTGAGCATCCTCCTTGAACTGCTGGTTTTGGTGTGAATTTTGCCTCTAGAAATTTTAGAAAGGGGTTACAACAGCATATTGATTAACTCCTATCAAGGCCCCACTATACATAGGAGTGAAAATTCACGGTTTCTCCAGTTATCATTACAAAATTCCCAGGCATGTCATCCAGTGTAGGTCGACACAGGTTTACAATGAATTTGTGACAATATTAAGTTACAGTCATAATTTAAGGCAACAGTATATAGGAATGCTGCAAGGTTTCATATAAATTCACGTTTCCTATAACTTATCCGGAGTGACGTTAAAGCTCCAAAACTAAGTTGCGAGCTTCAGTTCTTAGAAGTCCAGCTCTTTAAAGTCCCCAATCAAATTTGCTTGAAATTTTGCATCAAAAGACCAGAAAAATTAAACTATAACATTCATTCTTGCAAATGTATTATTCCGCTTTGTCTCTGCAGCAAAGACTTTAGTGTGATGGTTTTTAAATTCATCAAACAGAGATGGGAGGCCATGGGAGAAAATTCAGGATCTTCTAGGATGTAGTCCTGCAGATGCATTGGTGGCAATTCCCTTTGTGTCAGTCCTAGACTGAGGACATAGAATTATATTACTCCATTGTCTAGTTTTTAGTTGCCAGGTAACCAGTTGTTACATGATAATCAGCATTGTTTTTTCACAGACCTGTCATCTACCAGTAGGGGGCAAAATGGTCTCCTTTATACGTGTTCTTGAAATTGCTCATCTCAACATTTCTTCCAAATGTATGACATGCAAATATATGTGTATACAATGTGCCAGAGCAAACTACATCAAAAAAATTCTACCCGGCTACATAGGCATATTCCATTCTATGGAGGATGAAGCAGGAGAATAACATTATTTTCATTTTTATGAAGCCATGTGTAGGGTCAGTGGACTAATAAATGAAATCTGAATTATTCATCAGTCTGTATGTCATTTAGATCTTTAAAATCAATGCTGATGGAGTAGTAGAAATGCTCCAGCTCTCACCAAACCAATATAATTGTCTCCTTCCTTCTCTCCCTTTCATTTTTAACCATTTACTTTTATTTGGGCTTTTGGAATCTGGATACATTTCCATACATTGCCCTTAACAACCATACAGCTATTAATAATTTATGGGCCTGTAGTGTGGAGGGTGTTTGTGAAGGCACATTTCACACAGAGTATAATCTCACAAAAGTAACCCTAGCCTCTGACTCACATTAGTTAACTTAGGCAAAGACTAACTTATTAATTTATTGTATTAACAGTGTATGTGTGAATTTTGGGGATCTATAAAGCAGGGATGAGTAGGATTTGTATATACTTTTAGCAAACAGATTATTTGCTTTCCTTTTTTGTTTTTAATAAAAATCTACATGGAAAAAATGGAATTCACGTGAAACGGTGTTTTATTGATTAATTTCTTTCCATTTCCTGATGGAATTTTGCCTCTGCCTTTGCCCCTATAGATGTATTTCTCTCTCTGGTTTTTTTCTTTTCTTTTTTTTTTTTTTTTTGACTTTTTAAAATTGCCTGTAATAAATGTTCAGAATTTGCTAAGCAATTCTCTCTCCTTGTGTTGCATTAAAACCTGCCAAATTAAAAAGATATTCATAGCATTGGAAAGATTAATTCCTGAGCTACTGAAATGTTATTTTTCATCTTAACTCTTTTTTTTTTTTTTGGAAAGCTTACTTTCAGGGACAGCTGCAAAAGAAAGGCTCCTAATTCAACGGATTACTGAGAATATAAATAGAAGAGGGGAAATCCCTTAATGCTCAAGCATTCACCAATTCTATGTTGTGGACTTACATTAACAGCATTTCCTGATGCTAATAATGATAGCTGACATTTAGTGAGTATATACTGTGTGCTAGGTAGTGTTTCAAGTATTTTGCATTTATGGTACATAATTTTCTTTCTTTTTTTATGTTTATTTATTTTTGAGAGAGAGACAGGGTGCAAGCAGGGGATGGACAAAGAGGAGACAGAATCTGAAGCAGGCTCCAGACTCTGAGCTATCAGCATAGAGCCCAGTGCGGGGCTTGAACTCAAGACCTGTGAGACCATGACCTGAGCTGAGGTCAGGTCCTTAACACACTGAACCTCTCAGGCATCCCCATGATTTTCATAACAACCAATGAATAAGACCTGTGGTTTTAATACCTCTTTAATATATGACAATTTGAGGCACAGAGTGGGTAAGTAACCTGCCTAAATTCACCTAGCTCTTAAGAGGAGGAGCCAGATTTCAACCCAGTCTGTCTGGCTGCAGAGCTTCCACTAAAAGCTGCTGCCTCTTGAATGTCTGGGGCAGCTGGTGCCCTGTGAATCATACAATGATATGGTGTCATTTCCTTTCCAAGTAAATAGCGTTAATGCCGGTTTTGGATATTCTTCGGCATGTAAATTGGAATGCTCTCCGTCACACTCTATTCTCTATGTCTGAGGATGAGTAATACACACACGGATGGCGTTTTTATGCAATCTTTGAGGATTCAAGCTCTTTATTTATTGGGGGTAGGACCTAGAAGTTTATACTTTTCACAACTTCCCTGAGAGGTCCTGGTGCAGTTATTTTCCAGATAAGCCTCTGGGAACAACCACTTTAAACCAAACCTATGAAAGAATATGTCTATGTCTACACGATAACATACAGTTTTGGCTAGGAACCAAATGGCACAGATGGATGTAGGTGGTAATTAGTTCAACTAGAGTTCCTTATAGAACATTCATCACACTGTTGGTTCCAAAGGAGTGTGTCTTGTCCATGGAGGGCAGAAGCGTTGACTGCCAATTTTCTAGTGGCTCTGTTCGGCCACCATGATGGTTTTCTGTTCACAATGGACACTCAGTACATAATACAATGATGATAATACACACAGACTTAGCACTCACCACATGTGTGCCCAGTGGCGTTCTAGGTGCTCTGTATGCATTACTCTTCTAATGCACTCAGGCTTCCTCTGGGTTACAGTCCTTTTCATGTCCATTTTTCTCATCAGGAAATGGAAAACAGAGACATTAAGTGAAAGAAGTAGTAGCAGAACTGGGATAAAATTGACTGTGGCCTTCAAGAAAATGTCTCAAGTAGTAGCTTGAAGGCAATCACTCACTCATCTTTCCCCTGCCAATCCAAAGATGGAGCTGAGATTTCATATTACTACAGTTTTAAGACCTGTCTCTCTTAAGAACTTCTTCCTGAGGCTTCATCGTTCCCCTCTCTCTCCTGCTTCCTCCCCCTCAATCCATTTCCTACCTTCCTCTCCATTCCTTTTCCTTCTTTCTTCCCTTGTTATTATTCAAAATGCATATCAGAGCACACATTTAGTAAAATAGAAAGGGAAGCAAATTCCTATCCAAATGCTCCACCAAATATATTGGTCAATATTATTTAACATAAACATGACTTAAATATTAGCATGAACTTCAAAATCAGTTTTTGAGGCAAATATCCATTTCTCTGAGCACAGTCATCTGTTTTGCTTGGTGAATAAGGAAGAACTGTGGTTTTCTGTACTTGGCTACCTGTCTACCTCCTAGGGATATTGAAGATTGGAGGAAGTGTTAGGGCTTCGTAAATATTTCAGCTTGCCTGAAGGCTGTTTTAGGCTATCACCTCTTGTATTTTTAATCCTCTAAAAGAAATGGTGACTGGCAGGTAAGATTTTTTCACTGATTTAGAGAGAAATGAGGAAAATATTCTCTCGAGCTTCTAATCACCCGGGATTTCTGAAGCAACCTAGGGATAAAATCCTGGAGCCATATTGGTTAAGCTTCACACTGTGATCTCTTAAAGTATGGAACGTCCATGTTCCCTCAGGGCAGGACCTATGGCTTTTATCTCCACATTCTTTATACTGAAGACAGTAGCTTACATACTACGGGTAGCCAATGAAAGATATTTTCCCTGAAAATAAATGTATGAATCTATCCACTTAATTTCCCAAGCACTTGATATAGGAGCATTTCTAATGCTTCCTTGAATGTCTTAGTTTAAACCCTCATCATTTCTCATGCAGGCCAGTGTTTCTTAAACTTCATTAATATAGGGGATCCTGGGTGGCTCGGTCAGCTAAACTTTTGACTTTGACTCAGGTCATGAACTCGTGGTTTGTGAGTTCAAGCCCTGCATCTGGCTCTCTGCTGACAGTTCACAGCCTGGAGCCTACTTGGGATTCTGTCTCTCTCTGTCTTTCTCTCTTTCAAAAAAACCAAATAACTAAATAAAGATTAAAAAAAAAAACTTCAGTAGTATGTGTGTCCCTTTTTGGGAAAAATCCAACAAATGCCAAGTACTGATTTTAAATTATTTTTATCATGCTCTATAACAATAGGCATAAATTCCTTGGGCTTATACTTTATCATTAAACCTCAAATCTAAACAAATTTAAAAAGTAAATACAAGCAAAACAGCAAAAATGATAGCACTCAAGATAAGATTTATTTATCACTGACCTTTTTTTTCTCGCCAAAGTTAGATTTGCTATTAGAAATGTATTATTGAATTCTCTGTTGTAATTACCATTGGCTTAATTCTTTTGACTCTAAATTAATAAACTAGCATATATGTCTAATGACAATCATCATGACCATATTTGGCCCTTTCCTTTTTTAACAATGATATTTTAACAGCTAAATAATTATTTTGATAGGTCTATGAACTTAATAGCACTTCATAGATTTCATCATCGGCAAAATGTAATCAAAGTTTGATTATTGCTTATTTACCCATAACCTTCAAATTGGAACATATGATGATAGGGATTGTGCTTTTGATGCTGTAGCACTGCTTTTTCTGAGTTTATTATACTTGTACTACTCTGAGCTCCACGGTAATAAAAATTTCTCGTCATTTTTCTCTTTGGAAATTCATCACTTAAAAATCTGTCTTTATTATTTTCCCTTAACCACTAAAATAGTAGTTTCTCTCTGTTGCATCATTCTTGGGATATCAAATCTAAGTTGTATTTTATTACATAACTTAAGAAACTAAAGCCTTAGTCTATGAAAGATGTCTTTTTAATGGCAGTTATAATAAATGGCAAAAGAGAATTTTATCTTAACTGATAAGAGAACAGTATGAATATGGGTTGTACCTGTGACCACTGTTATCATTTCGACGTTAGAAATATAAATGCAACCAAAGGGTTCCAATGCAACAATTGGTTATAAGATTGTGTTTCATATACTCAAAAAACTAAGAAGAAAAAACATTTTTTAGGCCTCTTAGTTGCATAAGAATTTTTCCACTTTAAAAATCTAATCCAGTTTGGACATCCTTGGCCACCTTGTTGTCCTGTCTGTGGCTTTGATCCCATTTCATCGACTTTTAGACTAAGACTTAAATAATTTATCTAAAATGCAAGACTGTTCAATTCATTGCCCTATTTAAAATCTTTCAGTAGTTTCATCTTGCCTAAACCCAAATTCCAAGATCTCAGTGCTCCAGGTATCTTTTACATCTCATTTCCATTCATTCCCCTTTCAGGGACCTTCATGCTTATTAAATGCATCTTGCTTTTTCATACTCCCACTCCTCTGCATGCTCTGTTCTTCTACCTTCAATGCCCCCACCCTTCTTAAACCTCCCCTTCGTATTCCATGTCTCTGGAAACTGTTTCCCTTAAAATTCTGTCCCAGATTGGATTTCCTCAGGGAAGTCTTTCCTTAATGCCACCAGGAAATTAGGCCATCTTTGTATCAGGTATCAGACTGGGTTGTATTGTTGTCATTTGTGTCTTCTACATACACAGATGTCCTGATGGAAGGTGACTCCGTATCCACAGAGGTTAAGAGTACTTCTTGGGCAGTAACAAGCACCTTCTTTCCCTCTTAAAAGAAACTCTTCAATAAAAGGGATTTGGTAATTATGCCCTTAAGTGTTAATTAATTTCATGCCTTTCTGTGGCTTCGTCTTTCCATTTGCCCTGCCGGGCCAAATAAAGTAGTTGTGAAGGGTGGAGGTTTCTGGATTCAAGTACACTTAGATTCAAATCCATGCTTTTCATTAATTCTCTACATGACCTAAGACTTGTTTATCTGTATCTACTTGCTGTGCAAAGTTGTTTAATTGATCAAATGAGATAATATAATAATCGTTAGTACATAGTAAGCATTCAGTATAAGTTAGCCATCATTCATAATAAAATATCGATACATAAACTTACAAATCAAAGATAGCAAATCTTGACTTGGGATGGAAAATAAGATCACCATATCAATGACTACAGGAAAAGTCTTTTCACCTCTTGGCCATTCCAATCTTGCACTGATGACAGCCTGGTAAAATAGGCTGTGGGTTGAATTTTGTTTGAATTAAATATTTTTTCACTCCTTTCTCCACTCTTCCCCTTTATCAGACTCCTACCATTTTGGATTTGCGATGCAGAATTGTCTGTAGGGTTAAAACTTACAAGTAATTGGTGAAGAAAATACATTTTTTGTCCTCTACCCATTGAAAATATAATGGATTCCTGGGGTTTGGATTACCAAATATGTTCTGTGACTTTTTCTCAGGAACTGAATCTAAGGCACATGCAAAATGAATCTTGAAAAAAAAAAACTAAAGAAGCAAAGTTGTTGGGTTTTTCCCCCCCTAATATCAAGAAGGTGTCATTTGGAATCTTGGATGAATCATCTGTCATTGCTGAATGGCAAGATAATGGTCTTATGTTAGTAAAGAGAGAGACATAAATGATGTGTTGCAAAGTAATAACAGAAGATTGCTTAACAGGTATGCGAAAATGGCACTAATGCTTACAGATAAAAATGCAATGTGACAGCAATCTGTTAGGACACAGTGCTACTTGTGGAATGCACATATGCTCATGCAGTGGATATATTTTAATTCTCTTGAATACTGCGTGTCTACGCATTTATGTTGGATTTATAAACATGGTATAATATTGTTTCTGAGTACTCCAGTTTGGAGTTAACATGCATTCTCTCATTTGTTCCCTATAAAAACTCTATGGTCTAGGTATCCATGGAAAAGGAGACTGAACCTGAGAGATCAGGGGGCCTGAAGGGGGTCACATGGGTAAATAGTGACGGATAAGGGTTTGCCTTATCCAACTCCTGTCACTTTTTCACTATATAGCAATCTGTTTCTAACGTATAACAATCTGTTCTCTATACAAACACATTTGGGCTACATAAACTTATAACTGCACTGAGTCATATTTACTCAAGAATTAATATAAAGCATTTTCCTTCTTTTTATTCCCAGAAAGATATGTGATTTGATTTTTCATGACGACAGGTTGCTTTGCTCTTCTACAAGGATATTATTAGAATGCAGGGCACAGCAATTTTCTATACCATGTCTCTAGATTTATAACATAATACTCAGATGAGCTTAATGCTGTATAAATGAATGCTTTTTGGTGATGGACAGAAATGATGAAACACTGTATGGCTATATTAAGACAAAATGATAGCTTTAGATTTGGCAGAAAAGAATCCACAAACTGATTTTTTTTCATTTGTTTTCAAGATATTTATTTTCCCTTTCAATTTTTATTTTTGTTATAATTGAATTTGACAAACATGCTTTAGGGCCTTTATGTGCAAAATATTGGGCTACCCTTTGGGAACTTTATAAAGAAGGCTTAAGATCAAGAGGTTTAGAGTCTAGTAAGAGATACTGATGCATAAACTATATAATACTGAGCCAAATGAAATGAGATTATATACATTATTCTATTGCAAACTCTACAAAATTAAAGCCACCATATTACAATTTACAAGACTTGTGATGCAGTTAGTCAATTTTGTCTCACAGATGAAATTTTAATAGTATACTATATTTGGGCACATGAAGACAACACAAGTTCAAGGTTAGTGCAGAGAGGAAAATTCTAAAGCCATGCCCACTATGTCATTTCTGTTGTGTTTCCATTCACATGAAATATGAGTCAATATTTTTCAAAACTGTGATTGTTTTAGGGATTTAGAAATACATTAAAATATTTACTTCCTTACTTTGCATTTTGCATACTTTATCCATCTAGCTGTTCATCTACTATTTTATCATCTATGTATTATTTGGAATGCTATCTTGAGAATATAATGTAATCATGGTTTATTCTCTACAGTTTGGTTTTGATAGTCATAATAGTATAAAGATGAACAGAAGTTTAACATCAATTTTCCTGAAAAAGCTGTATGATCATACTTGTAGAAAGGATATTAGAAGGCTAGGTATAAATGGGCATAATTTTTTTGAATTCTTAAGATCTATAGTTAATTTCTCCATGCAATCTCGTCTTCCTTCATCAAACATTTGTTAAGTATTGGGTATCAAAGGCACAAAACTGAGCAAAAGTGAGTTTTAGTCCTCAAGGAAATTCACTGGCTGGCATGGAAGGCAAACTAAGAGGGCACAGTGGTATTATGGCAGCAATAGTGGACGTATTGTACAAAGAGTGAGGACACTGTGCAGAAAAAGAGACAACCATCTTCCAGGTGTGATGAAGAAGGATGGTGCAGGGGATTCATGGGGGGAAAAAGTAGATTTAAAATGAATCTTAGAGACTGATTTCAATGGCAGAGAGACTGAAGCCAGCATTTCAGACACAAAAAGAGGCATATTCAATGATATGGATATTGGAACACAGGAGAAAAACTGAACATTACATTTGACTCCTTTTGATCAACTTTGTACATTTTTGTGGCTAGAGAAAAGTTTTGATTCCATTAGGTCTAAAAAATTATCCAACTTCTTCTAGAATCTCCAAAACCATGGTCCAGAAAAACACACAATTCGATGGTATTCTCTTGATATGTAATACCAAGAAGAGTTTCTGCTAGGCTGTTTTATCAGAAGGGGAATAGATGGGAATAAGTAGAACCATTCTTCTGTGTTGTAAAGGCAATCATGGTAATGTATCACTTCTAAAACTTTTGTATCTCTTGATAGTCTAGTTTTTAAAAACTCTGTGTGTCAGTCAGGTAATAAGGAATAAGCAGTCAAAACACTTTATGTTAAAGCTATAGTATTTTAATCTGTGTTTTTGTTGGCTTTGTTGCCCCTTTTTGTGATAGGCAGTGGAGCCTAATTCAAATCTAGACTTTGCCATGCCCTGTGACACCTGCAGCTGTTAATGCCTCTGAGCCTTAATTATATATGCACTTTGAAGGAATGGTTGATACCTACAGACTTGTTTTCAGGAAAATTGAGAGTTTCCTTGGAGTGCCCTGGACAGGTGGTACTAGATAAATATAAATATGTCTGTTATCTCTTTTGAGGACTTTTTATTTTATATGACTTATTTATGCATATTACTTAGATATATGAATGAACCTGAATAGGTTCTAGAATGTTCTGTATCCATCAAGATTTCACCTAGTGATCTTTAAAAACATTTATGTGTTCAGGGTTCAGAGTAAGTGGCAACTAGTAACAATACTCATCTGTGGAAGTCTTCTTTTAAAAGTTTCAGGAGGGGGGTGCCTGGGTGGCTCAGTTGGTTAAGCGTCAGACTTCAGCTCAAGTCACAAACTCACCATGCATGGGTTGGAGCCCCGCGTTGGGCTCTGTGCTCACAGCTAGCTCAGAGCCTGGAGCCTGCTTCAGATTCTGTGCCTCCCTCTCTCTCTGCCCCTCCTCCGCTCACAGTCTGTCTCTCTCTCTCTCAAAAATAAATATTAAAAAATTTATTAATAAAAACATTTTTAAAAATAAAAATTAAATAGAAATTTCAGGAGAGGATTTTTCCCCCCTGACTTGTATTCAAGATAGTTTTTGTACATCTGAAATATTTTAGTAAGTTTACAACTCAGTGTTTGTATGCATAGCTATTATAGATTTGGCTTTTACAAAACATGGCAGAATCTGACAACTTCTATAACTGTATTCAGTGATTACATGATTCTAGTTGCGCAAAAAAAAAAAAAAAAAGCATAAGTATCAGGTATACTTAAAAGACCAAATAAAATACTCTCAGATATCAGGAGACTTTGGGGGCCATCATTTCTACTTGTTGTTTGGGTGATCATAGGGGATTGTGGCAGTCATGAAAATGTGCCGATCAGATCTCCAGCTGTGAAGAGGAAACTTGAGCATCCACAGCTCCTACTGATCTGGACCCTCCACTGTGTTCACTTGAGGCTATACTTCCTGTGGGCTGTTGTCAGCCAAAGAATGGACATGGTAGAGCTATTAAAGCAGGCCCATTCTGGCAAGACAGTGGGCAAGACAGAGTCTTTGGTTGAAGCTTTCTTGCAGCTCTGCTGTAATCTTAGAGTTTTTCTACCCAATCCTCTCTCCTTCATTCTCTTTTCCCATAAGTGTCAGACCTACATTGTAGTCTGAAGGCTCTCTTCACTTTTCCTGCTCCCTCTGCCAATAAATCTGAAATTCTAATCTTTGCCTGGGCTCTGCCTCTTCATGGACCACTTGATCTTTTTTAGCTTCAGTTTCTTCATTTGTACTTTGAACATAGTGGTACTTTACCTACTTACTGTCAGGATCAAATATTAGAATATCTAATAAAAGTGCTTAAAGTTATAAATTGCTATAAATTATTATCGACTACTTTCTAATTTTTTTTCTCTAGAAGAGACTTTGTTCCCACAATCAATTTCTTTTTTGCTCTCTCACAGCTTGGAGAAAATTTTTTAGTCCTAGTTATCATATGAAAGTTCAATCTCAATTCATCTGTTTCTACATCTTGAACTAGGGATGTATTACACCCAACCTTGCTATATTTTGGGATCCTATTCATGACAGAAAAATTCATCATAAGACCATCCAAGCTACTGAAATTCCAAAATGATTTCCTTATAAATAAACCTCCCTGGAAATTGTCCTCCCTTTAGGAAGTGCAGCGTTATGGCAATATTAAACATTATAATAATTTACAAGGATTACATAATCTGTGTATTTACTTTGGGTAGAAAGTGTAAGAGATGGGGGGAGAAGAAACAGTGACTTCACACTCCAGATTATTTTGTTATAAGGTACAGATTTCACAAATGAGGCCATTTTTCAGAAATGAACCTGTTTTCCAGGCTTCCTTTAGGACTGAATCAAGGCAAGGAGTACGAAGACAAATGTTGGCTTTGAGAGAATGTGATTAATATGGTTTCATGGTTTTCTGTCTCACGGCACAACCTGAGTTAATAGGCTCTATTATACACATATATGGCAGCATAGAAAACAGGATTCGAAGCAGAACACCCATGTTATTCTAAGTCCTGCCCTTAAGTCTATGTACAGCTTTGAGTGGATCACTTAGTTGCTCTTCATTTGACATTTATTTTTGGTTGAATATATATCTTATCTCCCCAGTAAGTGATAGCTATTTTCCATCATTCATAGAGAAATGATGCTGAGTAGGAAAACCCAAGCCTTTCTCCTCCTGTGCGTCTCTTTTACGACTCACACAGAACATATCACTTCTGATACTACTGGTCATTAAATGTATGGCTTTTTTTCTGACACCAAGCAATTCTGAGACACCAGTTGGGTGTCCTAAAATGTAACTCAATTCTCACACTGTCTACCTGGAGAGAGCATCAGATTCCACAGGGTAAGGGCTCAGTCCCACAGCATTTCCCCATCCACCTTCAGAGGACAATCTCAAGTCCAAGTTGTCAACTGTGCTTCTGACTGATGGGCTATCAATCTGCAGTTCCCATGACCCCTTCCTATGGTTTGATTACTTTGCTTGAGTGGCTCACAGAACTCAGGGAAACACGTTTGCCACTTTATTAAAAGATAAAGAATACAGATGTACAACTAGAAGAAAAGATACATAGGGTGAGGTTCTGGGTGGGTCCTGAGTACAGGAACTTCTGTTCCCATGGAGTTGGGGTACATCACCCTCCTGGTAGGTGGAAGCTCACTGAACCCTGTGCACTATTGGGATTCTATGGAGGCTTTCTTCCGTAGGCATGGTCAGTTATTAAACCCGTTTCCAGCTCCTTTCTCTCTCGGGAGGATAGGGGGTGGGCTGAAAATTCCAAGCTTTAACTGTGGCTTAATTTTTCTCATGACCTGTCCCTATCCAGGAACCTGCCCATAGTTGCCTCAATAGAACAAAAGATACTCCTAGTGCTCTTATCACTTAAAAACTTAAAAGTTTTAGAAATACCGTGTCAGAGACAAAGACCAAATATTAGAAAAAGAAGATGCTCTTATCAGTTAGGAAATTACAGGGATTTTAGGAGCTTTGTGTAGCAATAGGGGTGGAGGAGGGTAGACATGATAGATGATGATGATGATAGATAGATAGAGTTATCTCACAGGTGCTATATAATCACAAATTCATGACAGTAGTGGGGAGAAAACATTTTAGTCTTCACACTCAACTTTCTTCAGTGTTTAGATTCTTCCAGTAGAAGACTAAAAGGTGCAGCAGCTTCTCACAGTGGACAGAATATGGCACAGGAGTCTGACATGCTGTAAGTCAAATCCAGGCTTTCACATTTTCTAAGATTTGGGCTGGCTACTTGATTCATTTGAGGCTCCAGGTAACATTAATTCTTGGTGTGAAGACTAAAGTTAGTTCTACAAAGACACTTAGCAACGTCCAGTCTTCTCACGTCTTCTCATTTCACTGAACATCAAGGAAGGTCTTTCTTGCTCATCTTGAGTGCTATTCTATAGAGGCAATGTAACAGTCGAAGAGCTCTCAGTGGATATTTCTAGCCTCGAAATACGTATCTTTCAGGTATGGAATAACCTGGTGTCAGGTAACATTTCTACTCATGTGGAGGCTGCAGAGCTGCTAATAACCTTGTGTTTAAGACCCTGGCTGTCTCACCTGAGACAACTTGATGAATGTCTCTGCTTTTCAGTTTGTTCGCTAACAAAACATAGACGGCAGTAATACCTATTTCATAAAGGTTTTGGAGAATTAAATGACATGATACATACAAAATGCTTAGCCAAATAGAAAGCACAAAGTCAACACCTAATGACTTTTGGCAAAAATATAATCTGACAGAAGGTGAAATTTCTCATTAAACTTTGAAATTAAATATAGTCAAGTAGATACTTGTCAAGTTGTATTAGAAAATTAGAATAACACTCGATGAAATGAAGCAGTTCTGAGCAAAAGATAAAGAAATGCAGAGGGGGGGTGAGGGGTTGAAATGGAAATGATAGGTTCCTCATCAAATAAAAGATACAGGGAAATTAATCCTAAGTAAAATTTGAGCCAACAGGCGACTCCTAGATATCTCCTCTCAACTCTGGAATCATATATCCAACTGTCTACTTGACAAATGGAATGGCAATCCAACAGGCATCACAAACAGTGTGTCCAAATCCAAATTCCTGATTTTGTCTCCTAAATCTGTGCTCACCATGGACTTTCCTTTCTCATTAAAACAAACAAGCAAACAAACAAAAAACCAAAAATGGGCTATCCTCTCTATCTGCATTTCTTTTCTTTCACCTGAGTACTTTGTTGATTGTCTATTCCCACCATTAGATTGGTTCTCCATTTCAAGAGGGCAGGGAATTTATGTTTTGTTTACCTCTGTAACACTAGTCCCCAGAGCTAGCCCAACTCATAGGAGCCTTCAGTGAATGTTTGTTGAATGAATAGATAAGCCCATAGAAGTTTATTTGCATAGAAGAATGTATTTCCCCCCCTAATTCTTGCCTTAGCAATACAAGCACAAAACAGTGACTACAATATTCATATGTAGAGCTATGAGGAAAAGGAAAAAGAAATGGGTGTTATTTGACCTAATGTCTGTGAAATAGCACAACAGATCAGGCTCATTAGCACATGTGTGCCAACTCTGGTGAACAAAATGTGAAGAAAGAGTTGAATAACAAAATGGGCGATCCCCTTTAGGCATCTAGGTAGGCGACTTGGGGTGTCTAAACTTTGGGATCACTGAAAATTCCTTTCCTCTGGCTCTAGGAGACAGGTTACACTTTCAGTTCCCTTGATAGGTTTTTGGCAAGGCCCCGCGTGGAGGCAGGGTTATGTACTTGAATGCCACATGAGCTCTCAAGCCTAAGGCTCCTTGCTCTGTGAGTCTGTGAATTAACACATCTCTTTGAACAAACTTGTTTGATAGTTTGTGAAGGAAAACTGACTTTTAAAGAGTAGTTTGGCAAAATCTGAAGGCATGTGAAAAATCCATTCTTAATAGAGATCTCGGGAAAGTCTCCCAAGTAGAAGGAAGCTTATGTCCACAGACACATTGTTTCCCAAATCTGATCTAAAGAGTGGCCTGTTCTTTTCCAAATCTACCAGTTTAACCACCGGGGCATCTAAATGTAAATATGCACAAGTGATTTAAAGGAACAATGACTGGAAGCAGAAATAGCTCCCAAAGGAAATGGATATTTTTGCCATAATCGTGACATTTATAGTGACATAGATTTAGACATATATTTAACCTAGGCTGAATATGGATGTTGCCAAGTTGTGAATCAGCTAAGCTCTGAGATAAATCTGCAAGCTGGAAAACATCAAGGAATAGGACTGTTCCATAATTTTAGAAAGCATTACAATTTCTTCTAGATTGGCTTTGCTGCTTAACCTGCTTGCCTTATAGGAGTTCTGCCTCTTTGTTCAGGGAAAATTCTCCTCCACACCACAGAGGGGAAGTTACTGGAATAGTTTTTTCACCTCTATGTGCTGGCTTAAAGACAGTTTTTAAGAGCACCTGAACCAATCTTGTCCATGGGAATTCATGCCTCCAAGGACCGCATTCCCTCTCTAAATTGAAATGCCTTTGATCAGACCCAAGAATATTCTAAAAAAGGTCTGCCATCTAAATTCTAATTTAGTGTGCTGCTGGAGACACCAGCTTTGGGTGAGCCCGCTCAGCATGTGTCCCTACTATTTAATGTCAGCCTATGACTATTCTTAGCCTTGACACCTCCAAACAGTTTACCAGAATGAACAGATTTCTCCAACCCATCACATTTTCTATCCATTGAGTTGCAGATGGAAGAGGATAAAAAGGAGACATATATGAAAGGGAGCTGGTACACGTTTCCCCCACCCGCACAAGCTAATCTCAGCAACTGAGCTAGTGTCAGTTGCATGTGAAAATAGGTTTTTAATTTTTTATTTTTTCCCCCTATGCCTGGTTCTGGGAAAATGAAACATAGGGATGACAATAATGTATCCCTGCCAGTTTCGGGTGCCTTAGCTTTCCAAGTTGGCAGATACTTCACGTCAAGGAAAGACTTTCTAGCTAAAGAGGAAGGGCAGCTATAAAGAGATCAAAGTAAATGGGCATCGACTTTTTTGGAGGACAAGAGAATCCATTTTGAAATAGGAGCTGATTGATAGTATCGAATGTGAAGAAATTACCTGCATATTTTCTGAAGTACATTCTGAGAAACACTGCTGCCCATAGAATCTCAGTGAATGAAGACCAGAAAATTGGGTGTTGCTAATTATTCTTCAAGTTCTGAGAAACTGACTACCTCACGTAGTTTCTTTCTTTTGGGGGGTTGGGAGTGGGAGGAGGAGTTGCCTGTCGAGTAGAATAACATGGAAATATCAGGAAAATATCTAGGTAATAGTGGGGGTAGGGACAGCCATAGAAGGATATACTCTCATATCTCACACTCATGTTCCTAATCTTCTTTGTTATTCCAGGTGGGTCAGAATTGGAGTTTAAGCCTCTCAGCATGCAGGGAACAGCGGGCAGGGGCGCAAATGTGGTGTCAGTATAAGATCAGGCTTCAGAGAATAAAAAAAGAGATTCAGTAGACACTTTTTACTAGCAAGAGTTTGGTGGGGGAATGGGGGAAAGGAAGTATTAGTAATTTTAAAAAGAGAAATAAAGGGGGAAAAAAAGAACCTGGGTCAAGATAAAAGCAGTGGAAGTAATTTCTGGAAAGACTTCTACCTTAGAATTGGAAGACAAGCCCCATCCCCCATTCCGAGAAAAATCGTGGCAAGCCCTTTCCTTTCAAGGGCTGCTCACAAAAATAGAAAATAGCCAGCTGCACCTTTTACTTGAGAGAGAGCTTACTCAGAAAATATTTAAAACCATAGGCTTTTCATTTTTCAGAATTCTTGGTGCAATTAATATTCGTTGATTTTTTTTTTCTTTTACTTGAATCGTTCTTGATTCAAGTGTGTGTGGCACGAGCACTTTTTCATGGACTCACAGCTCAGGGAAGGGAAGGATTACTCCAAGATCATATGTACAGGTAGTCAGTGGTGGCACCAGAGATCCTAACCCCTGTGACGTCATTGCCACAAGGAACCCATGTCTTTTCCTCAGCAGCTCCTTGTGAAGTGTGGTAACAACTTTTACCCAGGGTTCTGTTCTTTTTGATGCCAGGTTCCCTGTGATTATGAATAAGGAATTATGAGATGTTAGCAAGACATCTTTGCATTTGCATACTTATGCATGGCTTGGTATGTTAATTTAGTCTTTGGTTTTCAGTTGATTGAGCTTTCAAATCAATCAGGGTAGATGTCTCTAAAACATGACAGAAAGTTCTAGAATGAATTGTCCTCTTATTAATAGAAAAAAACAAAATTTTCAGCTAATTTGTTGATAACACTGGGAATTTAATAATGTGAAATTTGGACAGTAAATGTCTAGGAACAATGAGTACAAATTAATTCAGTTTATATAGTTTCTTTGTGTATGTGCATGTGAAATCATGACAGAAAGGTAGAAGATAATAGCGATTTTATAAGAAATCTGTATTTTCATCTTCAAAATCAGAAATTGCATGTAGTAGTTCCCCATGTATTGGAAGAAGTATAACTATATTTTTATGTGGGGAAAAAACATGTTATTTCACTCACACCAAGTTGAATATTTTACTAACACAGCCTTACAATCAGTTTTTATAACATTTGGACCATGTTGCTTTTGTAAAATGTCACTACTAGTTATATGCAGATCTCATACACAGACGACTGAATTCTGTTTAAGTGCCCAAAAGTTTCAGAAGCCTTTGATTTTCCTGCCCATACACAGTTTTAAAAGGTTCACTTTCTTCACATATCACCCAAAACTAGGCAAACAGAAGAAAGAGATTGAACTTAAAACATAAGAATTATTTTTTGGTTTGGCCCCAAATAAGAGACTAATCCATGAAGCTATCTGATAAAAAATAAGTTTCTTAAAAAAAAATTCACAGATAGCACTAAGATGTAGAAGCAAAAAGAGCCATGTAATAGGAAACATTAATTACATCTTAAACTATTTTAACTTACGCTATAGATTCAGCATATCCTACAAGGCATTTCTTATGAAAGTATTACACTTTGGGAGCCCAAGATTTTCTCTATGACATTGTTAAACCTTATTACCTTGGGCTTTCCTTGATTTAGAATTGGTGATTACTCTAATGGGGCTTGGTACTAGCTTGGAAAATCCTTTTTTTCATTGCAAAGAAAGTAAAGTGGATGTTAAATTCTTAAATCTAAGCAGATAAAAAAAAAAAAAGTAGAAAAGCATCGGAAGGCAAGAAGTGAAATGTCGGACATTGGTGGTGGAATTATATGGCATTTCCCTTTATTTTTCCTAATTTATATAATGTATTTGTAATGTTTTATAACAAAAATGTACATTTAAAAAACAAAACACTCAGAACTTTGGGAGCACTTTTAAGTATCTTAGAACCGTCCAGTTATCTGCAAACAAAAATATCTATTGAAAATTATTCTGGTCTCTCATAATAGTTTTTCTTGTTCTAACCCATAGGGTTGAGAATATTCCAATGATTTTTGTCAAAACAATTGATAAACATACTCACTTTCTCCTCAGTGGATATTAGTTTCAGAAGAACTCAGTAGAGAGCTAACCCCACGTAAAACATGTCAAGGTAGTAGACATAAGTATTATCTTGGACCTCTTAAGTGTAAGTACTGCTAAGTCACCACACACATTTTGGATCATTTAATTTGGATCTGTACTTCATACAGAAGTGGATGCGATTGAAGTAATGGAGAGGTTAGGACAGAGGGGTGCACCTAGTTTGTCATTAATTAGCATCTGTCCTTGTAGCTTTGTGACTTTATTAAATCATCATATATTCTACCCTTCCTTTCTTATTTCTACAACCTTCTGGAATATTTTTTTTTAATCGTGAAATACTACTGGATGCATATATATTGTTGAACCCCCTCAAATGTTTTTTGGTATGAAAATATTTTTAGCTGAATAGTTAACTAGCTAACTAATTAGGTTTATTAATTTATGATGGGGATTTTGTTCTCAAGAATATTTCAATTATTTGTATAGTGAAGCCTTCCATCTTTTATCATTAAATGTTTAGTGTCATGTTGAGACAGGCCTCCTTCACTTCAAAATTATAAAACTAATGATCCAATTTTCTTTTAATACATTACATGTTTCAAAATTAGATTTTTTTCCATCTAGAATGTATTTTTTAATTTTATTTATTTTTTGATATGACAATTGCTTTGTTTTTTTCAAACATAATTTCTTGTCAAATTAGCTCCCATATAATACCCAGTGCTCATCCTAACCAGTGCCCCCCTCAATGCCCATTACCCACTTTCCCCTCTCCCCCACCCCCCATCAATCCTCAATTTGTTCTCAGTATTTAAGAGTCTCTTATGGTTTGCCTCCCTCCGTCTATGCTTGTAATGTTTTTTTTTTCCCCTTCCTCTACCCCATGATCTTCTGTTAAGTTTGGAATACTACTTGGCAGTGGGAAAGAATGAAATCTTGCCATTTGCAGCAACATGGATAGAATTTATTTTTAATATTTTATAATTCAGGAGTTCAAGTTTGTTTTTCAGGTAGTTATCCAATTATCTCCTCCTCATTGTTTGAGTACTATATCCTTTCTAAATTTATTCATACCACTCATAACTTACACATGTCCACATTTTCAATATTATCTTGGATGGTGTGTCTGTTAATCCTATATTGGTGGGTCCTACCTAAACTGGGTTTTAATCTAGCACTATCACTGTAATAGGTAAGTGAGTGAAATGGCCATCTTGAAAACCCAGGCTAAAGAAAATTTTCCCCATACTAAACCAATTATCCCCAAACGGACTTCGTACTGAACTTGCTTGGCTGGTTTCTTCATTTCTTCCTTTGATTTTAGCTAAATGCTTGTTCTCTCAAAAGTGGTATGTGAGAAAGATGTTCGTTTCTGATATATATTCAGACTGGCATGCGTAAACTTTGGGTCACGCTGATACTTCCTTTGGCTGTGTTTTGAGTGAAGGATGGGCTGGTCACAGACTCACACCGGTGGCTCCATTTACCTATCATTTTGAAGTGCTGATTCTGCAAATTTAAAAGTTGAAGAACTTTCAAGCTACAGACAGAGACTGTAAGAGAACTAAAGTTTATGGTGCCAATTTTAGGTTACGTAAATACTTCTGAGATTTATTTCAAGAAAAGCATAAATAAAAGTAATAACAACCAACCCTTTGGTTATGGTTTTATTTCCAAGAGACTTTAGATTTAGTGATAACTCTAATGGGTCTTGGTACTAGCTTGGAAAATCCCATTTCTCATTTTAAAGATCGTGAAGTGGATGTTAAATTCTTAAATCTAAGCAGATTAAAAAAGAAGAAGAAGAAGAAAAGTATTGGAAGGCAGAATATGTTCCTGGGCATCTATACAGCTTGAATTATTAGGTGGAAGTGATTATTTGATTATTTTCTATTTTAGACATTATGAAGCAAAGTTATTTATTCCTTGACTGGTGTTCTGATTCTTAGAATGGAATAGAATGATACTTTCTTTTGTACAATGTTTCTTATAACCCTGGGCTTGGTCACATTCTCTAATGAGTTCCGAATGTAATTAAACCTCGTGTGTAAATCTCAGCTCTGCCTGCTCTACCTCCCATACTGTTTCCTTTTGGTGGAGCTGCCAGATGGACTCTCTTACATAGATGCCATCCTCAGTGCCACTGAGGAAAAGGGCTTGATATTAAATACCTGATTTCTATTTGATGACTGAAAACAATTAGCTACACAAGAACATACAAGTAGACCAATAGAGTCCAGATGGAGTCCAGATGTAGACTTAGATGGGCAATGACACCCCTCACTGTCATCAAAGTGACAAAGGGAGTCAGCAGTAAGATTTAATAATTCTTCAAAGAGCCTACAATTCTCCAGAGCTATTCCAGAACAGAGGGAAAATAGGAAGCCTTTCAGGTCATTCTAAGAGAGCATTATCATTTTAATTATCAACTGGTTAAAGGACAATTTATATTATAAGACAATATGCAAAGGGAAAGCAGTATCATAGGCTAGTCTTACACGTGAGAAATTTTAAATAAAACATTGATTACTGAAAAATAACAGTACATTAAAAATTATTGCATCTTGAATATTTAGTGTGTATCCCAGGAATACCAGTAATGGTCAATGATAAGCAGCTTGTTGATATAATCAAGAGATTCATGGTGAAAAATGGTTGTATATATAGATGCTGAAAAATTAACATTCAGCAACACTTCCATTAAAAATCTCTCAGCAAACTAATAGAAACAAACTTAATGAAGTTGATAAGTGTATTTTCCAGAAACAAGTGTATGCATTTACAGATATTTGAAGCTTTATATTTTTCTTTAGGTATTGCTATCATTCCTTTTTTTAAGATTTTATTTTTAAGTAATCTCTAACATGGGGCTCAAACTCAGGACACGAGATCAGGAGTCACATGCTCCACTGACTGAGCCAGCCAGGTGTCCCAAGTATTGTTATAAAATTATCCTAACAATATATCACATTTTCATTTCCATTCACTTCATTTTTTTTCTTGACTTCCAGTGTGATTTCTTTTTTGACCTGTTGGTTGTTTAAAAGTGTGTTTATTCTCAATAGACAGGAATTTTATAATCTTTTGAATACTGATTTCTAGATTTGACCTGTGAAGAGAATACAATGTGCATAATCTCGTTTTTTTAATGTTGTAGAGACTTGCTTTACAGACCAGTAGGTAGTCAGTCTTGGGGAACGGGACACTTGTGCTTGGAAAAAATCATGCATTTTGTGGTTAGATGCAGAGTTTTATTTAAGTTGATCATCTAAATTTTGTTAACTATATTGTTCAAATATTTTGTATCTTCTCTGAATTTTTGTCTGCTTGTAACCATAGTTACAATGTATTTTAAAATCCCCCATTGGGATTATGTATTTACATATTTCATATTTTAAGGACCTCTGACTTGATGCACATTTACACATTGTATATACCCATTTTCCCTTTTAATTCTGTAATTTTTGCTCAATATATTTCAAGGCTGCATTAAGTACAAATAGGTTGAGTTATTTAAGTGGAAAACTTGACTGGATACAAGTATACAGCTTGTATACTTTATTAAAGTTTATTATAAATTTATACTTTTACATTTTCCCAGAAAATATAAGGGCTTGAGAATACTACAATTCTGTTCTATCTTTCTGTTTTTGTCCATTTTATTTATATGTTTTAATCACATCTGCTATTATTATTTATTATTGTATGGTCTTATACAGATAATATTCTTTTAGATTTATCCTTTTAATGATACCGTTTTGTTTCTCCTCTTATTTTATGATTTTACTGACCTCTAATTTCACAGGTTCAATTATTTATATTGGGTGCTGCATATAGTATATACAAACTGTAGAGAATCCTAGGTTCCTATATCCTTCATGAGAGAATTTAAGTTTGCTTTTGGCTAGAAGCAGGGAGGAGTAGCAATTAATCATTCTCTCTTGGGGATCACCTTATTTCAAGTAGGAATTGAGAAGTATTGGGGGGCTTTGGTGCCTTGGCTGTCTGTCTATTTAAGTTCACTCTTAAACCCAGAATTACGCTCTCTTGGCTCCCAACTCAAAGGATAGGGTTTTATTAGCCACCTTACCTTCCTCAATGGACCTTGGACTGAATAGTCTTCAGTCTCTCTGCTGAGGTTCTGAGCCTCTCAGATGCCTTTTCTCAAGTAGGCAGAAACTTCCCAGAGTAAAAATGGTGCCAAATGCCTAGTTCATCTTTCTGTATTTCTTTATTCTTCTAGATCTCAGCCCTGTAATTTCTAACTGCCTTTTCAGCTCAACAGTATCTATCAGCAGATTTTAATTCTATGTTGTCCAGGTGATTCTCAACAATAGCATCACTTCACCTTACCTAGTTGAGTTTTATTTTTTTAATTTTTTTATAAATAAAAAAATCAATTTTTGTTTTAACATTTATTTATTTCTGAGAGACGGAGAGAGAGACAGAGGATGAGCAGGGGAGGGGCAGAGAGAGGGAGACATAGAATCCGAAGCAGGTTCCAGGCTCTGAACTGTCAGCCCAGAACCCAATGCAGGGCTCCAACTCACAGACTGTGAGTTCATGACCTGAGCTGAAGTTGGACCTTTAACCGACTGAGCCACCCAGGTGCGTCCACCTAGTTGAGTTTTAGAGGAAGTGACCACTTTATTTCTTTAGAATCTCTCCCCTCCCTTATTTTTAAAAATTAAATCTATAAATTTCCAATAAGAAGACACGAATTTGAGAAAACTCATATCTTGGTATTCTTTCCCATTCCCTTGTGCTAATAATTGCTTTTTAATCTTGGGTTTCTCATGCCTGTATTTTCTCTTTTTTCTTTCCCTAGGTCTTAACTACTTTTAGAAGACTACAACAAACATTAACTAGATGTTTATTCACTTTTGCTTCATACATTCTCCTGCAGCATTTGTATTTATTTTTCCTCTTTAAGTATTTAATCCAAGACTGTTTTATAAATGAGTACTTACATGGTAAAATTTTGAAAGCTATCTAAGCTGGGAGTATTTTTTAAATCATTACCCTGTATTTGAATCATAGTTTGGCCAGGCATAAAATTCTTCATTCAAATTTCCTTATTCTCAATATTTTGAAAACATTACCCCATCGTCTTCTTGCATCCACTGTTCTGATTACTTTGTATATACTCTGCTGTTTTCATTGTTGAAATTACTAAGATAAATCTAAGTTTTGTTACCAACCGTCTTAAGTTTTCTCTACTTTATATGTTAGTTTTTAAAAATGATATTGATGCTGTGGCACTCTGTGGAACCATTAAAATCTGTTTTTCATCTTTTTTTCAAATATATCTTTCTCTCAACTTTTATATTCTTTCTTTCTGAATGTCCTATTTGCTGGTTGTTAGTACTTTTGTTCAATCTTTCATATCTCTTAATACTATTTACACATTATCTGTTTCTTTTTCCTTCACTTTTTTTCTTCCTGGAGAATCTACAATTTTATCTTCAAATTGCTCATTTTAAATTCTGGTGCACCTGTTCTAATTTTAGACTTTGTTGAAAGAAGTCAAAACAAAACTGTCTGATCCAGTTTATGGTTTTTATTTCAAAATAGTTGTTCCCTCAAATGTCTTAGCTTTTCAAGCTTTAACCCCTTTTTCTCCTGTGCTCATTGTCCACTCTGACAGGCAATGTGTGTGTGGAAAGTTGTGGGGAGCTCATTTTCAACTAGATGAGCAGAGAGGGGGAGGTGTCGAATGTGCCTAGGACAGAACCTGGACTTTGATAATGACTTTGAATCACCTTCTACCCCACAGAACTACTCTGGTTAGCCCTCCATCCTTAGCAAAATCAGGCAGAAGCACAGTTAGAAGAAGAGACTTTTTAAGTGGGAATTCTCAGTCCTGGGGATTTGAAGAGGACAGAATGGGGAAGGAACTGCTCTAGCCCAGTTTTTTTTTTTTTTTTAATTTATTTATTGAGATAGAAGGAGAGAGCACAAGTGGGGAAGGGGTACAGAAAGAGGGAAAGAGTCCCAAGCAGGCTTTGCACTGTCAGCGCAGAACTGGAAGCCAGGGCTCAATCCTTCTCACTGCAAGATCATGACCTGACCCTGAGATCAAGAGTCAGAGGCTTAATGGGCTGAGCCACCCAGGTGCACTTCCAGTCTTTCCCTTTATTCTCTCAAGTTCTCAATGACACAGGACTCATTCTTCCTGACTTTTTCCCTACCGATTTGTACTGGAAGTCCAAGTACTACTTATCCCAAGGCAATGGTAGAGGAAAAGCAAGAAAGAATGCCCATGACTCCTGTTTTATCCTCCCATTGCTGAGCATAGTTGCCTCTGCTCCAACCCAGAGCCACTACTTCAGATCAACCAATTACTACAACCACCCCATCCTCTCACCTACCTCTACACTCCAGGAGGCCTTTAAAAACTGTCTTCCTAAAATGGATCCCCTCTATATTTCTCTGCCGCATACCACAACCACAAAAGCCAATAATCCTGCAAGTTCAACTTTTTTTTTTTTAATTTTTTTAATGTTTTACTTATTTCTGAGAGAGAGAGAGAGAACATGAGCAGGGGAGGGTCAGAGAGAGAGGGAGGCACAGAATCCGAAACAGTCTCCAGGCTCTGAGCTAGCTGTCAGAGCCCAACGCAGGGCTCAAACCCACGAACTGTGAGATCATGACCTGAGCCGAAGTCGGACGCTTAACCGACTGAGCCACCCAGGCGCCCCCTGCAAGTTCAACTTGTTGGGAGGATGTTTTTGTCTCATAGTATCTCATTTACAATCAATAGTCCCTTTTCTCCAACTTTCGCTTTGTTTTCCATGCCTCTTACCCCTTAGTTTCTTCTGCCATATTTGTCCTGCCTTTTTAATTCCCTCCTGAAGGTTCCCTGCTTTGGTTTCCAATCTGTGATCTTCTTTTCATCAGTTCTATCTGTGCTGAGCTCCTCCTGGTCCTCTGTATAGTACTGTTTCTCATGCGTCATTCTTCCTTTCCTTTTCCTTCTATTCCACAGTTCTCTAGTTCCCATTTCATTCTTTACTCTTTTCCCTTGACTTTCATTCACTAGCTATTGATCCCCAATTTCTAAGTCACCTTTCTCTTATAAGATGAATCACTGTTTTGCACCAAAATATTAAGTTGGCTAAGACCCTTATATGTTAAATCTAAGTTTAGCTTATCATTGGATCTCTAACACTTTAATATATATCAGAATGTTTGAACATTTAATAGATGACTGATACAGATTTATTGAAAACACACAAGAATAAATTAATGAAAAGAAAAAAGCGAATAGTAGGGAACAAATATATGATGTCCTTTTTTTAAAAAATATTTTGATGTTTATTCATTTTTAAGAGCTGGAGAGAGAGAGAGAGCATGAGTTGGGGAGAGGCAGAGAGAGACACACACACAGAATCAGAAGCAGGCTCCAGGCTCTGAGCTGTCAGCACAGAGTCCGACGTAGAGCTCAAATTCATGAACCTCGAGATCGAGATCATGACCAGAGCTGGAGTCTGATGCTTAATCGACTGAGCCAGGCATGCACCCCAAATGATGGCCTTTCAAATAAACATCATATAAGTAATCATTTTCCTTAAGTTTCATCTAGTTTCTAAGCCTTCCCCCCCCCACCTCTCCATCCATAATACTCACTATCGATTCATTCTCTAAAGTATCCATAAGTGGAGAAAGTGATTTGCGCTTTCAGACTTTCTGGATATCTCAGACTCATATTTGTTCTCTTCTGTGTGATTTTTTTTTTTTTTTTTGGTACTGGTTATGGATTCTGTACTGAGAGAGACATACAAAGTGTGTATTATAATAGACACAATAAAAAATAAGACCTTTGGATGTGGTTAAGAAATCCCTACCGTCAGAGATATCACAACACATCAGTCCCCAGGGAGGAGTGGTTCTTTTGCCTTCTAACTCTGATATGCATTGACTGTCAGATATTTTCTTTCTAGTGCTTATGCTAGTTAATGTATGATGTTCTGCAGACTGCCAGCTTGTTCTGTACTCCGTGGAACAGTTGATCTTAAAAAATGTCATTTTTTTTTCTCATTTTCTGACTAGTTTTGTTACATCGGTGTTGATTTATTTTGCACTTTTGACAATCTGAATTTTTTAAAAAACTGATCACATCTCAGAAACTTTAAATTAACGAATCAGATGCTGTAAGCAGAGGGAAACAATAATCTGATTCTTCATAGTCTCTTTTCTTTGCCTGCCTCATCTTTTCTTTTTTCTCCTTTCCTTCCTCCCAAAGCACAAACAGCTGTATCTATGTTTCCTGCACCTTACATGCAAATGTGCAGAGAGAAGCACAATTAAAACAACTAATTAGAATGTCTTCATTTGCCATCCACTTGTGGTGTGTATTCTGTTTCCAAGGCAGGACTGTGGTGCTTCCCTTGAACCTGGTTATGATGGATTAAGGCAAGCAAAATGAGGTCGATGAGCTCTGTAACCTTCTCCAGTGTAGTTGTGGTTTTGGGCCTGTTTGTTGTAATTTGAATGTACATCCAATTGTGCAGTTCTGTAGAACTTCATCTTCGTATCAGGGGAGAACCGTTAGTTAAACTTAAAAACACTTTGGTGGATTGGTGATTGACCAAGTCTCTGTTTTTAAAGGACTAGCCAGAAATGAGGTATAAAATCAATATTTGGTGCACAGATTATGAGATGGACAAACCTGCAGTTTTTTTAATATGTGTATATTTTTTAACCTTTTATTTATTTTTGAGAGACAGAGCACAAATGGGGGAGGGGCAGAAAGAGAATCTGAAGCAGGCTCCAGGCTCTGAGCTGTCAGCACACAGCACAACGGGAGGGCTCGAACCACTAAACCATGAGATCATGACCTGAGTTGAAGTCAGACCCTTAACCGACTGAGCCACCCAGGTGCCCCAGATAAACCTGCAGTTTGGATTCAGGTTCCACTGCTGTGTGGCTGGTGGGGCTTGGGTGAATTGGGATGAGCCTGAGCTTCAGGTTTTGGGTTTTGGTTTTTTTGTTGTTTTTTTTTTAAGTACTTACTCTAGGGATAAAATTGCTCAGAAATATCATGAAGAGGGGCGCCTGGGTGGCTCAGTCGTTTGAGTGTCCGCCTTCGGCTCAGGTCATGATCTCGCAGTTCGTGGGTTCGAGCCCCATGTCAGGCTCTGTGTTGACAGCTCAGAGCCTGGAGCCTGCTTCGGATTCTGTGTCTCCCTCTCTCTCTGCCCCTCCCTTGCTCATGCTCGGTTTCTCTCTGTCTCAAAAATAAATAAACTATAAAAAATTTTTAGAAATATGAAGACTATACATATATATGTATGTATTTATAAATCATATAAAGTGTTTAGTCCAGTAAAGTCTCAATACATGGCAGCCTTCATTACTTTTGCTTTGATGCTTTATCGTTACCATATAGTTGGCTTTTAGTGCCTACAGAATACTAAATAAACATAAGAACAAATTTATCAAAGGAAAAAATAGAGAACTTAGTGTCAGATAGTATTTCTCTCCAGCTCTATTAATCATTCTTAGTTATTCTAGAGTAGTCCGTGGTCTTCATGGAAAAGCAGAGCAGATGAGATCCAGCCTATCTGTGAAGGCAGATGAACGGAGAAACATTAGGAGTCATAAATGATTTTCCCTTACATGTTGTATTTCAGGTGATTTTAAAATAATTTCATTAAAAATATCCATGGAGAAGTAGAAACATGGAGGAAAGATTGTAAGGAGATGAATATTTTACTAATTTTCATTTGCCTCATATTTTCCCTTCCTTTTTCTCACTGCTCCACATGACAGATAGTTCCACATTCTCAGCTCTTATTCTCACAATTGTATTGATGGTAATTAATAGGACTCTGGCTAGGTTATGTATTTCACCATTTCACTATTTAAGGTTGAGAGAGCAGTAAGGAATTTCTCTTAATTGAAAGATAGCTCAATTTAAAAATATCCAATTATAACTTATTTGTGAGGTTCTTTTTAAAAAATTCTCAAACTCACTGATTTTCGAAAAAGATAGACGATCATACTGTTTGTCATTTGTCACTGTTTAGTTTCCCAGATCAGCAGAAAAGAGAAAAGTCTACCACTCCGAATAAAAAAAACAGCTTTGTGAATATTGTCCTTTCAATCGTTTTTCCAAATACATTCTAGGGCTGCAGGTTAGACTATTTTATTTTCTTTGCTATTAGATGCAGATGAGACTAGTCGTAAAATAATCATATTTTGTAGTCTCAAAATTGAGAATAAACTGTAGGCGTTGTTTTGTTGTCTGTTTATTCAGCCAACCATATATCATGGACATCTTTGAAAGTCATTACATATTCTTCCAAGACACCATTATTAATGGCCTCAATAGTAGCCTATTGCATGACTGTGTCATAATTCATTTAACCAATACAGTTGGCACATTCTTGATGCAATAATATTGGGGATATTGTAAATGGAGTCATTTGGGATAATTTATTCCTATCTGTAGTTCCTCTGTGTTTCTCAACTTGATTTATTTGCAGCCCTGAGAAATGGAACACATTATGTTTTCCTGTGAATGCATTAAGCATAACCTTATACTGAAGGCTGAAGTAATGTGTGTGTGTGTGTGTGTGTGTGTGTGTGTGTGTGTGTGTGTATGCCCATATGTATACATGCACGGTGTAGGGCAGAGTAGAGGTTTCGAGTAATATGTGACCATAATCAGAGCAGATAAAGACAACAGCAAGAATACATATCTGCTAATCCTTTAGAAAATTCTAATTGCCTTACAGTTTCAGGAAGTGAAATATCAAAACTGCGTGGCTGTGGCTTTTTGTCATGAAGACGTTCATGAAAGAAAAGAGGGAAAAAATAAAGGAACTCTGAGTTAGAGAGTTACTTCTTATAAAGTTTTTATTATATGGAAAAAGGAAATTATATTCAGCCCCCAAATCATTTTGCTCTACTGAAAAAAACGGGAACTGTGCCTGCTTTCTTCTATTTTAAATGCATAGAGATAGCACTTGCTTACCTTCTGGAGGCTGTTAACAACCAGAAGCATAATCTCTATATAAACACAATGAACGCTATAGATTCCACAGTTCTTTTCTTTGGCATTTTCATCACATTTTCTCTTTGGCATTGAAACATTATCACAAATGAAAGGGGAAAAAAAGTGCAGGTTTTTCCTTTTCTTTTTAGTTCGGCTTCAGAAAACTCCGAAAAGGAAAAGTTAGTTTGTTCTCAGGTACAATGGCATCTGAGAGTTCACAACTTTGCACTCTAATCACCCTTTTCTTCCTCGGAATGTTCATGGCTCACATTCCCAGCCAAGAGCCTCTACTTGCTCATCATTCTCTAAGCCCCGAGCAACAATCAGTGTGTACTCATGTGGCAAAGCCCTGGCCTTTCCTATCAATTCTCTTGACAAGAATGTTGTCAAGTCTCGTTTGTTCTTTTCTGAGCTGATGAACTTATTTCAGGAGGCTGGTAGTTATATTTCACATCTGTCTCTGATGAGACTGTGAGCCTTGAGGCTCTGTATCTTCTTGGGTTTTCAGAAGGGACTTGGCAGAGATTATGTGAGATATGCTTTGATGACCGCAGGCACAGGGTACCCAATCTCCATTGTCTATGTAGTGTGAAAAGATCCTTTTGTGTGTGGTGAAGGGGGCCTTAGTGTGCATGACACCCTCTCATTCCTATTTTCCCTTACTGCCTTTTTTTTTTTTAAATCACGTCAGTGGGTAGATAGCTATGCCACCACGGGGTAGATGGCTACCATTTTGCTTGATAAATAATATATCACAGGCTCTCCAGCTTGTTATGGACTAAAAATCTTAAGGAGTCCTAAAATGCTGGCAAAATTGCAGACCCCGATGACTGAACTAGTTCAGACAATAAGCATTTATGCGGTGATACTGATATATCAGAAACCATTTTAGGTAAGTAAGATCCTAAATTCAGTGGTCTTCACCTTTCTGCAGCTTGGTAACATGAGGAAGGCAAAATGCCAGATCATCTCAGTGTAATGTGGTGAGCTCTGTGATGGTGGAGGGGTCCTCAATCTAACTTGGAGATTGAAGAAAGACATCCCAAAGGATAGGATTCGTCTTACTTCCCTTAAAAAAATTTTTTTTTAATTTTCAATTTGAGTGTCAGAATCTACTTTCTCATTTTGGTGTGGCTGTATTGAATTTAAAATTTCACATGTGAATACAGCATATGTGACCCAAAGAAACTTGTAATTGGGCAACAGAAGTGACTGGTTGAGAGGCAGTTTGTGCTGTTGAGAGCATATGCTTTTGTTTCAGGAATCCTCACTTCTCTATCTTATTAGCTTGGTGACCTTGGCACCTAGCGTGCCCTCTCTCATTCCCATTTTCATCATGTATTAACTGGGAACAAGATCACCGCTGCACAGACTTGTGGGGTATGGATGAATCTCTTACCAGAGCATTTCATATTTGGGGGAATTCCAGACACATCTTTATTTTCTACTTGTGAAGGAGAAAGTTACCCTTTGAATTTCAGGCAAGTGATGTCTATCCAGCTCATGTTATGTACTCAAGTAGTGTGTTTCTTCATCTCTTATGTTTTCATCATTATTTCGGTCACACACGCACATAAGAATCTTTTCTGTATCTCAGCTTCCATTCTATTTTCCATTCTCTTAGATATTTCACATCTACGAGGTATAAAGTTAACTCTACTCTTATAGCTAGCACAGGAGTAATGATTATATTAGGAAACACATTAGGCAACTGGGAGCAATACGATGTACATGGGTCAGATTCTTGTATGCAGTATCTACAAGGTGTTCGCCGATAAAGGAACTAAGTCTTCAATCATCAGTTTTGCAGAAGGTGTCCATTTATGAGGAGTTGCTAATACAATGGCAGATGAGACTAAAGTTCCAAAGAGTAATGATGGTGTATAGGTATGGTGGCCTCAGTCTGACACACAGAGCTGGGATCCTGTCTTTGCTGCACATTCTAAGTATCTTTGGGTAAATATTCATGTTCTTGCTTAGTAATATGCATCACCGAGAGTTGTATTTAAGATGAAATAACATGTGAAAAATTATGGGCTTATTTGCTGCTTCTTGACCTGTACTTCATCTTTCTGGTGTCTGATGAGGACTCTATCACTAGGTAGCAAAGTGGCTTTTGTCTTGTCCCTGTGGCTCTGCCACTCAGATTTTCCATCTAGGTATTTTCCAGTTTGGATTTTATGTGTGGATTCCTGATTTTATGTGCTGGCTTAAAGCATTTGTAATACCATTGATTACGTGTTAATTAATCCCATTTTGAATCCAATGTGTATTTTTACACAAATTAAACACTTACCAGGGCATCCCTGATTCGCATAAAAACAAACAAAAACATAGTTAGTGCCAGTCATTCTCTTTATTCTGATTTAAGGCCATTCTGTGCCCTAGGTGTTTGATCTTGCTACTTGCAATTCTGAAGCAATAGTGGCTAAAGATCACAGTTCACTTTTAAATGCCTTTTTAATGTGTTGATAAGGCATATTCATTGACTTGCACTGTCCTCTCTGAGTACTTTAACAATTCATTGTTGAGATAATTATTTGGTATTTATTCTAGCCTACCTGTGTCAACTCATTTTCTCCTCATTTTGAATAGGAGTTGGGAGATGAAAAGAGGTTTGTGTGTGATTATCTTCAGTATTTATTTCAAACTCTGTTAATGTTGTTAAAATGTTGTCTGGCTAATAAATAAACTTAAAAATATCTAATAAATGTTCCTTCTCTTTAAAGGGAAAATAAATGGAAAGGAAGAAGGAAAGGGACAGAGTATGAGAGAAAAAGAAAAGGGAATCTTTTTTTTGGCATCTGGGAATTTGGGGAATTGGATATAAAGAAGAGTCATGATCCATTTGATTTCTTAATCTGCCATTTAAAATAAAATCAGATTCTTCAGATCTGTTTCATTCTGTTATGCCTTTCCCTATTTTTCTAATAAGCATACCTAGAGCTCTAGAAGGTATTTTTCAGTTTAATGTATTTACTTGGAGAAAGACAGAGACAGCACGAGTAGGGGAGGGGCAGAGATAGAGAAAGAGAGGGAGAGAGAATCCCAATCAGGCACCACTCTGCCAGCTCAGAGCCAGAAGCGGGGCTTGAACCCATGAAACCGTGAGATCGTGACCTGAGCTGAAACCAAGAGTCAGATGCTCAACCCACTGAGCCAGTGAAGAGTCCCAATAAAGATAACTAGAGCTTTAAAAATAAACACATGAAAAACATGTGACCTGAAATCCTGAGATAGTGTCTAAAGTACACGTAGTCTAATACATAGATCTCAGCATAATTTTGTATTGTCAGTGCCTATTGCCTTTCCAGTGTGTCACTCCAAATTTTGGGCATTGAAGCAGTTATTATTTTGTTTGAATATCAACAACTCCATGTCAGGTGGTTGTCAGATGGGAAGTAGATTAGAGACCTTGGTATTGCCTATAACTTCAAGTCTTTATTCTATTGGTTAAAAAAAGGCATTTATTTTTTAAATAAATAAATCATAATCATAATTCTACAAGCTTTAGAATCCTATTTATCAGTGTTTATTTTAAAAAATTTTTAAAACATTCATTTAAAAAAATTAAATATTCATTCATTTTTGAGAGAGAGCGGGAGCGGGGTAGGGGCAGAGAGAGAGGGAGACACAGAATCCAAAACAGGCTCCAGGCTCTGAGCTGTCAGCACAGAGCCTGACACGGATCTGGAACTCACGAACTACAAGATCAATACCTGAGCGGAAGTTGGACACTTAACTGACTGAGCCACCCAGGCACTCCTTGATCTGTGTTTAAATTCTGGCTCTGGTATTTCTTTAGGTTGGTTTGAGCATATCTAAAGTTCTATAAACCTCAATTTTCTCTACAAAAAAGGACAAAAGATGATTCCTCAGTGAGTTGCTTTCAGGATTAAAAATAACTTATGTAAACTCTCTAGCATTTTGCTAGCACCAGCCAGGCACACTAGCATTTTGCCATAAGCATTCTATACTTGAGTAGTAGTAGTTAGCAGTAATCACCTAGCAATCACTACTGCTATTAAGTAATTGGATCTCATTGAATTAAAAAAAAATACCGTAGGGGTGCCCGCTGGCTGGTTTAGTCAGAAGAGCATGCTACTTTTGATTTGCGGGTTGTGAGTTTGAGCCCCACATGGGTGTAAAGATTACTTAAATAAATAAAACTTAAAAAATAAAAAAAAATACCCTACAAACACAAAGAACTGACCAGCATTAATAATAAAATCTATACATATGGAATCAACTGAAGCCTGGAGGAGACTTAAGGAGGTTTAATTTTAAGAAGCTTACCCAAATAGACCTGTAAAGAAATCCACATGTCTTAATCCTAAATGTCCTAGTCTCTTGACAAATCCTCACCTTTCAATGCACCAAACTTAATTACATTAGTGGCCTTTAAAAATATATAATTTCTTACCACTGCCAAGGAATAAAGTGAGTACCTTTCCTTACCATACCACGTATCCAGTAACATTGGCAATGACTACTGATATTACTCGTTCCAAGATCTGGAAAAGACTCTCGGAGTGAGGGAGTATTTTAATCTAGGTTTCATGGAGGAAGTTAATGAAAAAAATTAAATGTATATTCTGTTTATCTCTGATCATTTCAAGTATTATTAAGAACTTGTTTTCAGTTATTCTTGGAGGAGTAAAGACAAAACAAGACAAAATAAGTGGTACGGGATCTAAAAGCTTGCCAAATAGAATCATTCTATACCTTTAGGGTAGTTGTTTAAAAGCAATTTTGTCCTGTGCTTGAGATAGTATAGCTTCCTTTCTCCCTGCCATCTGTCTATCAGGAAATGTTAGTTTCTACACATACGTCACACTTTCTTTGAGGTTCTGGAGATACTGTAGTGATGAATATGGAAGAGTACTTGCCCTAAAGAACATCATTCTCTTTTTGGGGAAACAAATGATAAGATGCCTATACTATGTTGGCTGTTAGGTTTAGCAGTAAACACCACATGTTAAGGAAGTATACAGGTGGAAGACCTAGTTCTTGTGTGAGGTATATCTGCCATCTGATTTTACAATTCCTCCCTCTAAAGTTATTTTTTTAATGTTTATTTATTGATATTTGTGAGAGAGAGAGAGAGAGCACAAGTTGAGAAGGGACAGAGAAAAAGAAGGAGACACAGAATCGTAGGCAGGCTCCAGGCTCTGAGCTGTCAGCACAGAGCCTGATACCAGGCTCGAACTCACGAACCACGAGATCATGACCTGAACTGAAGTTGGCCGCTTAACTGATTGAGTCACCCAGGTGCCCCTACAGTTCTTCCTTCTAATTAAAAAAAAAAAGAAATTTTAATGTTTTATTTATTTCTGAGAGAGAGAGAGAAAGAGAGAGAGAGAGAGAGACAGTGTGAGCAGGAGAGGATCAGAGAGAAAGGGGGACATAGGGAATCAGAAACAGGCTCCAGGCTCTGAGCTAGCTGTCAGCACAGAGCCCGACACAGGGCTCGAACCCACAAAGCGTGAGATCATGACCTGAGCTGAAGTCAGACGCTTAGCTGACTGAGCCACCCAAGTACCCCACAGTTCCTCCCTCTAAAGGGGCATTGACTCCTGAATTTGGGTTTGGCTTTGTGATTTGTTTTTGATAACAGAATGAACCAGAAGTGCCAATATGTCAGTTTTAAGTCATAGACTTAAGGAGCCCAGCATGTTTCTCCTTGCTCCTGTGTACCTCTGCCATTTCTTTAGTAAAACATGTCTTGAAGGTTCATCTACTGGTCCCAGGAGGAGGATGAGAAATGTATAAGCAAATTTAGCAGAAACCAGTAGAGCTACTGAGCTGAGCCCAGACTAGATCAGCCAACACCCGTTTGACCGAGAGATGCATGAGCTAAATAGATGCGTATTGATATATGCTACTAAGGTTTTATGGTTGTTTGCTACTTAGCATGATCATATCAGTAGTTAACTGATAGTTAACTGATATAATCAATGTGAATTGAGATGATATACAAGTCAGAGAGATACTATAGAAAAGAAGACCGCATCTGGAGAAGGAGTGTGAAGAATGTTTAAATTCATATCCCAAGGGAGTTTGATGGGCCAACATCCCAGTGGAGTTTGACCAAATCATATATGTAAATAATTTAAACTGAGTTGCATAAACATTGGCCAAGACAGGGTTCCTTTACAGGTTGTTTTGATTTTCTGATCACTTTAACCAGTGTATATAAAGTAAAACAGTAATCAGAGAGGGAAAACACATGATCTAAATAGCCCTGTCTTCAGGTAAGGTCTAGGAGGACCTTAGGGGAGGATTCTGTATTAGGCAAAGGATGAACTCACAGAAAAATGGTTGTGGTTGTCTATCATACTGATTTCCCCAAGCCTATGGGCTTGCAGTTTTTCTGTAGACCTTATGGTGTATCCCACTGACAAAGTAAACATCTAGGTATTGCTGTACCTATATTGCCTCGTCTCTCTACTTAGTGCCCATGGATTCATGGGAAGAGGCCCCAGAAATGAGCAATAGTATAATTTATTCTCCCAGTATAAGGATTTATGTAACTGGCTTGGGTTGCAATCTACTGTGACAGTTTTCTATTTGCTTGGCTCTTTCTTCCTCCAAGGAGACTATGGCACAACCAAAAATGTTAGGAAAGGTAGAAAGGGCTGTCAGATCCCTGTACCTTGAATTGTCATTCCCTTTTCTAATTGTCCAAGATAAATTTCACATGTCAACTTTACTTGAAGTCTTTCATAATCCTTTTGTGTTTAAAATAATCTTGCTTTTCTAACCCCCCCCCCCACCCCTTGCGTTTTACTCATGTTCCTTTATAACATTTCTCACTTGCTATCTTGTGTCACGCTTTTCCTCCACTTGTAGACTGTTGACTTCCAGAGATCAGAGACCATGCCGTATGTACCGGGAACCCTCCAGTACAATGTATCATCCAGTGTGTGTGTGTGTGTGTGTGTGTGTGTGCAATTACTACTGTGTTTAATATAGGTTATCTGCTCCTCTGTCAAACCTTCAGGGGCCCATATGCCACGAAACCAGAACTTTATTTCCTGTTTAAGTTGGAAGCATTGTTTGCCACCATTTGTGGAACACTTTTCAGGGGGATGGGAGAGAGTGGAGTTAACGACATCAGAGTGTAATTTCAGTTCTGATTCAATTTGGGCTTTCTCCCTGCTTATAGACTCAGTTCGAATTCATTCTGTGTACTGTTTCTTCAAAAAATTTGGACTTGATTTAACACATTCTAAAGTCAGAGAGGCAAAAACTGCAATTTCTCATCATAGAGGAAAACACAAACCAGTGAAGACTTGATAATTTGCCCTGCGCAAAAAAGATGCCTGTTATGGCAACCAAAACAAAGTGTGAAAAATCTAACATTTAATTTCTTAAAGGAAGGCTATACTTGTTATTGCTGGCAAAATTATCTAGACATGAGGAGTTGTGACATGTTGCATCAAAATGTATATTAACGCCCTTTTATATTCATACACAAAGGCACTTAAATGCAGTCATTCATTCAAAAGGAAGATTCCTGGCAAAAGTCACATATTTCTATTATTCTTGCACTAAAAATTAGGAAAATTTAAACATTTTATCAATGCATCTTAATGCTTCTAGCAACATAATTCTACTGTAAAATGCAAGTCAATAGTTCTTAAAATTTCGAGAACGTAAGTTTTAAGTGGAATGCTTATTAAAAATACAAGTTTCCAGAACACACTTGAGAAATGCTGCATCTGCCCAGGAAATGACACATTTTTACAAGCACCACAGGTGATTCTACTGTAGGTTGTCCATGGACTCCACTTTGAGACAGACAAAATTTCCTGTAATACATGTGAGTAGATTTAAGACCACTTGACCTACTAAAAGGAAATCCTCATTGATTAAATATTTGATTGCACCCCAGTTACAGTTGTGGCAGCTATATAAAGTGATCTCCTAAAAATGGAACAAAGTGTGGCCTTCCCGAAACCTCTTTACCTTCCATTAGAGGTATATCCAGAGGGGCAAGTAGATTCTATCATCCATCTTTCCACCAACCATTGATTGTAGCTTTGTTACATCTTGGTTTATTTTGAATAAACTCTTATTTTAAAAACATGTTCTTAGCCAAATTTATTTGAAAAAGATATAGCATAATAGTATGGTCACCAAATTTTATTCAAAATCACAAGTTATTTGTGTACTAAAAATAACAACTATTCTGTATCTTAATAATTTCATCCATTTCCAATTTTTATAACTTTTCTTCGCCTATGCCTTCTTTTTAAAAAATAAATCCTGGTAGCACATGTGGGCATTTAATATCCTGCTTTTATTCAATACAAATATGCTTTTATTCATATATATATAATATATATATATATATATTTGGCTGAAAAGTATGATTCGAAACTGATGGTGCTATCAGTTCTTATTTCTTGATGTTACCATTAAGTTCCTGCCATATTTTCTGTGTGTGTGGTAAACTGGTAAACTGGCTTAAGTCTAAAACTCAGAACATGAGATTCTGGATTAAAATGCTTCTCTTAAAACATAAATTAAAGACTGTCTAAAATGTGCAACAAAGCTGGAAATATTTATTAAGCACCAGTAAGCGACAGGTGCTATGGTGAACAGAAATCACTTCAGGTCAAATGCCTCACTGTGTTGGGAAGTTAAAAAAAAAGGGTGGGGGGGAGCCTGTTTGAGACCATACCATATATCATGTTTGGCACTTAGCCCATCTCATTTCGTCTTCACAGCTGTAGCAGAATACATATGACATGATTTCATTTTGGTAACAAAAGACATACATATACCTTTATGCATATCTCGGTACGGAGACACCAGAGGTTGAGCCATTCTACTTTGGTTTGAGTCTTCACTTGATCTTAGCCAAAAGGCCGAGAAGCGATACTTTGGTTTGAGTCTTGGTTTCACTAGTATTAGCCCTATACCTAGGGATGAGTTACTTAATCTCTTCAAGTCTCAGTTTCTTCACTGGCGTCATGGAGATATGAATGGTCTATATTTCACAGGGTCATGAGAGTCAATGAAGCAGTCTGAGTAAAGCACATACCCAGGTTTTCTGCACAAAGCAAGTGCTTTATAAATGTCATCACCTTTATTTTGCAATTATAATGAGCCTACTCATTATATCCCTACTTTAGGATAATTCACATAAACTATTAATAGCAATTTGCCCTGGGGAAGAGGAGTGTAGTGAGTAGAAGAACATGGGAAAATTTGAGGAACCCTGTACTTGTTAGTCTTCAGTGTCTCTGTTTAGTAAAATAAGTATGTTTTGCATTTGCGACTTAAACAATGTTTTTTTTTTTAAATCAAAATAAAACATTTTCAAACTCAAGATCATTATGGTGATAAATGATCTAAAAATCTAATAAATAAAAGGATTCTTAAGATTATATTTGTATTAGGGGATGCTTGGGTGGCTCAGTCAGTTTAGCTTCCGACTTCGGCTCAGATCATGATCTCATGGTTTGTGGTTTAGAGCGCATTGGGCTCTGTGCTGACAGCTCAGAGCCTGGAGCCTGCTTTGGATTCTGTGTCTCCCTCTCTCTCCACCCCTCCCCCACTCTATTTCTCTCTGCCCCAATGATTAATTAAAAAAACATAAACAAACAAACAAAAAAAGATTATATTTGTACTAGAATATACCAATGCTTTGCTATAGGTTTCTAAATTCAAATTCATGAACTCAATGTTGGATTTATCTTTTGATTTTTATTCTCTTTCTCATATTTGATTATAAGCTCCTTTTGGGTATAGTAATATGTATCCTGCATTCCTACACATAATACCTACTTTGGAAAAACATGTGGACCAGTACAGGTTCATGGGTTCTGAGGATTTATCTTTCAACATCTCTGTTATTTCAATTCAAATTCATTAAATGACAATAGAGATGGTAAAAATGATGTATTTTAAAATATTGTCGGGGCGCCAGGGTGGCTTAGTCGGTTAAGCATCCGACTTTCTCTTGGGTCATGATCTCGCGGTTCGTGGGTTCGAGCCCCGCGTCGGGCTCTGTGCTGACTACCAGGTCAGAGCCTGGAGACTGTTTTGGTCTGTGACTCCCTCTCTCTCTGACCCTCCCCTGCTCATGCTGTCTCTCTCTCTCCTAGAAATAAATTTAAAAAAAATTTTTTTTAATTTAAAAAAAATAAATAAAATATTGTCATGGTTCCAGATTTCCTTATGTTCCTTTCTTTTCCTTCCTTCTTCAGCAACAGCACCCCTCCCCATTTTTTGGTGTAGAGCAATAAGATGGAAATCATGGCAAGAGTGAAATATCAACCGAATTTATACTATAAAGACAATAAGTGCATCATCTATGAATAATTATTGGTACTGTTAATGTATTCAAAGCACTTGGCTAAGTTACACTGTATAGTGAGACAAGAGAGAAACATGGGAATGTTAATAATGAAATACAAAAATAACACTTCAGAGGTATAAGACAGTTAACGTTTAAAAAGTGCATAGTTGTCATATGCATGGAAATAAAAGTAAAAGCAGTACAGGCATTCAGAGAAGAGAGATTTTGGTAGAGGTAGGTGAGAAGACTTGTATTTTGCTGGATGAGTAGAAGATGAATAAATATGTAAGAGCGGGAAGGTCTTCTATAAAGAGAGAATGGTGAGGACACATGTTAATACAAGAGAGCACATCGAATGTGCCTGTTATTTGTTTCCCTTTTACTCTGTTCTCTACTCTCTACATCATGGTCAATTGAGATACTTTTGCAAAATGCATATTCCTAAGTTTTGCCAACCTACTAAATCAGACAGACTATCTGGAGCTTATAATTTTTAATTTGCTCCTCTCGTAATGTTATAAACACTTAAGTTGAAGAATCATCAATCCCCTAATGATATTTTATGAATATTAAAGCTTGACCACCTTTAGGTTAAATAGTTCTGAGATAAGTATACATTGTTTGGTAAAACAAACAAACAGACAAAACCCTCTCATGATTGCTATTTCTCAGTGAAGAATATGACTTTATTTTAAGTTTATTCATACTCTCTCTTCCCCACTGTCTCTCAGTATTGTCATGTTTCTTTGGAGGAGAGTTCTCTAGCTTCTGCTCAGAGGCCAGATGCCAACAGGCTAGCAGTGTGTATGTGCACAGGGTGGTGTTGTGGTCGGGGATCTTCCGGCTGTAGACAACATTACTACTTGTACTGATTTCAGCTCTCCAGCTCACGCAGCTCTACAAATCTGCTGGGGGCAAGGTTGGCACCTGTCCAGGGCACTGACGGAAATGGTGATTTTCACCTTCGAAAAAGTCTTCTTGGCACATTCTGAGCTTTTGCTCCCCCTCTTTTGACATGTCTTAAAAATGCCTGCAATCCATCCTCTAGAAGTTTGCCAAATCCCTTCTCTGCTCACAGTGCTCACTTTCTTTGCTATCACCATTATATATCCATGTGTATACATCTCAAATTTAATTTCAGTGGGATTTTGGCCGAGAGGAGATGCAAATGATGCACTCACTTAATCTTGGACATGAAAATCAGATGTTCTTTGGAAGAATTTAAACATCGACGAACTTGATGGAGGTCATAGGGACTCTCGTTACTGATTAAATTCACATGGCTTTGATTACCAGCTAGGCTGAGAAATTTTTATATCCCATGTATGTATTTGGGAGAGACAGATTAACTTCATGGCTGACTCAGGCAAAGCAGCTGTTCACAGCAACACAAAAATATGTGTTGCCAAGCTCAGGTTTCACAGTCTTTCTTTAAGGATTTCTATTCAGACAAAAATCTTCCTTTCTAAAGGGACACGTCTACAAAAACAGAGTTTCTTTTCCAAGTTAATGTTTTCCTCCTCCCTTTCTAAAATTTTGTAGCTAGTATTAATATTCTTTGCAAATCTTTCCTTTAAAGAGGACACAAAGGAAGTCTTTGGCCAACCTAATCCTGGTAGGTTGTCGTAAATTCTGAGGTAGTTGAGAAATCAGTGGATTTTCAGTGAATAGCCCTAAAGCAGTATCACTTTCCTATGTATTAAACTTGTTTTTGCCATGAAGATTTTGAAAGCAAATGTTCTGGAAGAAAGTAAATGGCACCTACATCCTTCGAAGCTGCAAAGTCAAAAGGCTTGGTATCATCCTTAAATCCTCTTTCCGCAGCACTTCCCACCAAGTCCATCAGCAAGGTCTACCATCCAAATACATCCACAAACCCACCCTTATCACCTTTCCATCGATTGTACCTTCTTTTCAGTTCCTACCATCTTTAACTGTCTCCTAACTAGCCTTATTGCTTCCACACAATTCTTCAAAGAGCAGCCAGAGTGAAGCTTTTAAAATATAGGGGAAATGATGTCAACCCTCTTCTAATTCTCTGCTCTGCTCCCCATTCCATCCAGAGTACAATGGCCTACAAGATTCCTTGTCTTCTCCGGCAACATCTCCCTCCCTCTATCCTTCATTCTTCTGCTAAGTGAGTCCCACTTAGCACCTTTACATTGGCTGTTTCTTCTACCTCCCTCCCTACCTTCAAGTCCATGCCAAGGAGTAATCTTCTCAAGGTGGTTGGACCTGACCACTCTAACATAGAGCTCCCCAAGGCCTTCCTGGAACCTGTCCAACTCCCTCACTTTTTTCTATTCCCCATCTCTGCCTTAGCACTTTAACATTTTCAAATAAGGACAGGAATTTCATAGTATTTTGTTCACAAAAGTATCCCCATTGCCTGGAGGAGAGCCTGCCAGATAAGTATTCCATGAATGCTTGTGTAAATCTAGAACCAGATCATTTGATGTATATCCCACAATAACCCCAAATACCTTTGCTAGATGGACGCATATTAGAAAATTTTATTTCACGCAGATAAAACAGATATACTGTTATTTTATGGATGTAAGCAGAACTTCTGCTTCTGCCCAGCAAATTAAAGTGTTTATCTGACCAATGTTAATTTATAACATTGGCATGCCTTTCAGTTGAAAAAGGCTAAGAAATAGGATTATGGGTACTTTTTACCCAAAATTTTTGAGTAAATGCATATTTTGAATTAGCTTTTCTTTCCCAAATGCAAAATGTATTTTGTAGTCTTGGACAAATGGCTTCTGTTAACCTGTATATAATATTACTTCTAGTAATACAGGAAAAGCAAGATTGTTACTTCTTTTAAAAGAGTTTACTTATTCATTTTGACAGAGAGAGCATGACGGGGGGGGGGGNTCTGTTAACCTGTATATAATATTACTTCTAGTAATACAGGAAAAGCAAGATTGTTACTTCTTTTAAAAGAGTTTACTTATTCATTTTGACAGAGAGGGGGGGGGGGGGGGGGGGGAGGGGGCGGGCAGAGAGAGTAGAGGAGAGAAAGAAAATCCTAAGGAGGCTCCGTGCTGTCAGTGCAGAGCCCCAGGTGGGGCTCCATCTCACCAACCATGAGATCATGAAACCTGAGCCGAAACCAACTGAGCTGCCCAGGCACCCTAAGATTATTACTTTTGATTTTAAAAAGGAGAAGTAATTTATTTCCATCCTTCTCATATAATTTGGTTGAAACAAAAAGGCAAGTGTGAAAAAATATAAAGAAGTGAGGGTATATGTTTAATGTTTGGATAGACAGTGTCTTCAAGCTAGAATTATATTCGGTAATTGCAGACTGTCAGTTTGTATTGAAGAAAACTAAATGGCAGTTAAGTACTTGGATTTCAACATTCGGTTTGTAGTTTTGTTGAAATACCTTTCCGTGTATTTCAACACACACAATTTCTGTAAATTGTCTTTTCTACTAGTCCATCAAAAGCTTTTTCAATTAATAAACAAAATCAACCTCCGAAAACACCATACCGTCTCTTCCACAGAAAGTGTAAATGACCATGATGACACTTTCAAAGTTGATAAGGTCACATGTCAGAATAGATTATTTCTTTCTGTCAGTTTTCAGCTCTCTTTCTTTCTCTTGGTTTCTATTGCCAGAATAATGCTACCTGACCATATCATGCATTTATCGAAAAATCCAATAAATATAATTCTTAAGTAATGTCTCCTCATTTGAAGAAAGAATGATACAAGATAAACTAGAATAAATGATACATACATTTGAAGATACCTTCGCGAAAATGTAGGGTTTATCAGACTCAAGTGAAACCTTCTCTTTTAGGTACTAACTTTCAAAAAGAGTATTTAGAGCACACAGCTGTTAGAACATGATTATACTCTACCAAAAATATTCTTGTGACACGCAGCCTCAGGATGTCACAATAAGTGTGACTGGGCTCAGAAAACACATCTTTGTTCAGTGTGAAAAGGTCTTTCATGACCACAATACAGTCTGGGTGTCATGATCACGAGATGCCATGGAGGTTGGCTTTTAAGTCCATGATTCCATTGAAAACTTCCATTTTCAGTTTAAAAACCTTGCCAGAGGAATATGAATATGGCTGAATTGAGGGATTGGTTCTGCCATTCATACATTGTGGGTTTGCATTCAGACCTTAAAAAGAGAAGGGGAAAAAAAGCGGATGGTTGAGCATGATTCCCTTTGATGAAGCTGGGAGGCAGCTTTATCTGCAGGCAACCATTTAACTCTAGATTAGGGCTTGTGGTGCCTTAGCAAGAGGTGCAAAGAAAGGCTAGTTGATTGTGAAGAGCTTTATTTATATTCCATTTCTGTGCTGATATTATATGCATCATACATTGTATTTTCAATCACATAATATATTTTGCTTTTTCCCCCCAAGTTTTCTGTCTCCAGTCTATCTGTCTCTTAACCTTTCTAAACTTTCATCATCTACACAATCAGCTTCTTCAATTTATTTTTATACTGTCTGTCTTGTAGTCTTAATTCTCCGTGTTCCTTCTCCAGATCTCTGTTCAACCTTCATTTTCTGTTATCACTATAGTAGCTTGGTGGTGTCCTTGGTGTCTCCCTGTCTCATTTGACACTCCAGGTATTTGCTGAGTCCAGTAGAATGTATCTCTGTAATGCCTCTCACCTTCAGTTTCTCCTTGACTTTGCTTTTGCCTTTTCTCATTTATATTTTTAATGCCATTTTCTGGGAATGATGCAATAGCTTCCCAGATGGTCTTTCTATCTCTTTTTGTCTTTATCCCAAACAGACAAAAATCAATAAGCAAAAATCCTTCTGCTTGATTACTGACTACCTATTGAACTGGATGCACAACCTTCAGGTTCATTCAGCCCCTTTATAAGAGACAAGCAACTTATCTTCTGTTTTTCAACCCCTTTTCTCTGTAATTGAGCATCTCCCTGTTCTGCCAAAATCAGTACATTTGAAGTTCCATACCATGATATTTTGTCTTCCTTTTTTTTTTTTTCTTCTGAGTCATAATTCTACTCTTCTTCCAAGACCTGGGTCAAGTAATACATTTTCATGATCTGCCATAAATATGGATTCTTTCTTCTTTAATCTTTCACAATATTGGCGGTGCCTCTCTGAGAGCATATGTGAGGGTTTGCTTTGTTTTATAATTCCTTCATTTCATGCCCAAACCCCCTACTAGGGCAAGTACATTGAAGTCGGGCATTGTATATTGCCAACTGTTGTTTTTACCATCTTTAATTTAGGTCTGTGTCTTGCACTAAGAGAGAGATTGATACATTTTTACTTGAATTAAACTGCTCTGATTCAGTCCTATGTTCATGACATTGAGTCCATCTCACCTAATGCTTTTGGCTTCAGAAAAACTTCTGATGGTTGCCTTCAAACCCTGAGAATGTTAAAAGACCAACACGGTGGGATAGTTTTGGTCTCCTCCCAGATTACTGAATTTTGTTTAAAATATATGCAGGCCTAAAGATGGCTCACAATGACAGAATTGGAAACTGATGTAACAACTCAGGTGTTCCTTTTGCTTGGTCTTACTGATAGGTAAGCCTTAAGGGCAGCTTTAAGCCATAATAGGATACTATGTTCCACTACACATGAGATCCCTCCTCCTAGGCAGGAATGTCCTAGGTCCTGGGAGATAAAGAGAATAAGTACAAGAGTTTAGTGACATTGTTGGCATATAAGACTGCTATGGATTTTAGTAGTGTCAGTGCATTCACAGTTTGTATATTCTTCTGGGGTTCAACTTTTTGTGGTTGCTTTTCAGGATAATTTGTGAAGCACTACCTTTCTCACTAAAAAAATTCTCTTGATATAACTGTATATCCACTGACATTTGACCTATTAAGTAGTACCATAGTACCATGATCTACCATCAACATAAGTAGATCATATATATCTACATGCCAATAAAAGTAAGAAAAATGGCACAAAATTAAAGGAAGTTATGGCATAGGCATTGCAATAAGAATGAAATGTTACAATTTGGACTAGCAATGAGCGAATGAAAAACTAAGAACTGCCTTACTTAAAAAAGTAAAAGGAAAACAAAGGACAATTTATTTTTCTCACATTTGACTAATTAGTTGTCAATCTTATGCCTTATTATATTTAAATCTGATGTCAGACCTGTGTATAACAAGACATTTGATTGACAAGGCAGTTTTTTACACATGGATATGATGTTCTACTCATGTTTAACTAGGTATTTGATTGACATATGAGAAAGATCAATATATCCTTATATTTCCATCTAGAAGTTGACATTATCCAAAAGCAAAGTGTAAGATGGCCAACAAGCATTTGATGATGCATTAATATCTTCTTTCTTTTTTTTTTTTTTTTGGTTAATATATAATAGTCATGAAATTAATTTTGCTTTAGGATTTACTTAGAGCATCTTCATACAGTATCATGTATGAGAACTATACTTAACCATTGAAGTATATGTACTACAAACCTTGATCCCAGTCTTGTTCTTAGATATGCTATAGAATCTTATGAAATACAACTTGCTACCATGTGGATTTAGACATAGTAAAAATGAAGTGCTGATCTCAAGCAAAGCAGTCAATAAAATGTGAGAACAATGTCAGACTCAGACATTCCAATAATAGCATTATTCAAGGTTACTAAAATTCTTTACACTTATAATTATTTTAAATTGTATTTCAAATGCTAAACACTAAATAAATCATATTAAATTATACTTGTTTTGAGTAAAAATCTGAGTGCATTTTCATTTTATTTAGACTTGGGCATTTTTAAATTATTTTCTCAAGCAGCAAGGGATGTTCTAAAGCATGCCAATAAGTATTACATCAAATAGTGTGCCCTGGCTAATAAATGTTGACTTAAACAAAATTGAACATGTTTCTTTAGTGCTGGACTTTTCAGAGTCTTTGAAATGCTAATATGAGCTGTGAATATCAAAGTGTGGGAAATAATATGTTTCCCAAACTTCTTTGAACCAAACTCTTTTCCTGGGCAGCATCAAGTGAAGGCAGAAGAGATTTGTTCAACCAACATCCTTCAGGAAGTACTGCTCTGAGCAATTTTTCCTTTGTTATGGTAAGTATATTACGATTGGATAATTCTATAAATATTACTCAAAAAGTAGTGTAGTTTGGGAAGATGTATTAAAAGCCTTAAACATGGCTTTTAATACATTTATTTAAAACCAGGATTTCACTTTTACTAAAAAGTGGGACTGATGGAGGATGCTTGTTTATGATAGTAAAAATATTTGCCATAACTAGATTTCAAAAATAAGGAATAGTTCATTCAATAGGTCAGGCTTATTCATAATAAATAGCCTGAAATATTATGCAGCAATTAAATCAATATGATAGAGTTATTTTTCTTTGTTTTTAATGTTTATTTATTTTTGAGAGAGAGAGAGAGAGAACAAAAGTGGGGAAGGGGCAGAGAGAGGGAGACACAGAATCTGAAGCAGGCTCCAGGCTCTGGAGAGGTCAGCACAGAGCCCCACACGGGGCTCGTACTCACAAACCATGAGATCATGACCTGAGCTGAAGTCGGATGCTTAACCAACTGAGCCACCCAGGTGCCCCGATAGAGTTATATTTATTGATGTGGAAAGATGTTTCCAAAATATTGACACAGACATGGGGCACCTGGGTGGCTCAGTCGGTTAAGCTTCCAACTTCGGCTCAGGTCATGATCTCACAGCTCGTGGGTTCGAGCCCTGCATCGGGCTCTGTGCTGACAGCTCAGAGCCTGGAGCCTGTTTCAGATTCTGTATCTCCCTCTCTCTCTGACCCTCCCCTGTTCATGCTTGCTCTCTCTCTCTCTCTCTCTCTCTCTCTCAGAAATAAATAAAAACATTAAAAAAATTAAAAAAAACCCAAAAACTCACAAAATATTGACACAGACAGGTTGCAAAATAGTGTCTTCAAAATGATGTTTTTGTATATCTAAATATGCATAAAAAATGAGAAAGATAAGTCAAATTGATCATGTGAGTTTCTCTGGGTGGTGGGTTTAACTGCGACATTGTTTCTCTTTTATATTTGTATTTTATAATTCATCTGAAATGACTTACATGGCATCAAATAAAGATGAAATATAAGTTTAAAAAATAACATTATTTGAACTTTAAGCTTACTGAGAACAAGGAACTTACAATCCTTGTCAGCTTCTGGGGCCTGCCTGATGGTTAGAGAGTGCTCAAACCCACATGTTGAACGAAGTTTAACAGAATTTGCTTCGATCGTAGGCCTCCTGATATAAAATAAATTGAAAAAGGGAAACATTTTTGGGGATTATGAAAGGTACACAAAAATTTAAAATAGGCCATTGGACCCTGATCATGGTTGGCCTGCCATAGCTTCCTCACTTCCTCAGTCTTTAAGTCTATGACATTCAGAAAAGAAGGAAGAAGGAAATGCATGAAGAATAGAGGAAAATTTTATGAGCAAGTAATTTGTGTTGGTCCATTAGAAAATTTTTAAACAGATTTATCAAATTATAACTGCTATACAAAAAACCTATAATACAGTTTTCTGAGTTTGGACGTAGTTTATATCCATGATACCATCACCATAAAGAAGGTAATGAACATATTCTTTACCTCCAAGAGCTTAGAAATTTTTAATATGCATGCAAGGTTATATCATAAAATTAATTTGCAGGGGTTTGAGTATTTAGATACTTATAATTCCTACTGATACTACATTCTTAAACTCTTGTCCATTTGAAATGGGATGGTAATATTAAATATCAATCCAAATGTACAGTCTTTCAAGTCATACACACAGTATTTTTCAAAGCTTCCTTTTCCTTTTAGATCTTAGTATCAAAGAACTGGAAAAGATTCCGAGAGTTCCTGCCCTCAGGTAGGATTATGTTAAACCACTCCTGACAGAAATGAACCTAACTTTGATTCCCAGATGGTTTTATTCCCTCAAGTGAATTATTCTGTCCTCATACTCATCACTGATGAATTTCATTCTGGGCGTTTCAGATTACCTTCTCCTTATAGCCTCCTATGGTGCAGTTTCAAATCCTGATCCAAACCTCATGGTGTCAAGGTCATTGATGACAACTTTAAGTATCTTGAGTCCAAGCTTAATTCTGTAACACGTTATCACCAATTGCCTTTTCCCCTTTGACCAAGATTTGCCTTGCTCTAATCATAAACACATTTGAATAACATTAGAAATAGATGATTCTATAAATCAAGATGAACAAATTATCACTATACCAGGATGTAATACATTGTCCTATTCCTATTCCTTTTACTATTACACAAATCCTTGAAGTGTGAATTACTCGATAACCCCCTCTGCCTTTGGGGTAGTCCAGAACCATCAGTAAACACTTGGAGGAGTCCATGTGGGCCAATCTCTGATAATCCTGCCAGTTAATTTTGACAATTGGCCCACGTATAAAATGAAAGTAAGCTCTATGGAACTTCTTAGCTTTACATTTAAATTATTTCAAACTTGGAAATTTGTGAATGTGGCAGCTTGTTATAGGGCCTCTTCTCATGGTGATGGCAGAGGTATGAGGAAGACAGGCCACTGTGCAAGAACATTTCCATTCTTTGCTAGTGTCATGTTTTATAATATCCCATTGACCAAGCCAGTCCCATTGCTGTGCCACAGTCAAGGGGTAGAGACATAGTAGGGGAGAAATTGAACAATTTTGAATAATTTAATCTATGACAGTCTATTCTTTTTTTTCCATAAATATTGGTACCCCCCAATGCTAAATACAGTCACCCCATTCAATACTTCCACCCCCCCCCAACTCTTGGCTAATCATGGCATCGGATTCACCAAGAATTTATAATACAGAGGTGTCTCCTGCTGATTTGGGAAAGCATGAACTAAAACAACAGGTCATCTGCCTTATGTATATCCAATGCGCAATGGTGAAATAGGGGCAGAAGAGACCCAAGAAATGACCTAATTTGGAACTGGGAAAATAGGAAGACAAAGTAATGAATCCATGGCATGTCTGATAGCCTTCTAAGCAAAACTGGTCAGAACCCTTTCTCCAGAATGTAAGAGATACTGCTTGTTTAGTGCCTGATTTTATTTCCTAGAAGTAGCTTCCATGTCTGTTATTGTCCATGGCCCTTACTAGCTCTGACTTCTGAAGCTATTTTCTATTGTCCTCAGTCATTTCTGAAGAAAGCGTTGTAGAATATGCCTTTTTTTGTGGCTAGACAACTTTCTTGACTATCGAAAGTCATAGACTGAGAGGTCTTTTTACATTTAGCCTCAACCATATTTAGTCCATGCTGGCAGTCTTATAAATACAGGTTTCTCAAGAACTTTGTAGTTTCTTTTTGTCGTTGTTGTTGCTAATGAATTTTAGTGACTCGCAGAATTCTGTTTTGGGACAAATGTCTCCTACATTCAATTATGTATATATTTTAGACATGTGAGGGTTCTGTGAGACCATACCCTAAATCATTCTAGGAGTTCTTTTGTTTAGCTAAGAGAACTAACACAGCTCCAATCAAATTCTATCACAAGTCTTAACAAAGGGTCCACTTTGAAGATATGTCTAGAGACCCCTGGATTTGGTAAGGTTGTGTTATACAGGCTATACATTTATTTGGTTGAAAATAGTTAAATTTTAAACACTGCAGTTAATGCATTTCAATATCCTCCCTAAACTGGGTTTGCAAACTAGCCAGTTCTTTTTGAAGCCTATCTCATTCTTATAGTCCCTTATCAAATGTCCTAGCGGCAACCACCTCACCCTTTAAAAAATTCCCATTGATGGGTATCTGGGTGACTCAGTTGGTTAAGTGTCTGACTCTTGATCTCAACTCAGGTCATGATCTCACGCTTCATGAGATCAAGCCCCACACTGGGCTCTGTGCTGACAGTGTGGAGCCTGCTTGGGATGCTCTCTCTCCTGCTCCCTCTGCCTCTCCACCTATTCTCTCTCTCTCTCTCTCTCTCAAAAGAATAAATGCAATGCTTAAATGTTTCATAGAGGCTTCTGGCTTTCATATGGTGCCTGACTTAATGGTTGACTGACATAGCCAATTGTTCTTCTTTTAGCTCTTTGATTCGCTTAATAATCAACCAACTATATATAGACCTTGTAATTACTACTGACCCTGCATCTGAAATACTGGAATTATTGCAAAAGCAAATGCATTCACTTCCACTTTTCCTCCAAATTTATCACAAGTGGGAGTCTCAAGAACCACAATACTCTAACAGTCCATGGTTTGTTACCACCCTGTGTATCACCAGCATAAGTATCCTTGTTCCCAACCAAAGAGATGTCAAATTCCAGAATCCCATCCCTAAGTTTTGCTTTCTAGAGCAACCTCTGAATTTCTTCCAGAATCAGATCCCGGGACAATTATTTGAGGGCTAGTAGTTTATTTATATGCAAATCCAGGAAACTTTAGTAGGGAGTGGGGAAATGAGATAAGTGAGGGAGCACAGCTGGAAAAAAAGTGCATTATCAAGGAAGTTTCCACAACTGGTGCCTGGTCCTAAATCATACGGTGAACTCTGGACCCTGTGTTAAACATATGCCTCAAGATTAACCCCATTCCATGAGTGAGAAAGCTAGGGTTTAGAAATCAGTTCCTGTGAGAGTTTATCCAAGAGTACAGACTTGATATTTCTGGGCTTCTGCATGTATGGGAAAAGTTAGCTTCAACCCCAGAGGACCATCAATCAAAGAGAGGTAGATGATGGCAGTTGGAGGTTGGAAGGCACGGACAGAAATATAAGATGCAGGGAATATAGGTAGAGCAGTGGTGTTATCTGCTCTAACCTCTAATGCTGACATGGCTCTAAGCCATCATCCCTCATTGAATGCTTGCAATTACTTCCTATCTGGGGTTCCAGCTTTCCCTTTTATCTCTCTTCAATATCTCTTCAATATCTCTCTTTCAGCACAAGAGTGAGAACAATACTGATGAAACTCAAGTCAGGTGTGTCTTTTCCCTACTCAAAATTCTCTGTTGGTTTCCCATCTTACACAAGGTAAAAGCAACATCTTGTCATAAGGTTAGAGACGTCACAGAATCTGCCTCAACCTGACTTCCTCTCCTACATTTTGATCCAATAAAATGGTCTCCTTACTTTTAAGTATAAAAAATAGGCATTATCTTTGGTCTCTACAATTGCTACCCTCTCTGCCTGGAAAGCCCTTCCCCCAGAAAGTGGTCTGACTCCTTCCCCACTTCTCTCTGATCTTGACTCTTGTACCCTCTCATTGGTCCAATAAACTCATAACCACTTTCTCAATCCCTGTGTCTCTCCCCTCTCTGTTTTTATTCTACATCCTTATCACTAAGGATAATAATATTCTATATATTTTCTTATTAATTATGCTTATTCTCTTTCCTCCCTCTAGAATGTAACTCACCAGTACAGCAGTTCTGTTTGTTTATTCACTTCTATATCTCTGGCCTATGACAGTGTCTTGATAAATATTTGCAGAATGATTGAAATAAACTTACCCAGAGTTTATCTTTTAATTTCTAAACAGGTAATTTTTCCAAGGATGTTTTAAAGCCTGATTTAGTAATAATGTTTTTTCTTTTAATAATAAGCATAGTATCCTCAAAATCATAATGTACTAAGATTTCTAATACTAATCCCTGTATGGTTTGGTTAGCTTGTTAGACTACATTAATGTGATATTTGCTATTAGCATATACTTTGGAAACTAGAACCTTTTTTTAAAATTTTTTATTTTTCCATGGATCCTTCTATATACTAGAGGTTTAATAACCATTTTCTAAATTAAATAAAGAATCCGAAGGTAATTTCTTTGGTATATCTGTTGCTCCATTTTTACAGAAGCTTGGTTATACTAACTGTTTCATATAATGTTTCTTCTATTGTATAATTATTTTTGACATTGCATTGAGCTTCTGGATCAAATTCACAGACATGAAATTGCTCTAATGATTACATTTATTTTTATTCCACTATTTCTCATTTTTCTTATGACTTAGTTTTTCAAAACAACTTACACCTGTTGTAAAAGGCAAACAATATAGAAATATATAAAGTGAAAAGTAATCATTGCTCTTCTCCACACACAAAAAATGACTAACTCCTTAGTATATATGTTTACATGTTTAATTTATATAGTTTCCTTCTAGACATATACAAACATGCTGTTGGTATTATTTTATATTTTCTCATAGGTTGTGTATCTTGATGGATGTACTACTATTTTATTTATTTACCTCCTTATTTATATGAACAATTTATCATGAGATCTATTCTCTTAACACATTTTAAAGTGCACAATACTGTATTGTTAACTGTAGGCACTGTGTTGTGATACAGATCTCTGGAATTTATTCATCTTGTATTACTGAAACTTTAGAACTATATAATTTAAAAGTGTAACAAATATCACATTGAAGACATTCAAAATCCCTCTTATTTTGATTATTATCAGATTTGGATACCATTTTGAATTTCACAGATAGTCGTTTTATTTGTATATGATTTTGTATATAAAATATTAAACTATGGTTGCACTTCTATTCAGGGATGAGTCCTAAACAGTGATATGTTGAAAGTCATTGGCATAACTCTGAAAAAAATAAGTTGTCTTATAGTAGTTGAAATTTGACAGCTATGAAAATCGTGAAGACTGAAGAGAGATGGCTGGTATAAAATGTAAAGAAATCCTAACCTCTCTCTCTCTTTTTAAGTTTATTTTGTTTATACTGAAAAAGAGAGAGGGAGCTTGAGCAGAGGAGGGGCAGAGAGAGAGGAGAGCGAGAATCCCAAGTGGGCTCTGCCTATCAGGGACTATCAGGGCAGAGCCCCCATCCCAACAACCCTGAGGTCATGATGTGAGCCAAAATCAAGAGTCAGATGCTTAATCGACTGAGCCACCCAGGCGCTCTGATCCTAACATCTCTTTACCAAGTGTCTATAAGGGAGAAGAAGTAACTTATAAATAATATAGCCATGAGCAGTCATCTCGTCTTTTCTTTCATAAAGATAAATGTCATAATAGATCAATGTTCTGCCTCCATTTTATATGTTCAATGTATATTTTTTCCTCCTCTATTCTTTGGGACTGAAATTACTTTAGAGAGTAGTTAGAAAAAATTGAAAGTGTTTTGGAATGTGTAGCAATAAAAGGTTCAGACTGCAGTGAAACCTTTAATAACTTGTGAATTATGTCATCTGTGAAATAACAATAGATGACAAACTCAGCTGTGAGCAGAATAAAAGCATCCTTTTCTTAAAAAGAGAAAAAAGCTAGTTTCCCTCTAGAGTTAAGATCAGCTTTAGATTTTCAGTGTTCTTTGAGCCAAGTTTTAACGCGCCATGAAGTGTATCTTAGATACAATAAAGATATTATCTTCAATAGAGTCTGGGTTTGAAGGACCAGCTTCTAACGTGTTAAACCTACGCAGGTGGTGTCATGTTGGGAAGGAACCCAGTGTATATGTACCTAGTTGTTCTGTTTAGGGACTGATTACGTCTGCCATATGTAGACTAGATTTTTTTGATGAAGAGGTTTCTTGTCAGAAATTCACCATGTATTGTACTGATGCTGCCCACTTGATATTTAATCATTTCCTCCTGCATGACTAATAAACATCTCCTATGTGGAATCTCAGAAACAGAGCTCTTTATACCTTGAATTACCTTGGTGGCAGAATTCAGTGGACATTTAACATTTTGTTTTCAGAAATGTTTCCCTTTGTGTCGAATATGCCATCCAACTTTTAACATTCATACACATGGAACGTTCTTTGCTAAAATATTCTCATCTTCTTTTAGCTTTTAATGATCAGAAAGTCTAAGTGCTTAAAATATCTCTTTCTTTGGTTTATACTCTGCTCAGTCTGGCAGTTAGATTGCATGTATCTGTTAGTAATACCCAGAGAATAAAATGTCTCAGCAAAATTTCAGGTTAGAAGTAATCCAATTGTATCATGTAGTATAGTAAAAAATTAAATCAATGTGTACAATGTATAGCAGAATTCAACATTCTGTTAAACATTCATCACAAACCTGGGTGTTTGATTTTCTTGAAAATCTCTATTCAGATGATCTCTCCTCTGTTTTGAGTCCCCTTTATTTTCTCCTTGGGAAAACTGACTCTTGTTTCTCCCATGAAATGTAGACTTTAGAGTATGTGATTCATATGGCTTCTTCTCTATAATCTTATGATTAATTTGCCAAATTCAGTATTTTCTCCTGTTTATCTTCAAGTAGCCATCCACAAGATCTTAAAGAATAGTCCATAAAGAATTCTATTATTTAGAAAATAGAGAAAACTCATGCCTATTCCTAATCAATCAAATTTATATAACTACATTTATTTTTTCCTGTTCCCTTCTTGTCTTCTTTCAAACGACTGTATTTAAATATGCTCACATTTGTATCCTGAGTTTTCACTTGGCAATATTTAATAAGGATTATACTATAGTCTTTATAATGATCATTTAAAATTGTATTAACTTCCTTTTGACTTAGCATTATCTAATAAGCCTGAACTTTACAATAATCACTTTCAACATCTTAATTCCTGTTTAATATTCCATATAGTAGATACGCTGTAATTTAAGGAATCATTTCCCTGATGCTTGTCATTTAGATTTCTTCCAGTTTTCTCCATTATAAATTATGCTCCAATGAATAGCTTTTAATATCTAAAGAGACAAGACACAGACAGAGAGAATGACAATGTGGTAAAGTGTTAACATTCTGATAACTTGGGTGAAAGATACACAGGGAATCTTTGAACTATTTATTCCACTCTTTTATAACTCTGAAATTATCTCAAAATAAGTTAAAAGAGTACATTTGAATAAGTGGAATTATTGGATCAAATGTTATACATGTTTTGAAAGCTTTCTTTTTATATTGTCATTTTATACCAATAAGTGGTACAACAGTATGTGAATATCTGTTTCATTGCTCAATTAGCAAGTGATCTATGAATAATCCAAGTAGAGATTTCTTCTTTTTCTAAATTCATCATCAAGTGATGAATTGGAGATGGAAGGCTGTGGAAATGTGAAAAGAGTGGAGGTAAGGGAGCAAGAAAAGATATGTTGCTGCATTTAATATCCACATCAAAATTTTTTTCGAGTAATTTTGGCAAGTACACAGCAACACAAGAGTGGAAATGACAATAGATTGTTGTTGGTTTTCTGCTTTTGTTTTTTTGCCTCATGGGTGAGTTTCTATCTAGCATCTATGCTCTGTCAATGACTCTGTATTGAGAGCACAATTTGTAACAACAGTATATGCCACATCATAGAATCAATATTTTAAAACTGGAAGGCACTTAGAGGTTCCCCAACCCTAATCCTGAACTTTTCCAGATCAAAATATGGAAACCCAAGATTAAAGAGCATGTTTAAATGACAAGCTAACCAATGGCAGGGCCATTTTCACAATAAAGTTGTCTTTTTTAGTATTCCTAGGTTTTATCATAAACATCATAATCTTAGTACATCTATAGAATGAAAACTGACTGCCAGCTACTTGGAAGTTCTTCTACTTCTTGGAAGTTCTTAGACTTCTTTACATCAGTGGATGACCCAAATTATCTAAGATTCTTAAGATAAACATGTAAAGATATATAGGCCAGTGTGCATCGTGAGCCAAAAGTTATCTTTTTTATTATTTTCATTTTTTGAAGAGCAATACAGTTACATCAGAAATATTTACAACTGAAGAACTTCCCCCAGAACTACCCCAGTGGTTTTTCGTCACATATATATTGATTGGCTATTGTGGGTCACTTGTTCTTTCTTCTAGGTGCAGGAGATTAAGAATGCAACGTTGAGCAAACAAAATCTAGCTTTCAAGGAACTTACATCTTATTGAGAAATTTACATGCAACTGAGCTAGATAAATTGCTCTTATATGCAGTTGAAATTAATTGTAAAGATAATTTCCATAATCTTTATCCTGAGGAAAAAATATAAATCTATAGGAATCACAGTGCCTTGGATCACCATTTGTAAAAATATAAACATGGGAAGCAGAGATAGACATATCTTTTTATGATGGCCAAGTATGATGCATTTTCTAGCTTTAAGTTTACCAGCTCAGCACTACAGAAGTGCCAATTCATTCATTCATTCATTCATTCATTCATCTTTAGCATTTTTTAATTTTCCCTCTCATCAGATGTCCTGAATGTGGCTTACTGTCTCCTAGCCCAAATGAAGAGTATATTTTCATTTGAGATTCTTTTGGTGACTGAATACTGCTTCATCTAACCAGATTTACATCTTTACTTAATGCCACCAGATTTATAGTCATACGTTTTTCACCAGGCTGTGGAGCCACCACTGTTTTGCTGTTATGAACAAACGTGATTAACAGGCATTTTCATGCTCACATGTATAAGTACGTTTATAAATTTTTACAGGAGGGACTCTAACTTGAAAGGTTGTAAATTATTTATTTAATAGACATTATCAAAATGTCCTCCACAGCATTTGTGCCAATTCGCATACCAACTAAAAATAGATGGAAATGCTCTTTTCTCCATGAACTTGATGGTACTGCTTGTGCAAAAGCCTCGTCCTTCTAGTTGGAAGTGTCCTTCTAGTTGGAAAACAATATTTTTCTAATATTGTTCCACTTTTTATAAGTAAGGATGAATGTCTTTCACTTGATATTTGGAGAGATCTAGATTTTATACCTCGGGATCATTGGGTAGGTTCCGGAAAAAGAAAGAAAGATAGAAAGGAAAGTAGTGTATGAATTTGGAGGCTGCATTTCCACTTATCTTAGCAAAAGAAACATTGTCAAATTTAAAAAATACAAAGTTATTTGATGTTAGGAATACTTTCAGCACATCTCTTTGACAAAAATCCTTATTTTGGGTATGTGGATATTTCTATTGACTTTGGTTTCATAGAACTGTGTAGACGTTTTCCTTCCATGAATAAGAATGAGATGAGTTCATTTGAAAGTATTGAGAGAAAGACAGTGTCTTGTATACACAAAACAGGTTTGTTTGTTTTGTTTTTAATTTTCTTGCTACCTTACGCTGAATCAATGCGCCAAGGCTGTGGAACAATATGTACAACTTCTCCCCTTAGGATTTCCTAGAGGTGAATATTTTCTCACGGAATTGTATTCCACTTGACAATACCTTATTTGTGGGAGAGAGGAGCTTAGAATTCTTTTGACGTTATGTGAGTTACATAGTTGTCTTAACTTTTGTAAAATTTGAACCTCATCTACAAGTGATGACATCTGTTTAATTCAACCATATGTTATTTTAGTGGCCAATGGCTAGGTTCCCAGGAGTAAGCTAAAATGCACAGGATATAGATGTCGTAGGGGTTAAATTGTAAATCTTTTAACAAAATAATAATAATTTAATATAGTTCATCATATCATCCTTAAAGATAAACATTTATGTATAAAATGTAGTGATTAGATTTCATGTCTCATTACTTCATGGGTTTTATGAATTAACATGAACAATATGTTTACATTATTCATTAGCTTTGGAGGCAACTGTATTATAAAGGCTGCTTTTCAACAAAATTTAATGGGGTCCATATCAAAATTCAGTGAAGGGAACTAGTAAGATTAAAGGTAGCATTTGATTGACAGCTAGAAATCAAACTCAAGAATCTCATATTTAAAAAAAAAAAAACCCTCAAATAAAGTGCCCACTATGACATCTGGAGGTGCTGTATGGATGTTGTAGCATTTTGTTGTATTAAATCAGTGATAGTAGAGGAAAACATAGAGTTCCTTACCGTATTTCCCTAATTAATGCCTTTATTTTCTCTTCTGTGCAAAGCTCTCTGTTCAATGTCGTTTTTGTTTTTCTGACATTGAATTTTCAAACTGTACACATTCCCTGGTATTTTTTCTTTGAAAAAAAGAAACATTGGAGAAAACATAACATTTATGGAGTGCTCACAGCATGTGCAGTAATACAAAGTTTTGTGCTGGCACTTTACTTAACTCATCTTGTAGATGGCCTCAGAAAGTACAGGTACCTTGTAAATGAAGCAGCAGTCAAGTAGTGGCATCATCATTCAAACTCATGACTATTGGACTCTAAAAACCAATCTCTTAACACTACTATATTCCTCCAATCAGACTAGCCAGTGGGGAAAAGGGGACAGTAGCAGCTGTTTGATCTGACCAATGTAGCTATCTCAGCTTACTGTATCTTGCAGTGCATTTCAGGAACCGTTGCTTTGCATCTCAGGCCAAGAGTCAGTCATTTGCTCTTTTATTATTCCTCCATGGGATGATATGTTTAGACCTTCTTTTAACAAAATAAAAGAGAATTTGGAGTTCTACATAAGGGTCATGCTATTTATGGCCACATTTAATCCTCATTTTAAATTTGTGAGGTCAAGATGGACAAACTGAGGTTGATGAGCTTGCTCAACAGTGGCAAGTGGCAAGTGCAGCTCTAAAATTCAGATGTTCCCTTGAGGACATCCAGATGGCCAACAGACACATGAAACGATGCTCAGCATCCCTCCTCATCAGGGAAATACAAATCAAAACCACACTGAGATACCACCTCACGCCAGCCAGAGTGGCTAAAATGAGCAAATCAGAGGACTCGAGATGCTGGCGAGGATGTGGAGAAAGGGGCACCCTCCTACACTGTTGGTGGAATGTAAACTGGTGTAGCCCCTCTGGAAAACAGTGTGGAGGTTCCTCAAAAAGTTAACAATAGAACTCCCCTAGGACCCAACAATAGCACTGCTAGGAATTTACCCAAGGGATACAGGAGTGCTGATGCATAGGGGCACATGTACCCCAATGTTCATAGCAACACTCTCAACAATAGCTAAAACATGGAAAGAGCCTAAGTGTCCATCAACTGATGAATGAATCAAGAATATGTGGTTTACCTATACGATGGAATACTACATGACAATGAGAAAGAATGAAATCTGGCCATGTGTAGCAACATGGATGGAACTTGAGGGTGTTATGTTGAGTGAAATAAAGGCAGAGAAGGACAAATACCATATGTTTGCACATATAGGAGGATTAGGAGGAACTTAACGGATGACCGTGGGGGAGAAGAAGGGGGAAAATAATGGGGGAGAGGGAGGGAGGCAAACCATGAGAGACTCTTGAATGCTGAGAACAAACTGAGGGCAGATGGGATGGGGGAGAGGGGAAGGGGAGTGATGGGCATGAAGGAGGGCACTTGTGGGGATGAGCACTGGGTGTTATATGGAAACCAACTTGACAATAAATTATTAAAAAAATAAATAAATAAATAAAATTCAGAGGTTCCCAAATGCCCATGGATGATATGACATGAGCAAACATACAGCCATTTTGTCCTTAGAAACAAACATTATAAAAGCAGATAACTGTTTTTATAGTTTCCCCAAATCTAAAACACAATAAACTTTTCACTTATCTTCTATTTTTGAAAACATTTTAACTTGAGTTCTCAAATGGGAAAAATGTGACATTTTTTTCTGGTACCTTAAGATTTTAAGAAATATACAAGTGATGATCTTATGACTCTGCCTTTTCCCACCAGAGTGGACCTACTTTTCAGAACCAAACTGTCATTATGTTACCAGTGGGAGATTTGGGGAAATGGTTCAGGTAACAGAATAGTCTGTTTTGACACATGTCTCTATTATTCCATTTCAGATATGCCTCAGGTCAAACATATTCTTGAGACCCCTCTCTCAAATAAAAGCCCTTTGTAGGATTCCCAAAGAAAAATTTAATGTCCTGTTTCCCTAATACTCATACCAAGAAAACATTATATTCTGCTTAGAATATGTGTTCATGAATTGAAATGGGCCAACAGCAGGTCTGAGCTTGAACGTTAACCATATTATTTCTTTATTTTTTTAAGGTTTATTTATTTTGAAGAGACAGAGAGAGACAGAGCGCAAGCAGGGGTGGAGCAGGGAGAGAGGGAGACACAGAATCTGAAGCAGGCTCCAGGCTCTGAGCTGTCAGCACAGAGCCTGAACCCATGAACTGTGAGATCTTGACCTGAGCCGAAGTCAGACACTCAACCGACTGAGCCATCCAGGCGCCCCAACCATATTGTTTTAAGAATTACCAAGAACTACAATTTAAGAATTACCAAGCACTATAAGCAAAGAAATTAAAAATTCTCAGGTGATAAGAGTTTGAGTTGAACTTAGTTTAAAACAGTTTTAAAACTAGAGGTATTTGGAGATTAATGTTTATGACCTTGTCATTCACATTAAAATAGTTAAATAATTTCGTTTCAACATGGTAGGTTTGAAGGTGAGAATCATGACCTTTCTGTCACTTAGTACTTCAATATCCACAATAAATGCAGCTTTCTTGGTACCCTTGGTCTATTTTCTTCAACGAGAATTACTTGCTCTGCACTTATTTGACTACACCGGGTATTTGCACCTGTTTGGAAACTATGCTTTATTTATACCATTTGTGACACACAATCTCAGAGACAGGACAGCTATTCAGAAACATCCTCCTACCATAAGATTTAGGAATTTCAAAGACTCCACATTGTTTTCTTCATATAGAAGATATTATGCACAGAGATATAAGAACTAGGAAGTAACTAGGAAGTAATGACTTTTAGAGATGTCAATCTGACATGTCCTATTTAGGTAAAAATTTTATTAAGTGGGGCTTTTAGTATTAGATGGTCTTTCCTCTCCAGGATAACTGAATTAGAAAACACTGTTTTTTTCCTTTCTTCCAAAAAGGAAAGAAGGTAAGAAAGAGAGAGAGAGAGAGGAGAGGGAGGGAGGGAGGCAGGGAGGGAGGAAGAAATAGGTATTTCAACAAGCATTTTGCATGACTTATTTTATTTCTTCCTTAAACAATACCAACAGATATAGGAATTGTTCTCCCTGGTTTACAAGTGAACAAGCTGAAGCTTAGTGAAGTTCAATAACTTGCTTGAGGTCATACATATAGCAAGTAGCAGAGTTAGAATTCCAAAATGCTGAAAAAATGCTCAGGGAAATAAAGGAAGAAACAAACAAACAAAAAAAGCTGAGTCACGTTTACCCTACATTCTATGGAAATCCAAGATACAAGTTAATTGTGTGTGATAATTCAGTGTAAATATATGCAGACTAACAGAAGAGAGTCAAATCTGCAGAAGACTCTGGAGGCATATCCTCCTGCTTATGGAAGCTTAGTAAAGAGCTGACTTAGCTGATTTGGGTTAGTTCAATGGAAGAACAGGCTGGAGGCCCTTTCCCAGCACCCTCCTCCACCCCCCACTATTTCCCTTCTAGACAACAGAGCTTCCATTGTTGCACAGGCTCTCCCTGCCCACCCCAGTTCTTATAAATATGTGAAGTTTTCAAAGGGCAGGCCGCTCAATGGAAAAGAATCCAGCTCCGCTATACTTGCCTTAGCACGTAACTCTATGGAAGAAGGAGGGATTGGAGGGATCAAGTGTTCTCTGCTGCTTCTCTGTTTATAAAGTTTTACCTTATAAACATTATTTAATATTTACACCATGTAGTGTGCGTATCCACGTTCCCTTTGCACAACACTCCTGTACCATTTAAAACAAAGCCAATGGTGAAGATATCTTTGTTCATTTCATAGGCGATCACTCTGGATGAGAATTCTTTGAAGCTGAACAGTTTGAAGTGTATTCTGTTATCCTTCATTCTCATCTAAGTATTTTGTTTTCTGCTGACTTACACCTGATAATCCCCCCAAATGTGAACCCGGTCTACTCAGGGATCAGCTTCATCAAAATCAAACCCAAATTCAGAAGAAAATGTTATACGCTGGGATTATTCAGTGTGAATCTTCTGTGTCAGAAAGAAACATCTTTCAGCAAGTAAAGAGAATCCCATAAGGAAATAAATATAGGCCATATCACACCAGTGTGTTTTTGTATTTCTCTTCGTTCCTTACCTTCACTGTCCTTGGCTTTCACTGTTCCGCTCATGACTCCTCTTTCCTTGAGTCCTCTTTCTCCAGTGACTGTGGCATCCAGAAAAGTACAAATGCACAATAAAAATTACTTCCTGAAATCAATGTAATAAAAGCTTCATGTCAATGAGATACATCCTATGATGTGATAAAATGTATTTCTTATTTGTAAATCCATTTAACTATCCTTAGTGACTATGTGACTTCTCCGTTCCAAGACAAATACTTGATTTTCCAGAAAATTCAATATTTGGGGTCTTATAAATTCCAAGCCGATTTGTTAAGGGAGACGTAGAAAATACACAATTCATAATAGGAAGAAAGTCTATATCTTCTTTCATTTAATTTCAAAGGAATCTCAAGTGATTTTTTCTCTCTCACTTTTTAAATTCCCCAATATTGTATTGGGAAAAAAATGCAACCCATGAAACACATAGAACCATAATTTGAAATTAACAGACAAACCTGCTGCACTCATCTGTTACTTTTATTACGTTCGAAACCTCACATTTCTGCAATTTATTACCACTATTACTTAGTACCATATAGTAATGTTTTAATCAGTTGAACAAAAGTTTTAAAGGTTCATAACATCAGTTCTGGAGGGAAAGAATGCCTGTCATACCCTGTTGGTGAAACTGGAACTTGATGAAACCTATTCTCAAATGAAATCTGGCATTTTTTTTTTTTTTACCAAATCTGAAATATATTTGAAATTTAAAGTGCATCAAGATATAAGTACACTGATGTCGGATATGTCATTTGTAAATATCTTCTCCGATTCAGCGGTTTGCCTTTTGTTTTGTTTTGTTTATGGTTTCCTTTGCTGTGCAAAAATTTTTTATTTTGATGTAGTCCCAATAGTTTACTTCTGCTTTTGTTTTCCTTGCCTTGGGAGACATATCTAGAAAAATGCTGCTACTGTTGATGTCAAAGATATTACTGCCTATATTCTCTTCTAGGATTTTTATGGTTTCAGGTCTCACATTTAGCTCTTTAATCCATTTTGAATTTATTTTTGTGTATGGCTTAAAAAAGTGGTCCAGTTTCATTCTTGGGCATGTAGCTGTCCCATTTCCCCAATTCCATTTGTTGTCTTTTCCCCATTGGGTATTCTTTCCTCCTTTGTCATAGATTGGGCATGGGTTTAATATCCAAAATATATAAAGAATTTACATGGCTCAGCACCAAAAAACAAATAACCCAATTTTAAAATGGGCGGAGGACCTGAGAGGACATTTTTCCAGAGAAGACACAGATGGCCAACAGTGAGATGATGCTCAACATCACTAATCATCACAGAAATGCAAATCAAAACCACAGTGAGTTATCACCTTACACCTGTCAGAATGGCTAAATTCAAAAAGATAAGAAATAAGAAGTGTTGGCAAGGACGTGGAGAAAAAGGAACCCTTGTGCACTATTGGTAGGAATGTAAACTGGTGCAGCCACAGTGGAAAACAGTATGGAGATTCTTGAAAAAAATTAAAAATAGAGTTACCATATGATCCACTACTATTCACCCAAAGGAAACAAAAATACCAATTTGAAAGGATAATGCATCCATGACATTAAAGCATTATATATAATAGCCAAGATATGGAAGCAATCTAAGTGTCCATACAAAGATGAATGGATAAGAATGATGTGGTACACACACACACACACACACACACAGAGAGAGAGAGAGAGAGAGAGAAGAATATCATACAGACATTGAAAGAATGAGATTTTGCTATTTGTAACAACGTGGATGGACCCAGAGGGTGTTATGCTAAGTGAAATGAGTCAGGCTGAAAAAGACGACAAATATCATGATTTCACTTACATGTGGAATCTAAAAAAACTAAACAAATGAATAAACAAAAAGCAGAATCAGACCTCGAACAAACTGATGGTTTCCAGAAGGAAGGAGGTGAGAAGATGAGCAAAATGGGTGAAGGGGAGTGGAGACACAGACTGCCAGTTATGGAATGAAAAAATAATGGGAATAAAAGGCACAGCATAGAGAATATAGTCATTGATACTGTCATGGTGCTGTATGGTGACAGATGGCACCACACTTGGGGTGAGCACAGCATAATGTCTAGAGATGTTGCATCACTATGTTGTGCACCTGACACTAATGTAATATTGGGTATCAACTACACTCAAAAAAAGTGTTTTTTGGTTTTTTTTAATATTTACTTATTTTTGAGGAGAGAGAGAGCATGAACAGGGGAGGGGCAGAGAGAGGGGGACACAGAATCTGAAACAGGCTCAGCCTCTGAGCTCTCAGCACAGAGCCTGACATGGGGCTTGAACTCATGAACCAGGAATCATGACCTGAGCCAAAGTCAGATGCTTAACCAACTGAGCCACCCAGGTACCCCTCAAAATAAGTTTTTAAATATAAGTACACTGATCTGATTGTAGCTCTCTTCTCTTCATAAGAACAATTAATAAGTCATTGTAATTAAGGTTCTCGTTAAGTGCATTATGGCACACCCATATGACAGACACTGCTGAAATGTAGATATTTATAAATTGATTGAATGAAAATCTTCAAGATGCATTCTTAAGTGAAAACTATGGTATAAAAAAGTGAGAATTGTATGATTATTTTTTAGGTTTAAAAAATATATATGTAGCGATATGCATGGAAACTGTTCTGAATTTACAGACAATTGCCTGTTAACAGTAGCTCCCTTGGGGAAGGGGAATCAGGGTGTGGGGTTGTAGAAGACTTAGCTTTTCATTATATAATTCTCTGTGCATTTATCATATCTAATTATGTGAATGTATAACTTTATTTTTTAAATAAGAGCATAGTGATATTGTAGACCATTTGGGCATTAAAATACACCTATAAATATAATTTGGAAAATATTAGCTTGTGTCTTACACTAGTAAAACATTGCAATATAAATCTGGAACTTATTCTGCATCCTCTATTTAAAAGGAATCCTGATTTTAAGCTAGATGCTCAGGATTCCTGGAGCAGATTTAAAAATTTTTTAAAATATTTTATTTATTTTTGAGAGAGAGAGAGATAGAGTACAAGTGAGGGAGGGGCAGAGAGAGAGAAGGAGATACAGAATCCTAAGGAGGCTCCAGGCTCTGAGCTGTCAGTAAAGAGCCCTACACGGGGCTTGAACTCATGAACTGTGAGATCATGACCTGAGCCGAAGTTGGAAGCTTAACCGACTGGGCCACCAGGTGCCCCTCCTGGAGCAGGTTTTAGAATGACTGACTAGAACTGGATATGCAGAGCTCAGAAAAATTGCTTAGAGACAGGAAAGAGTGAACAACTGCTAATGTGTGGTTTACTCAGGCCATAACAGCAAAAGCAATTCAATTGGATACGAGGAATAGTGACAGGAAGCAATCTCCTGTTCTCCATGTCATCATTGGTATAAACACTAAGTCTCCTCCTCCTCTATATGCCTTAACCAGCCTCCCATGGACTCTTGCCCTGCTCAGCACTCAATGGTCCATTGGTCATTAAACTGGTATCCACGATCCCTCTTTGGATGCCCTGTTACTCTGCATGTAGATGTAGGTATAGAGTCCATAGTCACTGTATCGTGGGCCCTGGTGCCGGCCAGGATGTGGCCCCAGCCGTCACCTCCTGTACCAGGGATGAAGTAGCTGATCTTTGAAAGCCCCATTAAAATGGAAGGAAATACACTTTTTCTTCTGTTCTGAGTTTTGCTGGTAGGTCCAGATCAAAGTCAAAACAATTCAGGGGATACCACACTGTGAACCCCTCAACGTCTTTCTTCTCTTCTGACATCCTCCCTTTTCTTCCCTCCACACTGAAACCAAACTTGCATATCATGAAGCTCTTTACTCTCGGCATGAATTATGCTACCTGAGAGGTTAGAGGGGAATGTGAATTCTTGGCATGTCGACTCTGGAGAGTTGGCTTTAATATGTCAGCTTTAATGTGTCTCTCGTTAGATTTGCTGTACTTTGTTAAAACTAAAATGGCAGCTACTCTGTCTACACAAGCAGAATGAGCCATATCGCCTTTTAATATGGCTTCAGTGACTACTTGGTTGCTGTATCTGTTTACTAAGGTACAAAGCAGAATGCTATTAATCTGGATCACATGAAAATATCCCATATTTAGAATATCATAACCTGGAATTGCTTCTTTCCTCCTCAATATAGTAGTTAAAAATGCAAGACTTTGGGTCATGGATCTGAATTCTCCCGTTTTTACTGATTAGCTGCACAATTTGCTGAAAGTAAGTAATCCAATATCTTTGAGTCTCACTTCTCTTTTATCCAAAGGTAGGTGTGAAAAATAAAGATTGGAACAATTGTGAACTACCTAAACACTTAGAGTTCCACAAACGTGTGGAATTGGGGTGGTTAGTACTCTTTCTTCAACTTATTAATGGCACTACCCTACACTGGTCATCAAAGCTGGAAACATTTGAGTATTTTAGAATCAAACTCCTTCCTTCCACCTTCTAAGTTCAACTCATCACAGTGGACTCTAGAGCCAGCTCTGGCTTTTATTAGGTAATTAGCCTTTCTGTTCATCAGTCTCTTCATGGGTAAAGTGGAGATATTAATACCTAGGTCACAGGATTGTTGTATTAAATGAAATGATGTGTGTAAAATTTCTGGTACATAAAAAACATTATAAATGTAATAATAAACCTGTAACATACTAGATAAAATCACACAGTTTATGTAATATATGTATAATTAATAATTTATCAATTTCATACTTTATGATTAACAAATAATTTTATTACAGAGCAAATTATAGCATAATCATATAACAAAATAATAAACATTACATAAGTCTTTTCTATAATAATATTCCTATTATAGAAAATATTATTAGCACTGGTCTTCGTGAAAAGGTTTATTTTAATAATGAATTCCATGACTCTCATTGGTAGTGACATTCTGATTTTGTGTTTCATCTTGGGCCAGTTCTGGTATGCTGTGCTTCTCAATAAATTTGTCATCTTATCTAAGCTATTAATTTTTTCCATAAAATTTGTTAAAAATATTCTCTTAATATCATTTTAAATCTGTAAGATCTGAAGCAATCACACATCTTTTTCTTCCTGACACTGGTAATTTCTATTCTTTTAGTTAATCAGTTAAGAAAGGAATTTATCAATTTTGTTGATCTTTCAAAGAACCTAATTTTCCTTTCTTTCTCTTTTTTGAGAGAGAGAGAGAGCTCATGAATATGAACGCAGCAGGGGCAGAGGGGGAGAGAAAGAGAGAGAATCTTAAGCAGCCTCCATGCCCAACACAGAGCCTACACAGGGCTCCATCTCACGACCATGAGATTATGACCTGAGCTGAAATCCAGAGTCAGATGCTTAACCAACTGAGTCCCCCGGGCGCCTCTCAAAGAACCTAATTTTCAATTTACTGTATTAGTCTTTTCTATTGCTTATATTGTATAATTTTTCATCCCTTCTATTTTTTTCCATTTACTTTGCTCCTATTTTTCTAGCTTCCAAAGATAGAACCATAGGCAATTGATTTTATACCACATTTATTTTGAATTTAAAGCTTTTAAATTCCTCCCTGAGCCCCACTTGAGCTGCATCTATGAAATGTTGATGTCTTTTCATTTATTTGGAAAGATTTTCTAATTTCTCTTATGATTTCTCCTTTGACTTTGTGGATTAATTACGTTCCAAATATTTGGGGTTAACTTAGCTATATTCTTGTTTTTGAGTTCTATTGCATTGTGATCAGAGAACATACTTTGTATGATATTTGTTTTTAAAATTTATGCATATTTGTTTCAATTGCTTCCACATTGTTTATCATGGCAAATATACTACATGTCCTTGCAAAGTATGTATGTCTGCAAATGTTAGGGGTAGTGCTCTGTAGTTATAAATAAGATCAACGTTGTTGATGGTGTACAAATTTTTCTCTATTCTACCAACTACTGAAAGAAGGATCATTATTTTTTAAGCTTAGTTTTCCTTTATGTGTTTGAAGTGTTGGGCTGGATAACACATAAGGACACTAATGACCCTGCTGAGCTAAAAGTTTTAGGACAGAGCTTGAACTTGCATTATGTTTAAGGTCACTTTTTCCTCGATGACTGTATACTCTTCCCTGACAAATCAGGCAATTTCAGATTACTTACCACTGCTCTAATATCATTTGTCATAGGAAAAAATAATTTTTTAAATTATGGGTAGAAGCCTATTCTCCTCTTGTAATTTTAGAGCTGTAATTTATATTAAGAAAAGATGTATGACTCAGAACAAAATAAACATCACATTTTTGAATGCAGTAATAGTGAGTACTCTGAACAGTTCTGTGTAAGTATGCTTTTTTGAGAGAGAGAAACAGAGAGCAAGTGAGGGAGGAACAGAGAAGGAGACACAGAATGCAAAGCAGGCTCTAGGCTCTGAGCTCTCAGCACAGAGCCCAACTCAGGGCTCGAACCCATGAACCGTGATATCATGACCTGAGTTGAAGTTAAAAGCTCAACTGAGCCACCCAGGCGTCTCGAGTTCTCCGTAAATATACTTTAAAAAGCAAATAGTTTGTTCAAAGAGCTTATATGAAAAAGACAGATAATTGTGATAAAAATATTAACTACTCTGTCAGTAGTCAAGATTTGATAAACTGAAACTGAAGGTGAAAATCACTTGACAATCTCATTTGACTGCTCTGTAATTCTTTTTTTTTTTCCTATTAGTAAATATCATTCAGTGTTTTTGGAATTTTTTATAACTGCACTATTCTTTCTAATTCTTACTCTTAGCAATTTCTTCAGTAAATATATCATATTTTCTCTTGATGTTCAGAGTTACTTTGAATATTTCAAGGACTTGATATCATAAACTCTTTCCTCATGACTTGCCAGTGAGGTCTGTCTTCTCTCTCATACTGGTGCAGTAAACCGGGATTGTACTTATGATCTCTGAGAATTCTCTGCTCCACTTATAATGTCTTACTCCAGCAAATACTACTAGGCTGTTCTTTCATTGCCACTGTTTATAATTTGAACCAGGAGTGGAAACTTAATATAAGAGTAGTGTGGACTTAAAAAAAAAAAAGAAAAGAAAAGAAAAGGTGGGGGTGCCTGGGTGGCTCAGTCAGTTAAGCATCCAACTCTTGGTTTTGACTCAGGTCATGTCTCAAGGTTCGTAAGTTCGAGCCCCACTTCAGGCTCTGTGCCGATAGTGCAGAGCCTGCTTGGGACGGACTATCTCTCTCTCTCTCTCCCTCCCTCTCTCTCTCTCTACTCCTCCCACTCTCCCTCTCTCTCTCCTTCTGTCTCTCAAAATAAATAAATTTAAAAAGAAAAGAGCAGTGTATTTTTTATGCTGAGTAGTGCCCATACTATTTAGTGGGGACGAAGAGTAGTGCTAAAGTAAAAAGATGATCACTTTTTGGGATCTGAAAATAGAGAATGTGGGGCAGATAGGCCAATTTGAGGTGAAAAATAGAAAACATGAAGATCATGAGTTAAGACATAAAAACTGAAAGTTGCTGGTCCCCACAGTTGCCTTGATTCTTAATTATTCATTCATTATACAGATATTTACGAGGACTCTATTATGTACCAGGAAATATTCTAGATGCTGAAAGTGTGGCAATGAAAGTGAAACCTTTCTTGTTTTAATTCTATTCCAACTATATGTGTATATTGACATTTCTATTATTGAGGTTGGGTTTTCTTTATTAAAATTCAAAACAGCCTAACAAATATACTAGGAAAAATGATTATCTTAAAGTAATATTTTGTAGTAATACATTTATAAGGTAATTCTCTCTTTTGTCACCAGTGAGAAAAATGAAGAGACTTTGGGGGGAAAAATACTCTTCATATATTTGTTGCCTTTGTCAACAGCTTTGTATACCATAAACAGAGGTTCATATATACATTGAATGATTTCATGTAGAGGTTACATGACAGACAAAATCAAGAAACAAAGCTTCTAAAATTAGTTAACTGAAAATCAAGAGGCAGAGAAAAAATGAAGAAGTCTGATCTGTTAAAGCTTGTGAACATACATACTTCTTCCAACCAAATTTTAAATCCGTTTTGCTTATAATCTCTTTTTTATAATTTAGACTCAAGTCATGGTTTTCCTTATCAAACTTTCAACTAATGGAATTCTGATTGCTTTGACTCCAGATGTACGGGGACATTAATTGATCATCTTATGCTTCAATAGTGGTTCTTACTAAATGACAAATAATAGCACTCTATAGTGTTATGTATCTAAGTGTTTTAAATAAATTAGTGTATTTAGTCCTCGTTATAACACAGTGTGGCATGCACGCTTATCACCCCCACTTTATAGACAAGCTAACTGAAGGTAGAAGAGGTTCTATAATCGGCCAGGTTATACTGCAAGTCAGTGTCAGAGCTGGGATTCAAACCCAGGACATCTTGCTGTGGACTCCACTCTGTCAGCTACTTTGCTATACGCTCTTGTTCCGTTCCGGCTTCCTGATGCTGATTTCTCAAAGCTGATCTCTGTTTTGGCACTGCCCTATACCAACTGGTTAGAGTACTCTCAAGCTCGTATTGTACCTCTGACCGCTTCGATCAGAAAGGAGTGTTTATGAGCATTCAAGAAAATGCGATAATTTAAGAAAATGTCATGGTTCTAATCACATTCACCCCCAGTTAGAATAGACGCAATATGCTTTAATTAGTTTTTTCTGCCTTCAAGACACGATTTTACTGAGAAAAGTAAGTTAATTTTATAAAAAATCTAATAAAATTCAACAAGCTAAAAATTCCCTTTTTGGGGCGCCTGGGTGGCTCATTCGGTTAAGTGGCTGACTTCGGCTCAGGTCATGAACTCGCATTCCATGGGTTTGAGCCCCACATCGGGCTCTGTGGAGCCTCTTTCAGATTCTGTGTCACCCTCTCTCTCTGCCCCTCCCCAGCTCATGCTGTGTATCTCTCTGTCTCAAAAATAAATAAACGTTTTTTAAAAATTTCCTTTTTTATCTCAGTGTGATGTCTTCATATAAGTTACATTTTCTTTTCCAGTGTTGAGTGGAATGATATTTCTAAACCTCCAATTTCTTTTTCGTTTTTAAACAGTTTTATTGAGATATAATTGATAGATGATACAGAGTTTAAAAATGTGTAATTTGGGGGCTCCTGGGTGGCTCAGTTGGTTAAGCGTCCAACTCTTGATTTTGGCTCAGGTCGTGATCTTCGGCATGTGTGTTTGAGCCCCACATCAGGTTCTGCACTGACAGGGCCTGCTTGGGATTCTCTCTTTCTCTGCCCCTCCTGTGCTCTGTCTCTCTCTCTCTGTCTCTCTCAAAGATAAGTAAAAAAATTAAACTTAAAACATTGTTTTGAATAAATGAAATGTGTAATATGATATGTTTTAACATATTTATATATCAATGAAGCCATTACCACAATCAAAATAATAAACATACTTCATTATCCACAACAGTTTGTTTCTATAATTCTGCCCTCAAGCACCTTCCCATCACCTTTTACCAGGCAACTGATGATCTGATCTCTATACTATATATTAGTTTGCATTTTCTATTTTATTCAATGGATTTGGGGTGCCTGGGTGGCTCAGTTGGTTGAGCGTCTGACTTTGGCTCAGGTCATGATCTCACAGTTCATGGGTCTGGCCCAGTGTCGGGCTTTGCGCTGACAGTGAGGAGCCTGCTTAGGATTCTCTTTCCCCTTCTCTCAGCCCCTCCTGGCTCGTACTTTCTGTCTCTTTGTCTCAAAAATAAACATTAAAAATTTTTAATTTTATTAAACATACTCCTATAGTATAGGTTTTTTTTGTCTTGAGTCTTTTATTCAACAAAATTATTTTGAGATCCATTCACATTTCTAGGAATACGAATAACTTATTCCTTTTTATTTCTGAATTGTGTTTCGTTGTATGGGTACCCATTCATACAACGCGTTTGAATTGTGTTTACCCATTCATCTGTTATCAGCTCACCTCTTGATAGGCACCTGGATTGTTCCCAGTTTTTGTGGCGACTACAATTTAAATTGCTATGAACGTTAATGACAAGTCTTTGTATGGACATATACTTTAGCTTTTGCATTACTATATTGGAATGGAAAGACTGGATCGCTTGGTGGTAAGTGTTTAATTTTTTAAGAAACCGCCAAGCTACTTTCCAAAGTGGTTACACAATTTTACATTCCCACCAGCAGTGAATGAAGGATCTTGTTCCCGCACTTGCTCCCTAGCATTTGATATGGTCAGTGTTTTTTTTTTCTTTTTAAGTTTGTTTATTTATGTTGATAGAGACAGAAAGAGTGCAAACAGGGGAAGGGCAGAGAGAAAGGGAGAGAAAAAATCCCAAACAGGTTCTGTGTGTGGTCAGTGTGTAGAGTCCCTTGTGAGGCTCAGACTCACAACACCATGACATCATGAACTGACCCAAAATCAACAGTTGGTCACTTAACTGACTGAGCCACTCATGTGCCCCGATATGGTCAGTGGTTTTTTTTTTTTGCTTTCTAATAGATGTGCAGTCATGCCTCCTTAGGGTTCCATGCCCAATTTAAAAGTGAATAAAAGGGGCGCCTGGGTGGCTTAGTCGGTTAAGCGTCCGACTTTCGCTTAGGTCATGATCTCGCGGTTCGTGGGTTCAAGCCCCGCGTCGGGCTCTGTGCTGACTGCCAGTTCAGAGCCTGGAGCCTGTTTCAGTCTGTGACTCCCTCTCTCTCTGACCCTCCCCTGCTCACGCTGTCTCTCTCTTTCTCTCCTAGAAATAAATAAAACACATTAAAAAAAATTTAAAATAAAAGTGAATAAAAGACCTTATTTTTTAAATGACTAATAAATTTCCATAGAACTCAGGATATTAAAAAGCACATCAAGGAAAATTACAAAAGTTACATTCAGGATATTCATACATTTAAAAAATGTTTCCCATATGGCGCCTAGGTGGCTCAATTGGTAAAGTGTCTGACTTAGGCTCAGGTCAGATTTCACTGCTTGTGAATTTGAGCCCTGCATCAGGCTCTATGCTGACAGCTCAGAGCCTGGAGTCTGTTTCGGATTCTGTGTCTCCCCCTCTCTATGCTCCTCCCCTGCTCATGCTCTGTCTCTGTTTCTCAATAATAAATAAATGTTTAAAAAATGTTTCCCTTTTTTTGGTAGCCAGTTATAGGGGGAGAATTAGAATGTTTATTTTTTTAATTTTAGAGAAGGGGTAGGGCACAGGGAAGAGAGAGAGAGAGAAGTCTAGCAGGCTCCACAGTAAGCATGGAGCCCAAAGTGGGGGTCGATCCCACAACCCTGCGATCATGACCTGAGCTGAAATCGAGAGTCAGATGCTTAACCGACTGAGCCACTCAGGCATCCTGGAATGTTTATTTTTTAAAAGTGACTTTTGAAGGTTAAATAGATGACATAGAATACAAGTATTACACAAATCAACCAATTTTACTTAACTGTGTTCCCTGTGAACAGCAAACCAACCAAAACAAAACAGAAACTGTCCATAAAATTAGTGACAGAATTAGAATTAAATCGCACATTTCTTAACTTCTAGTGTTGTGGTACTTTTCCTATCTGGCATATTGTGCAAATTGTTTTGGATGTCATATGCAGTTAAGAAATCTTGAGTCTATAATGTCTAAAGAGTAATAAAAATCGCTTGTGCATATCCACACAACATGCAACAGAGAAGTCACGTCATTCAACTGAGCGTGAAACCTGAATTTAATGATTGGAGTGAAATTTCTTTATCTGTTAGATAAAGTAAGGCTGCGAGAGGGCACTTTAGGAAGAATTTTGGAAAACTGTATAGCAAGAAAAGGTAGAAGGAAAACAAAGTAAGGATGAGCAAAAATTGAATGAGCAAAGTAAGAATGTTGCAAATGGTGTGGGGAGACCTGTGTAGAGGATCTTGCAGAGAGAAGCAATTAATGACATATGACCAGAGACTTAGCCTTAAGTCCTCAGAGATACAGACATGGGAGCCACAGATCATTCCAGATGCATAAGTGGAACAAAATGTAAAGGTAAATCACAAGAAGAAGAAGCCCAAAGTAGAAGAATCTATCACTAATAGGTGTCTGAATATAGAAGGGTGATGGTACTGAACCTGAGAAAAAGTAAAACTTTCAATGCCAAAGGATAGGGAGTATATGAAGAACAGTTCAAAGGAAATCCTTGAGGAGCTAAACTAAATAATTTTTTAAAAATTTCAAGTTCTTAGAAATAGAAATTGTAGAGCATTGATAAGAGGAAAACCTGATTGACCATGAACTGTTTGCATCTGTAGCTTGTAATAATCGTAAACAGGAAAATAGATAGGATGGGTTTATGTTTAATTTATAAAATATAAAACATATGAAATATATGTGAGAAGACATACTATTATAAACATGACTTGGGGAAGGAGATAGGATGGGTTTTATATTCTACCCCCAGAGTGGCTGCACCAAATTAACTAGCACCAATAGATGATGATTCATTGATGGTATTGATAATAATAGGCCCCATTTTATGAAAACAAAGCAAAGTAATAGAACTATATGGTTTTGCACATCAGATGAACAAATATAGACATACAGGAAAGTAGGAAAAGGCTTAGTAGCAATCCACATGAAAAGGACATTAGTGAGCAGACTTTAAAGGAGACATTGACACGTATCATAGGACGGATTACTTTTATAATCAATTCTATTTGTGGTCCAAACTCAAATTAAGAGGAAGCAGGACAAATGAAAAAAGTATTGACCTCCCCATATACCTGATTTTCAGGCTTTCTCTTTATATGGCAATTTATTTCCACTAGTCGTTTGATTAAGATTCAGGTTGGGTAATGCTTTCGCGATAACAGCTGGAGTGGCTGTTTGTTTCTAATATCAGTCCAACTATCGCCTAAAAAGTTCACGTGTATCGTAAGAGGATTCAGCATTAGCCACTACCTTGCATGTATTGGCATAACTATTAACTCAGTCTCTCGAGTTGTCGAGAATGTTGAGGAATGTTGATGGCGTGTTTAGCTTTGATGCACTGTAGCCCTGTCCATGCAGGGGAGGGGAGAGTGTGCCAGTGAGCCTCCGATTGGTGCTGGTCCGTCCCCATCACAAAGCACAGATTCTCTCATTCCCTTTTGACTTTGCCTCTCCTGCTTGTAATTAAGACTCCTTTGATTTTGTTTGGCAACTCACCATCTGCGGAAAAGAAGGACAAGCCCAGAAAACTGGCATTCTCACAATTTCACAGGGTCCTTGATTAAACTCCGTTCAATTCTGAGAATCTTAATCAAGGTAATTATCTGACTGAGGGTGTCTGCGTCTGCGCTTGCTTCTCTTGTGGGTTCCTCCGACAGCTGGAAGGTGTTTCGGATGTGGCGGCTCTCCACAATGGACTCGCTGTGGAGGAGCGGTGTGTGCCGACCGGCCGCTCTATTTAGCATAGTCCAGAGTGTATGGCTATATTGCTTTGTTTTTAAAACCTTCCAAATGTGTACAAAGCAGGCTGCTTATTTTGTGCCAAAAGACTAGATTAGCTAATTTGCGATGATGCTGAATTCAAGCCTTTAATATATTTCTCCATAATTCTCATAGTTTTCACATCCAAGTGCGGTAATTACTTATCTAGCACACTCACTCCCCTCCCCCAAATACAACAGGAAGTTCGATCCAGAGAAAGGCTAGAGGGCATGCGCAAATGATCCATCAGTCACTTTAGGCCATTCATTTCAGGTTTACCAAATGCTAAACATGTTAACCTTGATAACTAGCCAACACTGCAGGGAAAAAAATTGTAATATTAGAAATATTACTGTCTGGGAAATTTAAAGTTCTGTTAGTCAAAATAGTTTTGAGAACTAGTGTTAGGTACAACTACTGAGCTTGGCATTTTGTTGTGCTGGAGTGTTTTGCCCAAGAAGGTTCATCTGAGGTTGGGGGTACACAGATTTTCTTAAAAATAATCCCGACTTTTCCCTTTGATTTATACCTCATGGGTGAATCGATCCACCAGAGCTATTATATATCTTCTTTTTCCATTTCTTTCCGTCAAGGCCTTCAGTTCGTGGGTGGAGGAAGGATGAGAGTCCTCTAGTCATGGCATTTCAGAATAGGAAGGCCTTGGACAGCCTCCAACCTAGCATTTCTCGTTTTCTGTTTTTTGTTGTTGTTATTGTTTTTTGGTTTTTTTCAACCCGTGAAACTCTCCCCTAATAATATAAAATCTTGCAAACAATTGTAGAAATTTCCCACTAATTTCAAGCTTTTGGTATAGGTAATATAGGTCACAATCCAAATATTTCATATCAGTACAGTATTTAATACTATAAAGTTAATTTAATACACTATCCAATATCTTCACAACAGATAAAATTGTATTGTTCCTTCCCTTTGTTAATTCACATTAAATGAATATTCATCAAAAAGGATTTTTCAGGCTAAATGTGGAATGTTGTATTTTATATTTTTGTGTTTAGACTAAACATGTTTTTTTAATTTAGGTTTAAAAAATGTTTTTAATGTTTATTTTTGAGAGAGAGACAGAGACATAGTGCACATGGGAGAGGGGCAGAGAGAGGAAGACAGAGAATCTGAAGCAGGCTCCAGGCTCTGAGCTGTCAGCACAGAGCCCAATGCCGGGCTTGAACTCATGAACCACAAGATCATGACCTGAGTCGAAGTCGGAGGCTTAAGCGACTGAGCCACCCAGACGCCCCTAGACTAAACATTTTTTTTAAATCAAAATAGATAAAAGCTGCTTACATGTCTTTATATTTGGAATTCTTCAACCATTTTCAAAAATATAACTTTCAAGGGTGCCTGGGTGGCTTAGTTGGTTACGTGTCAACTCTTCATTTTGGCTCAAGTCATGATCTCATGGTTTATGGGTTCAAGCCCCATTTCGGGCTCCTCACTGACAGTGCAGATCCTGCTTGGAATTCTCTCTCTCTCTCTGCCCCTCTTGTCCATCCTCTATATCTCAACAATAAATAAATAAACTTAAAATATATATATATATATATATATATAACTTTCAAATGTAATCTTAGATAATGAAATAACAGAGACCGTGTGGGCTTTTTTGGCAAACACTTCTCATCTAAAAACATACTGCCAGTGTCAGTCATTTTGAATTTGAACTTCTGATTTTATTTCTAACATATTTATTCCTATTAAACTCCCAAAGAATAGAAATGTTGCTATGTATTTTAAGCATTTGAAACATTGAAGTCATCTCGATGGGCCATATAGGAATTTGCAAAGATGAATTAAAATTATGAATACTGCCAATAGGAACTTTCAGCAGAGTGTATCTCTTACGTTTTTCTCTAACTGGTTGCTTTTCCACATCAGTTCTTCATGCTAACTTCTTGAACACAGTCCTTCATGTTTGGTTTAAAAATATATGACCAAAACCAAAAATTTCAAGATTATGTAATAGATTTTAAAAATAAAGTAGAAAGATAGGAGACATCCATGATACGAGTTGCTTCTGTGAGCAGGAAGATAAGTGGTTTGGGGGGTAAGGCAAACTCTTGATGAAAATATTTTATTTAAAATATTACAAAAAAACTTCAAGCAAATATTACAAAATCTTAGCCATTGTCACCTGTCCATGTCTGCACAAATCTCTTTTTTATCTGATTGGATTTGCTTTGAAAATCTACCTGATAGCTTTCTGTCATTCCCGACCAGAAGAAAAGTGGTTTGTGTTACTCCCCATTTCTGTGCTTCAGTGTGTCCCTCTGCTTTGTAGCATGATTGTAAAGATAAATGAGGGAATATTGGGAAAGTGCCTAACATGGTGCCTGGCCCAAGTACCAAATCAAATTTTAGTTCCTTTTCCTCCTCCTGTTTTTATCCCCATCTTTCACTATTCTGTTTACAAAACTTTCTAAATCACAATGGCTTGTTATCCTCTAATTCCTTCAGATGGTTTTTGATCTCCCTCTCTCCTACCCCAAGGTCCGTTCCAGGTGGGTGCCATTTATCTTCCCAAGCACCTTGACTGTCTTTTCTCCGTGAGCACCCCAAAAGTAGCTAGAAAATTCACTTTTCCAAACTCGGGACAGTGAAACACAATACCTTCCAGCTCAGTGTGTTCTTTTGTTCAATAATAATAATACCAATAAAAATCCTACAATTCAGAAGTTGATATTTATGTGTCCCAAACCAACACTTCCTCAAGTGTCCAGGCATTTAACTTGGCTTTTCCCCTTTTGTGTGACAGAGTATTGGCAATGCTTGGGAACTGAAACAGGAACATGTAAGAATGCTAATGGAGTGAGGGGAGCTTTAATCAGAAAGCCAATGTCATGCCACGATGATTTTTTTTCTTTTTACTATTTAAAGGCAGGTATAATGTAACTGCTTAAAAAAATACCTGCGTGCTCTATTCTGTACACATTTTTTTACAACTGTATTTAACAATATACAAAACAAAAACCTATTCACATCACAGATTACTAGAAGAAATACTCTCAGCTTTCAGTGATGTTATTTTCCTTCTAATATTTGTGAATATTTTCCTTCTAATATTTGTGAATTTTTGAATTTTCTACATTCGAGCATGTGTGACTTTTGTATAAGAAAAATTATGCGACTATTTGAAATAAAAAATGACCAGTATCTTAGATGACTTATATTTAAGCACACTTGTGCTCACAATCGTATGAGGTGTCACTCATGAAAAATAGTGGGGGGACTTAGTATGTTGAATGGAGATGAACTTGGGTACCACTCTCAGCAGTTTTTGCTGGCGACTCCACAGATCTCTGAGGCGTGCAGTGACAATTCTTAGAGAAAGAAATCAAGGTTATTTCAGCAAGCAGCTGTCTCACAAACACCTCCAGGATGCCTTTGAAGGTTGAAGGATGTTGATCAAAGCAATGTGTCTTGTGAGGCTTCAGAGATATTTCAGCAGGACATTAAAACGAAACAAGGGAACTGACATCAACTTCACTCCCCATGTTGTGGTGGTTTGTCCTATGGGCACCAAGCCTCTGATATTATGCATGCACGAAGATTTAGATGACAACGCATTGCAGTTGCCATAGCAAAAACAGCATAATATCTATTAGCGTATACTCCATGGTCCACAAATACTTAGGAAAGAAAACACCACATTTGCTAGGATTAACTTCTCTTTCATGGAACAAAATGGAATTTACGATCGCCTCAAAGGCTGGCTTTGAAACTTTGCCTTTCCCCAAGAAAGAGCTCAGGATAGGTCATACACTAGCACTGCAGAGTTAAATTCTGTATCAGCTTTGTACATGGGGACAAACGGGAGACCCCAAATTGTCCATCTCTGTCGCGGCCTCCTGAAGAAAAACGATCACTTTGTGCTAACTGGTAGAACTCAGCAAGGCAGAAAGACATTGATTTTGGAAGGAAAAGTCTTAAAATTCTAGTGAATAGATTTGCAAGAGTAAAAACCCTTTTCTTATTCACATTCTATCAGAAATACTTAAAAGCATTAAGAAATTCTATAAATGGCGACAAATACAGGTACACATTACTTACTACATTCTATCAAAGTCATAGCATTCTAAAACAGCTAAGAATGCTAAATAAATTTGAAGAAAGAACTGTCAGAAATTTAAAGGGATCATTTTAAGATCCATATAATAAAATAATTACTTTAAAAATCCTAAGTTTCATTACCCTCCCCATGTAATTGTTTTTCTGTACAAAATGATTAACGCAAAGTCTTCACTGAAAGAGAAACATACTAGTTATCCTATTATGGGCACACTTAGCATCATACATAATACGGGGGGTGGGGGAATCTCATCCACAGCCTCCTGCTTTCTCTGTCTCTCTCTTTCTCTCTCTCATACACACACACACACACACACACACACACACACACACACACACTGAAACGTTTATGTTTATCAGGGAGCTCTCTGATGTTTCTGGCTCTTCTTCCTTTTTCTTTTTCTCCTTCAACCTAGGAGAATAGAATCAGAAGGCAGAAACAGCTCGATTTCAGGAGTTCTTTTTCATTTGATCCTCAAGAAAAATCAGACATTGTCTCAACCACCGTAAGGTAACCTAAATTTTGAAACGGAGAGGAGTACCAGAGTACAGTTGTGACTTGTTACGCCTTATAACCTGTCAGAATGTCTATGTGATTTAGTAAAATTCAATCTGTTAACTGGATAGAGGAAAAGAAGATACACAAAGTAGAAGACATTCACAAAATTGAGGTTGTTTTATTAATAGCGTACACACTGATGTGAGAAACTGGGTTAAAGTTTGAATTTTCTTCAGTGTTTATATCTGGTAACTGCTGTACACTGATATATTTTTATTTTCATTGTAAAACCCAAGGTACTTCTTGATTTGGCCTCAACCCATATTTCCAAGCATCATACCCAACACTTTATGCTTTTCCTGTAGTGAACTCTATTGGCCATCCCACATCTACCCTTGCACTTTTGCCTCTGATCCTTTGCTGTTACTTTAGTGTCCACTCACTTGGAATATTAAGGCCGTTGCTTCTTTACCCGAAGGACTTAGAACGGTTTCCTATGTCCTCAATGAAAAGTACAAAATGTGGCATTATATCAATCTGTTTTGCTATTGGAACTTGATCAAGCCATTATTAGAGCACTTAATGCATACTGGTTTTTCTAATGTTGAATTCTATACATCTTTGAATTGTAAATTTCTTGAGGAACAAGATCATATATTACTGTATTACTAGACCTGTTAAGAGAATACGTCCATTAAGAGAATAGTTCCTGAAGTCACATAAACTAAGATGATACTTCATCTTTGCAACCGAGAGGCTGTTTGGGCAAAATTCTCAACCTCCTCTGAGACTCAGTTTCCTAATTTGTACCTCAGGGCCATATGGTTGTGGTGAGAGTTGGTCACGATGGTGGATTTAAAGTCCTCTGAACAGTATGTGGCACATAGCATACAATAAATACTGCTATTGCTGTTTCACTCCCAAAGTAACTAGCATAAGGTTAAACTCATATTGAAGCTTTAATAAAAATCTATTAATTGTTTAATGCATGAATAGATGAAAATGCCTTCCTTTAAAAGTCATTGAAGTTGCTTACTCTATTTTCTTTTAATTTGTGAGAACTAAGGGGAAATGACCAAAACGGTTAGTTCTATGTGTAACAAATAAGGTCTGCTGAAACATCTACAAACCAATTGGGGAGCACTGTAATTGATGACCCCCAGGAATTTTCTCCTGGAAGCAGTTCCTTGGAAGAGCAAGGAAATGCAAAGATATGCAAAGAGTATTATCCAGCTGCGACAAGCTTATTAGTGCTTCATTGACTCTATCGAGAGCAACTCACCTGCTACAGCTCTGTCTGGGAATCCTCGGGGCGCAGATGGCCTCAGCTGTTCAGTCACAGCCAATGTACACAGTTAACCAGGTCATCAGCCTGGGAATGGCCCTCATTCAACTTGCCTGTCCTTGTTTGGGCTGTGGCGGCGCATATACGACAAAGGAAAATCTTGATATTACATAGACCCTATGGAAACAGATCTTTACAATAAATCAAGAACATCCTAAAAATTGAAAGTGAAAGTCTCCATCCAAAGCATGCAGACTTGCCCATGGAGATAGGAAAATTTTTGAAAGTATTCTTATTACTTTTAACATTAAAAGTATTTGTGTAATTTCCTATTGTGACTATGATGAGGGAGCATGGGACAAGCTGAGGGCAAAGTATAGGCTAACAGCACCCTGCCCCCAGGTGGAATATGTGTGATATTCCTCGGATACTCCTGGCTTCCCAAAAACTAAGGAAAGGGGTTTAAGCGCTTGCCGTGGTGATGTGGGAAACTAAGGCAAATGAAACATTAAATTCCCCTACTGCCTACAGCCCATTGACAAGTCCTTGAAATCGGCAGAATGAACTCCCTCTAGGGGCTCAGCTGCCTCGATGATGACACTTTGCTAGGGGAAAAAGAGAATCTTAGCTTAATGTTATCCCAACCTCAAGGGTCTTGTAAGTCTACTTCCTTTATCTCAAAGGCCCCAAAATATATACTGGCAATCGTACTCCAAGCTTATGGCCCCTCAATATACATCAGAAGGGTCTCATGACTGAAGTTTTACTAAATGGTAGGAAATAGTGTTTCCCTAGCAATAGCTAGCCCCTCAAGGTCCTGGAAACTTTGCTTCCAAAATTACTAAGTAGACTTACTCGATCCCTAACCCCCTCTCAACCTGGAGGTATATAATGAGTTACCTGTCATGACCACAGTGCAGCTCTTCCTGCCCATGTATCCTGTTCCCATGCTTTAATAAAATCACCTTTTTGCACCAAAGACATCTTCAAGAATTCTTTCTTGGCCATCAGTTCCAGACCGCCCCGCCATCACCCCAAAACTTTGTCAAATAAACTACCATCCTACATCACCCCAAAACTTCATCCACTAAAATAGGTACCCATAGTATTTCTTGAACTGAACATGGTGCTCCATTGTTAAAATTGGATAATTTAATGTCCCCCACCCCTTTAATTTATAGTGGAGGAAACAAGATAGTTTTCTGTTTTTAATAAAAAAAAATTAATGTTTATTTTTTTGAGAAAGAGAATAAAGAGAGAGTATGTGGACGTGTGAGCAGGTGAGGGACAGAGAGAGAGGGAGAGAGAGAATCCCAAGAAGGGTCCATGCCGACAGTGCAGAGCCAGATGCAGAGCTTAAACTCACAAACTGAGATCATGACAAGAGCTGAAATCAAGAGTCTGAAGCTTAACCAACTGAGCCACTCAGGCATCCCCAAGATAATTTTCTTAACTTGAAATGTAAATGTCAGTTGGGAGCTCCTTTACTCTTGAGATTTAGAAAAGGTTATTTGAACCACAGTTCCATGGCTTGATCCAAGAGTTCTGAGACTACCTGGGATTACGATCTGTTGATCACCTCTATTTCTGGGACTCATGCTTTTGGTTTTTTGTGGCTTCTTTTGGGCCCCTGTGAAATCTTAGTTCTATACACCATTACCCTAGATGAAACTCTGTCCCTTTGCTGATTTCTACAAGACTTTGTGATTTTAGATTTACTGTTGATTTGGGGGCCATGAGGAGGGGCCACAATGTACTTTGATCACTAAAAAAAATGTAACATTTCCTATTGAACACTGCACCTCTTAAAAATCCTTTCAGTCACATTGCCACCAAAAGCAGAGCCCATGATTCATCCTCCTCCAGCTTTTTGCTATTTCTCTGGTTCATATCTCTTTCTGCTTCATTTTTCCCCTTTGTCCCTTTTCTTTTTCTTAGAACACAGAGCAAACACCTACAGAGTTCCTCTTTATCAGATAAAGTCAGCATTATATGCAGGGAGGCTTCCTTGATTGGAATCCCAGCGCTGGGACCTCCAGTGATGTGACCTTGGATAGGTCACTTAACCTTAGCTTCATCATCAGTAAAATGGAGGAGGAAAGAATTCATATCTCATGAACATAGTTATAATGATTAAATGAAGTAATATGTATAATAAGCATTTAGAACAGTTTTTGGCACAGAGTAAGCAACAAAAATGTTTATTAAAAAATTATTTCTTTTGTTATTGTTGCTTGGACTCTCTCAGCACCTAATCTCCAATTTCCAGTGACTCATCAAGACAGTTTCCAGCAAAGCAACCTTTCTCTTCCTAGGAGGAAATCTGCTGCCAGATGTTCAGGGAACAGTGGGTTTCATGTTATTAGAAATGCTTTCATCTCTGAAATCATTTGTAAAATATTCGTGTCTGCTATTATTTTCTATCATGTGCTAAAATACTGCAAGGAACACATATTTACAGATAAGCTGGTAACCAATCTAAGCACTTTATAATCTTAAATCTATGGTCATGATCCCACAGGGTTTATGATGACTGGACAATGAATATTGTATAATTTCTTTTTTAGAAGCTAATTACAGTCTTTCTAGTTCAAAGGCAATACCAGAAAAAAAATTAGGGGCGCCTGGGTGGCTTAGTCGGTTAAGCGTCCGACTTTCGCTTAGGTCATGATCTCGCGGTTCGTGGGTTTGAGCCCCGCGTCGGGCTCTGTGCTGACTGCCAGCTCAGAGCCTGGAGCCTGTTTCAGTCTGTGACTCCCTCTCTCTGACCCTCCCCTGCTCACACTGTCTCTCTCTCTCTCCTAGAAATAAATAAAAATATTAAAAAAAAAATTAGTTTTGTTTGGACTATAGCACATACACATTATCACCCAAAGCAAAAAGGTGTGTGTATGTGTGTGTGTGTGTGATGCTAAAACGAAGCTGTTTATAATTCCAGCAATGTATGGGGCTATAACCTAGGCCAGTAAGCTATTTAAACTTGACTCTGTATCAGTATTTCCTTCAATGAAATGATAAGCAGAACTATTTAAGGTCATCTTCTGGGTAAAGGGATAGCATGTGGACAGTTGCTCCTAGGACATTTTAAAATCAAAACGGACATAAAAGGAGGTATTATTCAAAGCAGAGACAGTGGTGGGAAAGGGAAAACTGATTAGGCAAAGTTCAGTGCCAAATTATCTCTGGAGCAAGAAAAATTAAGCTGGGAATGCACACCTCCAGGTGCTCCAATTGGCCATCAGCTTTATCTGGAACCTTGTTAGAAATGCAAATTCTGGACCCCCTCCCATACTCAGTCACACTTAGAATCTTAGCAGGAAGGGTCCGGAAATCTGTTTTCACAAGCTCTCCTGGTGATTGTCATGCATGCTCAAGTTTGAGAAGCTCCAAGGAATATGCATTTCTGAGTCCTTGTCCACGTTCTCTAAAATAATTTAAGTGAAAAATCCAAGAGGAAGAGTGAGCAAATTTAACTTGGCATTTTATTTTATTTGAAATTTGCTGTTTAATCTCCTTGATTAAGCTAAGCATCTCCTTTATTTTCCCTGCTCTGGGAGTAAGTTGATCACATGAGAGATAATAATTTCATGTGGAATTCTAGGATTATTTGAGTAAACTAATAACTGGAATAAAAAAAAAGATCCTGTGAAATTTAACCTTATATGTGGCAGAAAGCCCTGAGCAATTGGGTGTCGATCTCTTTAAAATGATGCTGTGTCCTCTTTAGTTATCTGTGTATTTTTGGCAATCTATGTAGAATCAGGATGTGTAAGAGGACTGAGAAGACAAGATCACTTTACCAAGGCATCGGTAGATGCCAGTCTTAATCCAGGCGGACAGTGTTGGGTGTTTTGTTAGATCAGTGATAGTCCACTAAGGGCTAAAGTGGAATCTGAGTTTCCAACACCGGAAGAGAGAAAGATTTTTATATATTGAACAATAAAACAAGAATATAACAGAAAGAGGAGTTTCAAATCTTTTTCTTATTAGAATCTGTTTGAATAAAGTGATATAAAAGTCATTATCTATGTTAGAAAGGAAAACTTCTTCAGAATAAATATTTTTGAAGATGTGAATTTTTCCCATTTGTTAAGCAATAAAGCAATGAATGTATAAATTATAAATACAGCTAATTCACTTGTAATAAAATGGTATGCGTTATTGATTTCAAATTTCAAAGCTATAAACAAACACTTTCCTATATTAAAGATTTCCATTTTCTCACCTAATTATACATTCAGTCTTTAATGAATCTGAAATAGTACTGTGTTGATATTACAGTTGATGTAGAAAAGATTTTTCTTTGAAATATAACCTTAAAATGTTTGTTCAGCCATCCTTCAGATAAAAAAAAGTGCAGAAACATAATCTTACACAATTTTCTAAAAAATGTGAAGTTGTAAAAATGGAATACAGAGCAAGAAAAAAAAAGAAATTTTGATAGGCAGAAATATCATCAGTTATTAAAAAGCATTAAAAATGTTCCAGAAATATAAATGGTTACCAGAGACTGCCAGGGTCTAGAGACAGTATATGGCATTTCTTATCCAGTAAAAATATAATAAAGGCCAATTTAGATTCCTGTTATGCTCCTAATAAGCTTATAAGAACTAATCGTGTCACTGAAGCATCATAACAATGTTATCAACATATTACTATTTATTTTTCTGAAGTATACCACATTATGGATAGTACTGCTTTATTGTAAGTAAGTAGCAGTCATGTGTGTCAGAGTAGGAAATAATATCTATTGCACCCTCACCCTACATGTTAAAAAATCTTTTATAAAAAGCCGCTTTCTAGTGTCTTCCAAAATCAAATGACACATTTTCAGTTACATTTTGCAATTCGGAAAGTTCATTTTTCTCTCTCTCACTTGAGAAATACATAATTTAAAAAATAACCTGCATTGTTAATATAACTTTAAGCAATGTCGGGGGGAATGTCTTAAATTATATATTATATATAAAAGAGCAAATAAAGGGAGGCAGACAAAACTGGGATCAAAAGGCACATAACATTTTCAATAAAATTGTTATTTATGTTAGAATTTCACAGACAAAACAGAAAGAAGAAATCAACCAAGAATATTTGTTTTCTCATTAGAGGTAGTAGTTCTTTTAAAAAACTCCCCCAATATTAAGTGAAAACTTAATAACTTAAAACTTTTAAGTCAGTTTTTTTAGTTCTAAAATCCTCTTGTGACCTGTGGGAATCTTTGACTCGGCTTCTGTGTCCTTTTGACATGATCCCCATATCCTTCCATAAGTTTTCTCGTTTTCTCGTATGACAAGGTTTCCTGTCCTAGACCTGGAACTGGCCATTTTGTCCCCCTCCATAGTCCTGATGCTTTTTAATAGTGAATATTTTTTTGATACCATTACTGTGGCTAGGGGTGGCTAGGAACAAATTTTTTTTTTTTTTTTTTTTTTGTAAATACTGACTTAAATGTTCAAAAGGAGATTTTTTTTTCCTGGTTCTCTAGGATTGGTACCAGTTAGGTTTTCTTTGCTCACATCCAAACTGGTGATTGTCAATTTTTAAAATTCCAATCTCATAAGGAAAAATAACTATCTGCATTTTCGATGAACATTTACTTGTTTATTACCAAGATTGAACATTTTGTTTATATTCTTTTATATTTTGTATCTTGTATTGCCTATTCATGCTTTTAGTTTGCTTGCTGTATTCTTTCTCCATATGCCAAGAAAAGAACCCCTCTCTCTCATAAATGTTTTGAAATGAAGTCTCCCTAAGACTATTCTGTGTTATAAATAATATTTAATATATTATGAATATCACTTGAAAATGTTATGTTAGTTAAAGCTGGCAGAACTATAACACATGATGAAGGAACATTGATTATATAAAAAGCTTTGTTTACCTAAAAATTGAAAAAACAAAAATTAGAAATGCATTTATTGGTTTATATCAATTAAATGTGCATCTTTGATTTTCTTGGATAGTCATGAGTTTTAATATCCTATTCCAATGTTTCTAAAATTACATTCAGAATTGTTAAAAATCATGCACCTAATCTTTAGTCATAAAATATTAACATTATTTGTACCAAGAGTCTTTATAGGGCTAAATTATGAATGGCTTTATGGAAATAGATGTTTTCATTAAAAAGTAAATACTGGCTAAATATACTTTGGATAAACAAATTAAGAGTAGACATGCATATTTTTAAGGAAAGCCATATCATTGTTGTAAAGACACCTGGAATAGAAAGAAGAATGCTAAGAAATTCTACAAAAAATTATCTGTTTATCCCCACTCTTTTTTTTTTTTATGTTTTTTATTTATTTCTAGGAGAGAGAGAGACAGTGTGAGCAGGGGAGGGTCAGAGAGAGAGGGAGTCACAGACTGAAACAGGCTCCAGGCTCTGAGCTGGCAGTCAGCACAGAGCCCGACGCGGGGCTCAAACCCACAAACCGCGAGATCATGACCTAAGCGAAAGTCGGACGCTTAACCGACTAAGCCACCCAGGCGCCCTGCCACTCTTCTCTTTTTAAACTTTTGAATATTTGTTTATTTTCAGAGAGAACATGAGCAGGGTAGGGGCAGAGAGAGAGGGAAAGACAGAGTCCCAAGCAGACTCTGTGCTGTCAGAGCAGAGCCTGATGTGGGGCTTGAACCCACAAACTGTGAGATCATAAACTGAGCCAAAATCAAGAGTCGGACACTTAACTGACTGAGCCACCCAGGTGCCCCTATCCCCACCCTTCCAAACTGACCACGGTGGTTACCTTGACATGTATGTCTCAGAGTCATTTTTCCTTTAAAATATGTTTTAAATTGTATAAATCAGCAGGGAATTGATATCTGTGTATGATAGAAGCTAGGTGCACATTGAAAGCATATAAAATGATCCCCAAGATGTAGGTATTAGCAGATCACTATTTTTTGGTTTTAATATTTGATTTAATAATATGCAAGTTGAATTTCTGCTTGAGCCAAAAACATTTTCAAATCCTCCTAGAAGCGATAGAAAACACTAAGTATGACCCACTGTCATGTAAAAACACACGATGCTACAGGCTAAGATGACAGGGTGAGATTATCTTAAATACTGAGATTTTACTACTTTCTGTCGGGGGGAATATCTTAAATTAGATATTATATATAAAAGAGGAAATAAAGGGAGGCATAATAAAAGATTAAGACCTACTCTCATATGTGATTTTGCACAAATCCAGTATTTATAGTATAACATAAGTGATGCTTTCTTCTCCAAACCTTCAGCTAATGAAAAATGTGTTTTTAAAGTGTTTACTTTGTTTTTATACAAGTCCATCTTTATTTGTAAAAAATATTATACAGCTAAATATTATTGTTAATAATTATTGTTATAATAATTAAGACTGACATTTGATAGTTTAAACATGTAAAAATCAAGTGTTCTCATGTAGAATTTAATTAGGAAATTCATAGTTCACAAACATATGTAAATCTTTTTGGTAGCTCTTGAGAACATTATTATAAATATTTTCAAGATACAGACAAAATTCACAATTAGGCTTGACATTTAATATATGAAATCGTATGCTGAATCTACTGATTTTTTTGTTAATAAGGTACATTTGAAATAACTGATTCAGACTATCAATGACTTGACATTTTTTTGTATAACCGAGATCTATATTGGCTTTATAATACGTCTAATAATCAATACTGTCACCAATAATAAACTGTTTTCTCAATGCTATGCAACTAGTTCAGAAACTTTGCTGCTTTCAATACTACCCTCCGCTCCCAGCCCTCTGCCCCCGCAAAGGCATGTCTTTGTTATATTAAATATAAAGATGTAGGGAATGCCTGGGTGGCTCAGTCAGTTAAGCTTCCAGCTTCAGCTCGGGTCGTGATCTCACATATCCTGAGTCTGAACCACATCAGGCTGTCAGCACAGAGTCTGGTTCAGATCCTCATCTCCCTCTCTCTTTGCACCACCCCCTAACCCCCGTACGTGCGCACTCTCTCTCTCGAAAACAAATAAACGTTAAAAAAAAAAAAAAAGATGTAAGAATATTCCAGTTTTTTAAAATTTCCCTAAAACCATAAAGGCCTATGCCATCTAATACCAGAGACAGCCGAGTATCACAGGAGAAGCAAATACAAGGAAAGCAAGTATTAACTATTTTTATTATTATCAGTAATGGTGGTATTATTAAAAGCACAGCAAGCAAAAACACTAATGGCAAAGTTTGAATGATCTCTCGGAACAGCTATGAAGAAAGAAATTGGAGATCTGGATTTAAAATTAGAATGTTGCAGTTGCCCAGGCAAACAGTGATAAGAAGCAGAGAAACAGCAAGCACTATGAATAGGGAGAATGGAACTTGTTAGCACAGATAGTGTAGGCAGGAGGTGATATTACTGTATATTAGTAGGTTCAGACTGGTTGTAAAAATATTGAAATTCTTCCATACCCTTGGGTAAACAGCTATTGGCCCAAGCCTCTGATTTTTATTCAGCCCATTCCCTGAAACCTCCAGATTTCTCTATGAACCAAACACTGTAATTCCAAGGAACTTTAGCAAAGGGCGTCCTGAGTCCTGCTTTAGCTCTAAACCTGACATCCTCTGATGCCTTGATGCCTTGTGTCACTCAGATTGTTAAGCATTTTTAATATCACTTCTGTCTTTAAGAAATAGATGTGGAATTCTTTTCTATTTACCTGCTCAGCACCTGATATGTACTTTCAATATGAGGACATATGTCTCTCTCCCAAGAAGACTCCCAGCTGATATCTCTTCAATTGCTTTTTTCCTCTTCATTTTTTTCTATTTTCTTCTTCTGCACCCCTTAATATACTACTTTTGAACCTATGAATCTGTTCTATATGTTTCTTATCAGGGTTATCCTATTTTTATATAGCATCACGTCATATTATTAATGTAACACTATTGAATGATGAGTGTTTTAATTACAAAGTCATTTTTGATTCCTCCTTTATTTTCATTGTTTTATGGGGAGAATTAATCTTCTGATTGATTTCATGGAGTGCTTCACTTACTATGAGATTTACCCAGGTGTTCTGGATTGTTCATCAAAAAGAAAACTTCCTTCTTTTCCTTCCTATTCTTATTCTTCTTCCCTCTTTGCTCAAACTCCACAAAGTCTGACAGTTTTCTAAATGCTTCTACCTGGCTTTCTAGAGGTCCTAATCTAGATTCAGTCAGACAATGATAGCTCAGAGATCTTGATAAAGTGATGATTTGGGGAGTTGTGGGCCCTGAGAGTCATAGCTTATCTTAAGTCTTCATCCACCAGGATATGTCCACTACCTTATTCCCTCGACTTTCAGCTTTATATGGGCAGGCGTAATTCAGGGTAAGACTGAGAGGTTAATTTTCTGTTTCCTTCAGTAGACAGAGAAGGGAAGCCATAGCCACAAGTTTCATATAGGGAGCCTGGGTTGAGCCTGCTCTACCTTCTTCATATGAAGAACTTTGAAGTGCTTTTATCTGAAAGGAATAGAGTTCCCTCTTTCCAAACTTCAAGTTCTCTAGATTAGAAAGAGGTTCCTCTTTCATTCTGAGACCAAAGCAGTATTTATCTTTTAATGGGAACACCAGTATTTCACTTAACTTTTATCATTTTATACTTTATCATTTCTATGGGCTTAGGAGAGGGGAAGATGGTGCTTTTATCAGTCACGTTTCCAGCAGGAAACAGATGGCATGCTCAAATTAGGATAATTCAAGGCAAGTTTTAAAAAGAGACCACTGAAAAAGATGTTGTCAGGGTGTAGGGAATCGAAATCGATACTGTCATATTCCAGAGCTAGTATGGAGGAGAAACTGAAGACATGAGAAACGGAATGGTGAGTGTATGGACAAAGAAAAAAAAAATCCAGCTATATCTCCTCTTCTTCACACATACACACAGATTTATGAAACATGTACTTGGAGTGCATTTTGCAATTTGCATCTTACCTTACCCCTAACACTGGCTTATGAATAGGTCACATGTATGTTAAAATATTACGTATACAATATGCATTCAAGAGAATGCATGGAGGCTTTTAGTCATGATGCTGCTGCAAATTTATGTTTTATACATTGGGCTAGATAACTTCTGTTTGTCATTCCCATGGCAGAAAGGAGAGTAGTGAAGTGTGGGGATGGGTTTGTTTCATTAATATGTGCGTGTGTATGTGTGCATGTGTAGGAAACGGGAACAGCTGGATTTTTTTTTTTTTTTTTTTTTTTTTTTAGTGGCAGCACTGTAATGTCCACACCTGAATGGAGACACAGTGGGTGTTGCTTTTTACTCAGACTTTTATGATTTAATGTCAGCTTACGTCCCTTACTTCTTCCCCCCACCCCTTTTTTTTCTTTTTTCCCTTCCCTCTTCCCTGATTTCTATCTTCTCATCAGCTTCCCAAAGTAGAGACTTGACTAGGATTTCGTCAGTAATAGGAAATCCAGAACATCACAGGCAGAGACAGAAAGACCGGTGGGCTTGCAGTGAAAAATTTCATGGTGGACTATGGCCATCTGATTTAAGGAACCAAGCTCTCTGAATAGCATGTTCTTCATCTTTGAGGGGGAGGAGTTATTGTCCACAGGTTCTGAACCAAAAGGGGATAGTGTAGGTGAAACTTCACATTATCATTAAAATGATGGTTATCTTTGGAGAGGATCAGAGGAAAGGAGCATGCCTGAGGGCCTGAGATTGGGCCAGAAAAGGAAATGTAAGGGAGTGCACTCTGGCCAGGGAAGAAGAAATGTCCTTGAAAACAAAATGTCTCCAGTAAAATGTTTTCCTTACTTTGACTCAATGTACCAGGGATTCTTGGAATGTGTGTTTCCTCTGCCTCGATGATGCTTCTACAGGTATTTGCCTGGTAAACTCTCTTACCTCTTTCGAGTCTTTTTTTAAAATTCTTTTTTTAATGTTTTTATTTGTTTCTGAGAGAGAATGGCAGCATGAGGAGGGGAGAGTCAGAGAGAGAGGAAGACAGAATCAGAAGCAGGCTCCAGGCTCTGAGCTGTCAGCACAGAGCCCGACACAGCGCTCGAACCCACAGACCATGAGATCATGACCTGAGCCAAAGTTGGAGGCTTAAGTGACTGAGCCACCCAGGCGCCCACCTATTTCAAGTCTTTACTCAGTAATCATCTTAATGACGCTTACACTGATTGCTTCTCTTTGATACTACAACCTATAGCCCTCAACACACCTCATCTGCTTTGCCTGGTGCTGTTTCTTTCTATAACATTTACCACATTCTAATATACTCTATAATTTTCTTGTTTATCATGCCTATTGTTTTTTTCTGCTGTCTGACAACACCACATTGCCCTGGCAACACCTGCACTGGAATGCAGGCTCTATGTTGGCAGGGCTTTCTGTCTGTCTGTTCATGGGTGTATCCCAAGCAACTAGGTTAGTAAATGATAGAAGGCACTTCATAAATATTTTCCAAATGAATTAATGTGTACTCTAACCGTGTGAAGCACCCATACCCAGATTTCCCTGGGTGCCAGCTAAAGAATGTCATATATCGTATCTGGAAGATTAGTCGGACCCTGACCATAGGGACTGATCATAGGGCCTTTGGAGACATTGGAGGCTGGTGACCAAGTTAAAAACTTCCTATGGCACTTTATTACATGTTTCTTCTTCTAAAGCACCATCAAGGCCATTATGCCCATTGTCTGAGTGTACAGTGGAAAGGTTCTCACAAAGGGGGCCATTCCAGGGGATGGGAAGCCAGATCATGTCCTCAGAGGAGGACAGACACATATAATTTTACATTCCACCTGATAATAATTGTTTGCTTACAGTTTCATCCTTTTTAGGTTGTGCAGTCATCATATTATTTCTTTCATCATCAGTCTAGGGATTTCCTTCGCCTTTTTTTTTTTTTCTTACTGTGGATTGCCCTGCTTTTGTGAGTCCCATTTCTTTCTCTTTCTAGGTTTGCTTTTTCACTTTATTGAGCACATGCTTCTGTCATTAGTACAGACTGAGTAAAAAGGAGGTAAAATTTTTGATCCTTGGGATGGCTAAAAATATCTTTATTCAACCCTTGCTTGACTCAACATTTGGTTACATGCAGAATTCTATGCTGAAAATAATTTTTCTAAATGATCTTAAAGTTTTATTCCCCCTTATTTTCGACTTCCTAGCTTTTGAGAAGTGGAATGTATTTGCTAAGTTTCGTATCTATTTTATCTGTTATTTCCCTCAAGCTAGAAATAGGATCTCTATTTTAGGATCTCTACTTTCTCCATGATGTTATGAAAATTTACATTGATATATCTTGTTGTGAGTCTTTCTCTGTTCATTATGCTGGCACTTGACATGCCCTTTTAAATTTGGAGATACATGTCTTTTAGTTATGAAAGGAAATCTTATATAATTTCTTTTAATATTTTTCGCTCACTTATTTTTCTTTGCGTTTTTTTTTTTTTTTTTCAGAACATGTGCCTTTGGGGGTTATTAGTTGTTTCTGTTGTTAGTTTTTTTTCATATTTGTCCTTTCTGAATTTGGGGTTCATTTTCTGTGAGATTTCTTCAACTTCACTTTTCAACCATTCTTTGAATATTTGTTTCTGTTGTCATATCTTTAATATTTGGAAGGCCATATTTTTTATTCTCTGAAGGTTTTTTTTTTTAAATAGCATCTTGTTCTTGTTCTGTATTTTTGACAGTATTTAAGATTCTTATGCATTCATTTCTATTTTCTTATCTTTATTTTCTCTGCATTCCCTTTAGGGGTATTTGGCTGTTACCTTTCAGTTTTGAATGCTGTCAAATGTCTGCTGATAATTGCCTACTTATGAACAATTATGTGAATGAAGAATAAATAAAAAATAATAAAAGACAGCTTATCAATAAAGCATAAAACGTGTATTAGAAACCCTGAGCATATGGGTGGCCCAAGGGGAATGATGGGATCCATTATTGAATAATCAGGTAGATACATGGCTCTCTTATCAAGCTATTCACAAATTCCTAGATGTTTCTTTTCAAGCTGGCCAGTTTCTTTGGAAAAAAAAACCAAAAAACCATGCTCTTCTGATTCTCAGGTTCTTTCTTATTATCCATGACTTTAACCATGGTACTAAACTATATTCTCTCATGTCTATTTCTTCTTCCACTACTAATACTACCTCCTTGGCTGGGAAGATGGTATAAACTTGTCTGCTGGGAGTTGAGCTAGGAGGAGGAGATGGAGTAATGATGGCAAGTCTAAAGAATAAGTAGTTTCACTAAATCTGTTTTCAGTATGGGGCCCCATCCCTACCTTCTGCTGTGGCTGGTTCCCTGTGCTTTATTCTTTAGCAAATAAATGTATTCACTTGTATTTGTCGATTAAATCTCAATGAAGCTGGAGGAAAGCATATGGATGTTTTGGAGAATGAGAGGGCTTTTAAAGATGTGGGCAGTGCATGCTATCTTGTGCCCTTGGCAAAGAAAACAGAGGGGTTGTGCATATGCGTATATCTCTTGTGCTTTGCCATCTTCTAAAATCTCAAGACTCCATTAAGTAACCTACATTAGTCTATTAACTCCTATTTATGAGTGTTGAGCAGACCTTTTACTTTGTATGCTGGTAAAGTTCGTTTTGGAAAGAGAAAAGACCTCTATTTCTATCTTCTGAGAACATTAACTGGTCATGAGAAACCCTGGTGTCCTAAACCATTTTTAATGACCAAATAAGATAAGAAGAAAATCCTTCAGTACTAAAAAGATTAATTTTACTCCTCCCTCATAAAAACATGAGAAGAGTTTAATATTATCAGCTGAGGGGAAATAATGAGCTATAGGTAGAAGGAGTCCATGGTAAAAATAATTCCCATCACCAAGTCACTTTATCCAGTTACTTCAAAGATAGTCTTCACAGTTATTTTATTTTGGAAATTTCACTATAAATGAGCATAGCTCAAAAGCTAAGCATTCTATGAGTTTTGGTTGATTTTTTTTTCAGGTATAGTTTATGCAGGCATCTTGGTTATACCTGCCTTACAAGTTTTCTAGACTACAAGTGTTGCAACTATGGTATAAACACTTGGGCATCAATTGCATATGTTAAGTAATCAAACATGTTGACTTAACTAGGTCTACAGATTGATTTTTTTATATATAGAATATATGGCTATATTTTCTTTTATCTAGCTAACTAACTCCACTAGCAAATTATAGATCTGTGTAGAATCTACAAGAAATTAATCATAGGCTGGTTTTTGGGAAGTCGAACTGAATTGGAAGGGAGTGGCTAGGAAATTAGAAGCTGAGTCCGGTGCCCTCAGTATTATCTTGGTATTTGCTAGAAGGACTCATGGAACTCATGATATAGTTGTACTCATGGCTAAGACTTATTAAATGAAAGCAAAATTGTCAAAGGGTGAGGTACGTGTGGTAAAATGTGGAGGAAAGCAGGTGCCTTCTTCCAAGAGTCCTCTCCCCATGGAGTCCCTTAGTTCCTTAATTCCACCAGCATTGAATTGGTCTTTCAGGGAAGCTCCTTAGAGATTAAGTGCCCAAGGTTTTTTTTTGTTTTGTTTTTGTTTTTTTGTTGTTGTTGTTGTTTTACTGGAGGTTCGGTCAGATAAGCAACCTCTGCCCAACATGTATGAAAATTTGAGATTCCCCGAAAAAGAAATCCGTTATTCAGCACAAACCATAGAGTTTTAGGCACAGTGAGTCAATATTATCAGTTAGGGAATGGTAGGCACCTTCATAAAATCCTGACTCCCAGGTGCCAGCAAAAGACCAACCTTGCAAGCAGGTCTTTCTTAGAAAAACAATCTCAGGCTTGCTCTGTTAACTCTTTTCTGGGGTGGGGGTGGGGGGAGAAGGCAAATTAAGGGACTAAATGTTATCCAATGTCTCTGTGTTATACTCCTTGATAGGTGTTTTTATCGCCCATTTAATTTTCCTGAATTCCAGTGGCAGAACTGCTGGGGCTGAAGGGTGAGAAGATGTAATAAGGAGCTCCCTTTGCCCCAGCCCTTGAGTGCCTTTCAAGATTCTGTTTTGTACATAATACTAATTATGGAAGTTTAGAACTGCCGCTCATTCCCAGTCAGTGTGTTTCAAGGACTCATGCCTGATTTGGGGATTCATTTTCTTTTATGGACTGCACTGGTTCATTATCAATTTTTCCTTAAAAAGTTGTACTTGGTTTCTGCACTGTCATCATCCAGAACAGAGGGCATCCATACCCTGGGTGAGGTTTCTAAGCTCTCTGTGTTCCTCCTGAGCTTTAAGAGTCCCCTCCAAGAATGTAAGCCCACAGGAGATAGTTTTGTAGTTCTCCATGGAATGGGTATATTTGGAAAATGACAGAGAAATCAAAACACATATGAATGTGGTTAATCGGATGATGAATTTTCTCCCTAACAGATACAGTCTGCCTTTAGCACAGGGAGATGGAACAGGGATTAATACTTGCTGTCATTCTCACTCTCTTAATTTTTTTTTTTTTTATCCACACACCCTCATCACCATTTTCCTCCAACCAGAAGCTCTTGGGGAACTCCTTCTCCTTATCTTTTAACATATGGCTCAAGGAGGGTCTGACCATCATATCACCTTACTGACCCCATATTGTGGAGTCTGTATTCAAGCTAAACCAGTCAGAATCCACTTCTGTCCCCGCTATGTCTGCTGGAAGGGAAGTGGGTAGGAAGAGCTCTCTTCTCTCTGGAGGGCTAGTTTGGAAATGATCTGAGCTTAGAAGCTGTTGGTGACATGCAGGGGAGAAGGATGACGAGTGGTGGAGAGCAGCAGAGGCAAGATATAGCATGCTGCTCTTGGTCTTAGCTCTGCCCCATCCCCCCCAAGTTTGTGAGCCTCTTTATTGGCCTCATTCAAGTTGTATTTCTGCCTCTATAAGCCACAATGACCCTGACTCCTATAAGAGTCTATCACACCTAAAGAGCATTTTTGGAGAGAAGAAAAGTAGTTAGGGTTCAGGCTCTCTCAGTGAACTAATAGGGAAGGTTATTCTAGGAATACATATTCATGTAATGCCAAATGTTATTTGATAATGAAAGAATGAATAATAATACTTCTTTTCTAAACTTAAAGGCCTGAATTATTTGATATGGAGAGAATAGAGATAACTCAAGACCACAAGATTAGGCCTATTTTATCTAAAATATTTCAGGGCAAATTTTCCCTTGGTTGGAAGACTAGTTAAGGAGCTTCAGGAGTGCCTGGATGGCTCACTCTCGATTTCTGCTCATGGTTTGTGAGTTAGAGCTTCATATCTGGCTTTGTGTTGACAATGTGGAGCCTGCTTAGGATTCTCTCTCTCCCTCTTTCCCTACCCCTCCCTGGCTTTGGTTTGCTCTCTCTCTCTTTAAAAAAAAAAAACAGACTTAAAAAAAAAAAAAAAAAAAAAGGAACTTCATCACAAACCTGCCTGAACTAGTTCTCCAGGTGTTTGAGGAGGGCTGCTAGATTCAGGCCAGCTCTTGCCCTGTGGTGGGTGTGAGGTCCAGACTCTCCTGTGAAAGCTCTCCATTCTTGGTGAGAGCTTCTGAGCATGCGCCTTAAAACTCCTAACAATGCTTCTCTGGGCACCTGGGTGGCTCAGTTAGATAAGCCTCCAACTTCGGCCCAGGTCATGATTTCAAAGGTTGGATTCGTGGGTTTGAGCCCTGCATCCTGACAGCTCAGAGCCTGGAGCTTGCTTCAGATACTGTGTCTCCCTCTCTCTCTGTCCCTCCCCTTCTTGCACTTCATCTCTCTCTCTCTTTCTCTTTCTGAAAAATAAACATTAAAAAATATCATGACAATGCATCTCAAAGAAGATGAATGTCTAACATACTTTTATTCCACTAACTCTATGATTTTTAAAGTATTTATTTCTGTAATAAAGCTGGAATTTGTTTTGCTGCTTCATGTAGGAACATAACTACAAAGAGGTGAGAAATTTGGGCATAAATATATATTAAAGAAAGTATTCTGGATATCTGCTTGTAGATGTATTTTAAAATATGATTTCATACAGTTTCTCCAGATGATCTGAAAGAGTATTTTGTATAACTCTTTTCTGGGTAATAGGAAGAAATCACCTTACTTTGTTTTCACATCTATAAATGTGGTACATATCACACAGCGATGTGTGTCTACCTCTTCGGAGCATATTGAGGATGATTATTTCCAAATAATACTCATTTGTGCTAAAGTGAGTAGATTTTTGTGCTCTGTCTTTTGACAAAAAGAGCTGATAGATGCATATTGTGTTTAGATAGACCTCAATATTTTACCGTGACAAATGCTGGAAGATTTAATTTCTCTTGGAAAATGGCAATCATATGATATATCAAACTGATTAAGTAGAAGTTTGATTATTTGGAAGTAATAGTGAAAACCCATCTTTAATTTCATGCATTTTGGTGAGGCGTCATGTAATTCCCATGACAGCATAATAGGAATCTACGTGACAAGTCTGAAAGAGCCCCTCCTAACAAAATCAGAATGGTACAGATAGCTTTCCATTCACAACTCAGATATTTCAGTGGTTGAGTTGACCTCTAAAACTGCTTTCAACAAGTAAATGATATCATAACTAGTTGTTAATTTTGCTCTTGCTTTTATTTTGTTACATGTTAGTTGATTTCCCCCAATTTCCTAACCTGAATTACCCTCCTTACTAGTCATTTCTTTGTGCATCATGGACCACTATCTGCTGATCCATGAATCCTTTATTAATAATTACGTTTTCACAAATACATGGGCATCAAACTACAGAATAATGCAATGAGATTAAGCGCTCTAAGCATTTATTTCCGAACTCCTTTGACCTTTGTGTGATCCTGGATGCCACTCTGTGCCTTTTCCTAGGTAACTTGGAGAGCTGCCCTCTCCCTCCCTGATGTCTAGGAAAGCAGTTTCCCCTCTAATGTGCTACTAAAGTAGCTAGTGTTGGTTGCTGTGTGATGTTTTTGTGTTTACCTGGTGCACATTTTCCCCCTGACGACTGCTGTCATATTGACTCACTTTGATAGTCAAAATAAGTCTTTCAAAATGTTTTTCTATACACTCCAGACTAATCCAAACCTAAAACAATCAGCCTGACTTTGTTTGCCTTTTTCAGCACCAGCAACATCAAGATAGCAGACAGCACTTTCAGCTTCGAGAATGATTACCGTTGCTAGAGATGTGAGAGGCTGATAGAAGGAAGCTTAACTTTCATAAAAGAAATCGCCTCTGGAGGGCTTGGAGTGGCTCAGACAGGGTTTGCCTGGGGAATCAGGAGGACGCTATCAACGGCATAGACTCGAGGTGCCATTTCACAAAGAGCTTCTTTTTCTCTCTCTTCCTCTCTCTCCACCCCCACCAATGTTGGCAGAAATTCTTGCAAAGTTATAGAATGAAGGTGAACAGGACAAAATTAGCAGATTCCTGTGAGTCATGACAGTTTCAACACAACCTCTAGCTGTTCATGTGAAATTATAGTGTGGGGTATTTTAGCATGTATCAGGATGATTAACCACAGGGCAGGCTCACCTCCAAAGGTGGTGCTTTATGTCACTGTGCAACATAAATTGAGAGAGAAATAGAGATGGGGTAGGGGGCCAAATGATTTGAATTTATACCATTTTACTCGCATTATCTTAATGCATGGTACAGGCAGCTGACTTACTAACTTCAACCTTCCTAGTAACAAAAGACATCTGTAACTAGACCTGAGCTTCAAAATGCCAGTGCTCGAATGGCCCAAGCCATTCCTTACAGAACTGACATTAACGTGGGGGGTCCTGAGATGGCATTTAAAACAAGCAAACAGAAAGGAGATGTATCTTTTTGGAATGAAGCATCAAAATGATGTCTTATAATCACTGAAGTTTAGGAAGAAAGGATAAACTCAACCTCATATCCCCTTCACTACTTGGAAGAATTTTGTTTTGGTTGTCTTAGACAGAGTAGGATGACCTTGCAATAACAGGAGCTAACAATTATTGACCTCTTACTGCATGCCCGGTGCTAGGCTAATTGTTTATACTGATGCACAGTAGACTCACATCCACTCTTTGAGTGAAGAATCTATTAATCATGTCCATGTTATAAATGGAGAAACAGGCCCAGAGAAATGGATTTCTCCGCCTAAGATCACATTGCTAGTCAGTGATGAGACTACTGGATGAGACTACAGGGATGGGAGGGCACGGGAGGGGCAAAGGATTGAGAGCCATCCTGACCTTGGAAATGTGAACTCACTCCCGTAAATTAGAGGCAGAATTCCATGCTCATCCTGCTGCATGTAGTGTCCTAACTAAAACGGGGCCCTGGTTTTCTGAGGCAAGCTCAGTGGTATGAAACACCATTTCTGTTTGGCTGCAGATGAGAAATATGAATGCATTTGTTTCTGTTTGTACCCTTTTCCAGCTGAAAACCTTTCTTGTTAGCTGTCAACAATGTCACTTCCACATTTTCATGTGATGGGTTTCTACTGCTGCTTATTTTGAAACAGAGGTGATAATTAATCTTCCCACATTCAAGCACTGCAAACATATTTCAATTTCAAATGAGATAAGACCCAAGCTGAAACACCCACACTTATATTTTAGATAGTTTCGTACCATGCATTGTAACTGGCCTGAATTTTCTCTGTGGCAGTCACATTATCGATGATGAGTGTGGAAGTATTATTTCTAAGGGACATTCTCAGCATTATAAGGAACTGACACATTAGCTCCCAAAAGTTGGAAGGAAGAAAGGAAATGAAAATCAGGTTAATGGTAGTCTTTTTTGCTGACCCTGGACACTTAGCCAAGCTTCAACCTCTTGTCTTTAAATAGCACTGTAATTTTGAAACTTACCTATAACACCACGTAAATACATCTCTTCCTGTATTCACTGTCACTGATTTCGAGGCTTGGTCTAGTCCCAGTGTATTAGATTCAGAACTGTAGGGGTTCCTGGGTGGCTCAGTCAGTTAAGCATCTGACTTTGGCTCAGGTCATGATCTCACAGTTCACATGTTCAAGCCCCCTGTCAGGCTCTGTGCTGACAGCTCAGATCCTGGAACCTGCTTCGTCTGTGTCTCCCTCTCTCTCTGTCCCTCCCCAGCTTTCACTCTTTCTCTCTCTTTCAAAAATAAACAAACCTTAAAAAAAAAACAAACAAAAGAACCAGAGCTGTAAGAGACCTGTAGGTCATATAGTATATATTTGCATGTATGTGTTTGGATACTGGTTTCTAGACTAGGATTTTAGTAAACATTATTTACAGATGACTTACTATCACTAGTTGGGATAGCTCTATCCCAAGCCATAAGATCAAACACTAAGAAATTCTTAAGGGGTTATATTCTAATACCTGCTGTTTATGTGTATTATACATGGCTCGGTTTTTTTCATGGGGTTTCTTTTAAAGAGTTCACAAATCACATTTGAAACCCTAAATAATGTGATTATTGTTGTAGGTGTTTTTAAAAATTTTTTTAAGGTTTTATTTATTTTTGAGAGACAGAGAGAGACAGAGCATGAGCAGGGGAGGGGCAGAGAGAGAGGGACACACAGAATCTGAACCAGGCTCCAGGCTCCGAGCTGTAAGCACAGAGCCCTACACCAGGCATGAACCCACAAACCCAACCACGAGATCATGACCTGAGCTGAAGTCAGAAGCTTAACCGACTGAGCTACACAGGAGCCCCATTATAACACATATTCTAAAAAAGGTTATCTTAGGGAGTCTCCCCACGCATAACATACATTATGCGTACACATATTTCACAGGGGAACCATGAAAAGTCTAGCTGTCTTTTTCTCACTTCTTTGTGTTTTCTCTGGAAGCCTGGGAGTGGCTTCCAGGATCTCTGACTAATCATGAGTTATTCAGGCTCCTTGGTGAAGCTTGGAAGCTGGACCTTCATAGTACCTGTAGCAGGAAGTCTACCCTTTGCTCACTGTAGTGTTGTCGTTACTAGAAATTCTTGAGGTTTTCTGGTAAATAAAATTTTTCTTCATTTTATAGATACATACACATACATATATAGATTTATGAATATTTATTTACAAAAACAAAGCTGTTCATTTACTTTAGCAACCATAGCTGAGTGAAACAAAACAGAAATATAGAGCAAAAGAAAAGGGGAAAAAACCTAGCAAAATAAAAGTCATGTTTTACCTTTCCTCACTTGTCCTATGATCCCATATTTTAGCTGTCATGTCCCACTCCTAAATTTGTTAACACTTTTTCATTATTGAGAGAGACAGAACATGAGCAGGGGAGGGGCAGAAGAGAAAGGGAGACACAGACTCTGAAGGAGGCTCCAGGCTCTGAGCTGTCAGCACAGAGCCTAACGCGGGGCTTGGGCTCACAAACCACGAGATCATGACCTGAGCCCAAGTTGGATGCTTAACCCACTGAGCCACTGAGGCACCTCATGTCATGTCCCACTTCTAGATTGATTTGTAAGATGTTTGTTTTAATATATAATATATTAATATTTATTTAGGTATTAGGTTTTGAGCTTCTTAAAGAAGAAATGAAGCAATTCTGAAGAAAAAGTTTCCCATTTCGGAAAGATTTTCATGGCACATGCTTAGACTTTTTTTTTTTTTTCTATGCCTAGAGGACCATGTAAGAAAAAAGGGTGATAGTTTGGGACACAGTAGTTTGGGGTACTAGGTGTTGATCTAGGAAAATATTCTCAACATCAATTTGGATATTTGAAGGTTAATCTCACAAGAGAACTGAGAGTTTGAGATGTTAATTTAAAAATATGTGATCCACCAGAGGCAACATTTAAGGGCTAATAATAATAATAGCTAACACACATGGAGCACATATTGTATGCCAGCGATTGTTCCAAATGGTTTGGAGGAATTAATTCATTTAATCCACACAACAACCTTAGTAAGTAGATATTATTATTGTGCCCATCTGACAGTTGACAGAAGAGAGGAACAGAAGGGTAAGTAAATTCCACAAAATCACTCAGCTCAGAAGGGTCAGAGTCAGGGTTTCAAGGCCAGACAATGCATTCGCAAAGCCCAAGCTTGAGCTGATACAGGATGTGGTAGTGAAAGAAGACAAAACATCCTGAAGTAATTTACCAAGAAGCCAAATGAAGGCAGGAAATTTGTGAAGAAGAGAGTAAAAGACAAAGTGCTTGGAGAGCTATTAGGGAAATCTGACTTGTGCAGTTTCTCAATAATAAGCGTAGAAAAGCATTTCATGAAAAGTGAGACGTTCGGTGATGGGGAGATGAAGGGGAATGGAGAGCTGGTAAGGACCACTGGCGTAGGTGGTTAAGAATTAGGAACTATGGCCCCTGCAAAGGCTTTACTTCTGAAACATCTTGGATTGAAGAAAGGTGGTCTTTTCAGTAACTACACTGTCAATGATACAAAGTCTGAATTCATTTCATAGAATTAGATATTCTAATTCTAAGTAATCCAAAAGTTAGCCAGGTTTGATAGGAAAGTACTGTAAAGGAGTGAGGACATAAGTATGTGGCCCACTTCTTCACCTTCAGCTTTCTACTTAAATGTTAATGAGGTGTTCCCTGAAAACATTGACTGAAAGAGCCTCCCTCATTGCCTCCTTCCTTCCCTCCCAATTCCCAATCCTCAGCTTTATTTTCCTTCATTGCACAAATCTCTCTCATATATGCCATATATTTACTCATGTATTTGTTTGTTTCTTCCCCAAGTCCAAAAGGGGAAAGATTATTTTATGGGCTGCTTTATCTCCAGGGCCTCAATACGTATTAGTTGAAAGAACCAGATTCTAACTATGCCCTGACTTAATGTGGGGCACGGCTCACACTTCTCATCGATTTTGGGGTCTATTTTTCACTATCTGTAGGATAAGAAAGATATTTGAGGTTATTTTTAAGCTTTGTCACTCAATACGTTGATGATTCTGAAATTCTTCACCCTTTTCTCCCCACCCTGTTTTATTTTGGAAATGAGAAGTTGTATCCTATTTCGGCAAAACCCGAGAACCAGAAGGCTAAGTTTGAATTCCTGCCAGGTGGCAGCCACCTGGATGTGATCTCAGGCACCTGTGGTTTGCCCTGAGTCCTCTAGGCATCAGGGTCACACCAGAAGGAGCTGTGTCCCCCTCACTTGCTCCATTGCTGGCTTCCAGCATGGTTTCATCAAGCTCAATTATTTCAATTCTTTGGAGCTGGAGGTGTGGTTCCTCTTCACAGACTATTTATCATTGGTTTATGGCCAGGTTTCTCGAGTACACTTTTAGTTTTGAAGCAGCCTTTTTTCATTATCAAGTGACAAATCCACGAACTCAAAGTACCCGGATGCTTCTATGCTCGAAGTTCCACAACCTGAGTTGGCAAATTCTATGAGATGCCAGGATGAAGGTGTTTTATCTTCAGGGCCACGTGCCATGGGCACCAAAGAAGCCATTGTTTTGTCTTTAGGTTTAATAAGTAATTTTATAGTATGAATGGTTTCTAGGCCTTCTTAAACAAATATATCCTCTGGAGAAACCAAGCTTTCATTTCCGGTGCTTCCTGGATTCTGTCTGGAAATCCTTTCTCTCTGCTTGTGTGATTATGTGATTCAGACAGCTATGTTTGCTGTTTGTAGGGAGGAGCCCGAAAGGGAAGTTGGTTAACAAGGGAACTGTGTTCTAGAAAGCATGTGTAATGTGTCTATGGTTATTTTCTGTATGTGAGAGGCAAAGAAGGATGATGGCTGTGATGTCGCTTTTATGCTCCTTGTGAAGAAGAGAGCAAAGTGGTGATGGACTGGGTCTTCTGGGTCTGAAGCAAAAGTCTTCACCATCTTTGATCCATTGGCAGAATGTGCTTTGATTTCTGCAAAATATTTTAAAATCATTTTATTGGTTACCTAAGGGCAAAGTAGAAAAGTGTGGACTGGAAAGTGAGGCAATTAGGAGGCTGTGATGTAAGTTAAAAATCATGCAAAGAATGTTGTTGAATGAATTAAGTCACTCAATTCAAAAGCAGGGGGTATAAACAAATAAAGAAGGGAGACCCATGTCCTCCAGAAGAAGACGTTCAAGGTTGTATTCCTTACAACAACTTTATTTAATTTTATTTTTGTACTTAAAACTATGAATCAGAACCTGGAGAACCATACTGCAGTTCTCTCCTCCACTAGTTATGAAGTTGTTTAATAGACAAAACTGTTTCTTCTTCACATTGAAATGCCTGGTACTTAATATGAAGGATTTCTGAGAAACTACCTGTGTGGACAGTCTGTAAAGAATATGGAGCCAGACTCATCATCAGGCACCCTTCATCAGCAGCCATTTTAATAGGACACCTAACTATTGTCCATGACATTAGGGACATCTTCATATTCCTTCATCAACTCTCAGCAGTCCCTGAAATGCTGTCTATTTATTAGTCGCTTTGTAAAAATGAGACCATGCAGAAAATACAACCAAGGAGAGAGAGAGAAAGAAAAAGAACAGGTAATTCCATTTCTAACTTCAATTCTTATGAGAATTTTGGAGAAAATGACTGTGTCTATTTGTGAAAGTCAGAAAAAAAATACGATTCGCCAGCTTAACCTGTTTCACTAGAATAGAATATTATCTCCCTGATTTTGTGTTCATCTTCAACCAGAGACAATTAATCTGAAGGTCAAAATGCAGTAGCGTTTTTCACTAAAATAACATTGTCTATCAATAACATATCCTCAAACACATTCTCAGAAAGGTGTTTTATTTCCACTACGGTCTTCAGAAACATTTTCTAGTGATCAAATACCTCATTTGGACTTTTTCTCTGCCTTTCGGTAAACAGAATCAGGTAATGAAAGAATAGAATTGAAAGGAGATCACTGTGAGAACAAGGGGAAATCACATCAGGTAAAGTAGAAGGGAAAGTTTAGATCATTAATTGGTAGGGAGATAGAGACGATTTATGCTCTCAGAATATAGCTCATTGGTTTGCATGAGAGTCCTCTTTGAACTCTATTACAACTAATAAATAATTTCTTGCCTTCAAGACTTGTAATATAGGGTCAAAGCAGCTAGAAACCAAGGCTGTGTTCCTTTACACACAGTTACTCATGCACTATCACTTCCTCCAACAAAGTCCTCTGGATAGCACTTGTAAGCTTCCAAAAATCACAGCTGTTTCTCAGAGAGAAGCAACAAAGGATATAAATTACATTTTCAGATCCTTAAATGGTAAGAAGTGAATAATTCACTTCATTTCTAGATGCCTGTGGATTTGTGCTACCTGAGATTCTTGGGTAGATACAAGCAAACATTGCTATACATACCCGAGAAATAATAATATTTTGGGTAGTGTTAATTATAGAGTTTACATGAGTTACAACAATTATGCCTGGAAAAACAAAAAGGAAGAAGCTGCCGCTTTTGCTTTTTCTGGAGCTTTTCAACAATCAATTTTGGATCAATTTTTAAACCTTTTTAAAATACTAAGGACAGGAAAGAAAAATGTTGTCAAGATGGAAATGGGTATCACAGTTTCTTTAGTTTTGTATCAGTTCATACATTAATTTGCTGCTAAGTTTCCTAAAGATCATCCTGAAACTCTTTAATTTATAGTATTTGTTTACACATACATAGGAAAACAATAAATGTCTCAAACACCATCTGCCTGTATTTTCCCTGAAGGGCTTTGCATATTTCAGCAAGAAACAAGTCTAAATATCTTGTAATTTTCATCAAAATGGTTCATAATTTCACAGCAGCCCTGCTAATGAAGTACAGTATGAGCCCTTATAATAAGCCAAAATGATTTCAAATTGCAGACAGTGCCTCCTAATATTGTGGAAACACAGTGAGAACTGCCGCGGAGCAGGAAGGTTGTTTCCTGCTTTGGGCAGAGGAGAAGGCTGAAAGGAAATTTCATTTTGAAGGGAGAATGAGAAAGGCTGATATGTGTATCCACCTTAGACGAAGTTCAAGGAACTCAAAACTTGGCGAAATGAGTCTGAGAGGACTCTTAATATTAGCCGTGAGCACTGAGATCTAGCAACAATTTTGGAGATAGATACCAGATCATTTCCTCATATGTGATGTATGAACATTGATGTCAAAAATCAACATTTAGATACCTGGAGAAAGGAATACTGGAGATTGCAAAATTGGATCTGAAATTAATTTCCTGGTTTGCCACAGTCATAAATCTGAGCTTTCATCACAGAGGGGAGATAGGTCGGCACACGAAGGCTTATTAATGCTGGATTCATGGCACCAATATTAACTGAAACTTCCTCAGACCAAGTGGAAACACAAGGACATTAGCAGTTGTAACACCTTGTAGCTCTAATTTACTGAGTGCCTGCTATGTGCCTAACACTGAGCTAGTCCCCAGTATAGTATCAATTCATCACGACTCTCCTTCAAGGTCATTATTGTCATCCCTACTTTGCAGTGATTTCTGAGGGTCAGAAGATGTGAGTTATTTGCTCAATGACTTAAAACTTGCATGTGACAGATGTAAGAGAAAGATCTGTGACACGTCTTGTGTTCATTGTACATCCCTGCCTCTGGGCATTTAGTGTTAATTACTCTGAGTGTAGAATGGAGTATATGTATTGGGAGTAAGTTTTAGACAGTACCTACTGCAGACCATTTATATTATTTTATTAGTTACATGTTTATCTGTATATGTATTATACAAATGTCGATAGCATACTGTAATTTGTATCCAGCTCTGTTTTTTCTTTTTTTTTTTCAGGACAAAGTAAAAAATTAAAGTAGGGGCATTGTAATCCAGTTTCTATAGAACACACAAATTATAGGTGTGGTACTGAGGGTGATCATGAATGATTTAAGCATGCATTACTTAAATTTTAACTGAAAGTCTTCTGAGAAAGATGGTGCTCTAAATAGATCTCTCTCTGTCTCTCCATCCATCCATCAACCCACTCACTCGTCCACTGATCCATCCGTCTATTATCTATCTATTTATCATCTTTCTAGTATGAGTTTTCACTTGCTGAATTTCCCAGCCCTTCACCTTTTCACCAGTGCATTAAAATCACCTTTAGCAATAGTCAAATTCAGCACAATTCATGAAATAATATGTAAGGGACTGAAGTTTGAGCAAAACCCATCCAGTCTAATGGATTCTGGACTCTTTTGAGTATTTACCAATCCAGAATATTCAGTTACTCTAAATCTATATATGTCTATTCCATACAAGACATATACAAATAAAACAATGTAATAAAATGTAAGAATAAGACGTAAATGTGAAAATTGTGATTTTGCTCTAACCCAATGAACTTTCCTCACCCCTCCCTCCACCAAAGGTATGTTTACACTGCTTTAGAGACTCTCATCTCTTTCATAATTAAGGATGAAGATATTAGTTTTTTTAGTAATCAGTATGTACTGAGTAACTTCATATAATTTGTTATTTAAAGTGACAACAGATTTATTGTCAAATATATCTCTGTGTTACAAAGTCACAATTAAAGAAAAATTTCCTAGGTACCTCATTATTGTGTTGAATATTCCAGCTTGAATATTCTATTCATAGATGGGGTTAGGGTTGATAGTTATTTTCCAAACTGAACAAAGGTAGACATTGCAGCTGAAGTTTAAAAACACACATTAATTAGCATGAGATGCTGGTGGTTGGACCAGTATAGAAGGAAGCATAAAGTAACAAGCTAAGACACTTGGAAAGTATTGGAACTGTATACATTCCTATCATGAAATCATGAAAGCAGAGCAGCTTTAAATAGCAAATAGAACATTTAAAATGAACTTCCAAAAGGAGAAACATCTCTCCAAATTGTGGCAAAAACGTTCAATCCCACATTAGTTGGATTAGTAATTTAATGACAAATAAAACAATCATGGAAAAAAATATGAGCAACATCTTCAAAGAATTGCTGATCATTATCTCTCTATATGGATGTGCGTGTGCTTCCAAAGCTTGGAAAATTCAATAGCAATTTCAAGCATGTCAACATGAGAGCTAAATGATAATCCACAAATATTGTTACTAGATCAGAATAATTGAAAAACTCAAAGTGACTTCAAAACCCGAAAATTTTTTCTTGGAGTTCCAAATGCAAAATTCTCCGATCTAAATGATTTGCTTTTTCATGGGAAAAAGTTAGTAAAACGCACTGCCTGAGTCTGCGATGGAAATTTTTTCCATGCCATTCTCCAAAATCATTGCAAACTCTAAATAAAAGATAAAGTACATGCCAGCTGCAGACCAAAGTGATGAAAGAATCAAAAGCCCAAACAAAGGGAAAATTGTTTAGTTTGAAATGCATATACAAAACCATCCCTGCCATAAATAACAAAGACAGTAGGCAGCTAGAGGCAGAGTTCAATTGTAATTATGTTAAGGGAAATTAAATCTCTTCCAATCTTTTCCTAATGCAGACTTCACTTCCCACATTTTCGAACTTAGTTTGTTAATAGTGATGGTGATGAAAATAATGGCATTATGCATAAGAAATGAAATTCGAGGAATAATGGTGTCAAAAAGAATATATCCAGTTCTATTGTTAATGAAGATGAACACAGATTATAGTCTGAGGAAGGATATTTTTAATAGGTGTGAAATATCACATGGATTCCTGGGTTTGGATTTGATTTGCCCCTGTTTTCTCATACAACCTGTGCATATCCCTTTCACAGTATTTATGAAATTGCCAGTGTAGGTTTATGTGTCCATATCCCCCATTAGGACATGATTCCTTGAAGCCAGGGCTATGTCATCTTTCTATCTGTAATGTATGGGACAGAGACAAATACACAGGAAAGTGGTAAATACTGCACCAAGGCTGGGGGGAAGAGGTCAACAACATTTTGCTGCCCAAAGTTTAACATGTATTTGTTCAATGCACTAAATAGATTTCCCCCCAAATATTCTGAAGAATTGAGGATTTACAAGAAGGGACTGGCTTCATTTCATCTAGAGCCAACTTTTGTACCAATTCACTTAAAGCTTATAGATATCTTTTCCTTCCTTCCTTCCTTCCTTCCTTCCTTCCTTCCTTCCTCCCTTTCTTTCTTGCACTACAGGAGAAGAGATTGACTTGAGTATCCATAGTAAAAGAATGTGTCTTTAAGCTAGACTGGTGTTTTGGTGATTTAATCCAGTTAGGTTGCTTCTGCTATCCATGGGCACTTTAGTTGAACACAGAGAACTGAGAAGAGAGAATAAAGAGAGGTCTACAAAAGCACTCAAAGTTCATGTCAAACAAGATTGATCCATCAAAGTGAGGGTATGAAATAAATGCACAAGAAACAGAGCTTCATGTCTTAAATACGATCAAAACTCCCAGTTTAGATGACAAGCAGCAGGTTGAAGTGTTTATGGGGACTTGAGTAGCAATGTCTCAGACTGAGACACCATCAAAGATCACAACTTCCCCCTGAATCAAGTAAAACTGAGCTAAAGCCTAAAGTATTAGCCTAAGTTATGGCTAAATGTATTGCATACAAATTTAGGTCAATTGTGGTGATACAAAAAAAGTCACTCCACTGAAACAAAATATAACATGAAATGAAATCTAATTGTCAAAGTTCAGTAAATACTGAATTGTGATATGTTAAGAGCTACCCCCCAAAAAACAAAAAACAGGGGGGCTAATTAAATTTCAGATATTCGTGGGGCGCCTGGGTGGCTTAGTCAGTTAAGCGTCCGACTTTCGCTTAGGTCATGATCTCGCGGTTCGTGGGTTCGAGCCCCGCGTCGGGCTCTGTGCTGACTGCCAGCTCGGAGCCTGGAGCCTGTTTCAGTCTGTGACTCCCTCTCTCTCTGACCCTCCCCTGCTCACGCTGTCTCTCTCTCTCCTAGAAATAAATAAAAAACATTTAAAAAAAAATAAATTTCAGATATTCGCGACATGCCTAGTTGCTAAACCATATGTCTTCTCAAAATGTTTTTTTTATCAGGAATTAACATCTTTGTATAACATTATACATTTTTAATATAATTATTTAAAGTGATTAAAGTTAATCATCAATATCCCTGACTAATTACATCGAAAAGTAATACTCTTTTTCGAAAAAAAAAATGTTGGAATGCATAAAGAATAATATATACCCACTATGATTCTATTAATCATGAACAACCACATTACCATCTCATGGCATATTTTCTTTCAAAAATAAATAAGAAGTAAGCCTACATATATAATTTCTACAATACTATATAATTTTAAAATACTGCTGCGTATTTTGTATCTGGCAATTCTATTCAATATTTAAAGGTAATCCAATTTCTTATATTCTTGAGCATGTTTAAAACATTATATTTAATCACAGCAAAACATATCATCACATGACTACACCATGATTTATTTACTCATTCACTACTGTATGAATTTGCATTGTTTCCAAATTTTGGCAATTATAACAGAACTGAAATAAATTTCCTGACATACTAATCTATGCCATATCTCTGATTATTTTCTTGAGTTAGATTTCAAGGAGAGAAATTACTGGGTCAAAGAATTTGGCAAGCTCTAAGGCAATTTGTACATATTGTCAAATTTCTTTCCAGGGCACCTTTATGTAATTTCTTTCCAACTGTTTATTATGAAAAAATTCAAACATAAGACAAATGTTTGACTTTCTCAAGGGTGAAAAATGAGCCCCCATGTATCCACAAATTAGCCTAAGCAATTGTTAATATATTACTATATTTGCTCTATGTGTGTATATATATACCTCTTCTGGCTGAACTATTCTGAAAGCTAGTTGTGGAGACATTATGTCACTTAACCCTAAATACTTCCCCGTGCATTTCTTAAATATGTAACATTCTGTTACATAACCACAATAGCATTATCACAGTTGAGAAAAAACTTCATATCATCTGTTTTCTGCCATATTAAAATGTTGCTATGCTATCAAATTGTTTTATGCATTGCCTTGCTTGGCATTGCATTTGCTTGCTTGGCATTATGTTTCCTTAGTGTCCATAGTTACCTACGCTATCAAATTGTTTTATGCATTGCCTTGCTTGGCATTGCATTTGCTTGCTTGGCATTACGTTTCCTTAGTGTCCATAGTTACCTACGGTAACATTATATTTCTAGAGTCTTAGTTAATCTAAACTTTTTTCTCTCCTATTTCTGTGTAACAAGTAACTTCAAACTTGGTGGCTACAATGACAAACATTACTGCAACACAGTTTCAGTAGGTCAGGAATCCAGAAGCTAATCAGCTGAGTGATTCTGGCTTAGAGCCAGTCAATGTGTGGACAGGGGGCGTGGTCATCTGCTTACTCCCTGGGGCTATTTTTCTAAATTTTTATTTGTTTTTAAAATTTTTAACATTTTATTTATTTCAGAGAGAGACAGAGACAGACAGCGTGAGTAGAGGAGGGTCAGAGAGAGCAGGAGACACAGAATCCGAAACAAGCTCCAGGCTCTGAGCTGGCTGTTAGCACAGAGCCTGATGCGGGGCTCAAACCCACGAACCATGAGATCATGACCTGAGCCGAAGTCGGACGCCCAACTGACTGAGCCACCCAGGTGCCCCTTATTTTTTTATTTTTAAAATATAATTTATTGTAAAATTGGCTAACATACAACGTGTAAAGTGTCCTCTTGGGTTTTGGGAAAGATTCCCGTGGTTCATCGCTTACATACAACACCCAGTGCTCATCCCAACAAGTGCCCTCCTCAATGCCCATCACCCATTTCCCACCCCCACCCCCCATCAATTCTCAGTTTGTTCTCTGTGCTTAAGAGTCTCTTATGGTTTGCCTCCCTCCCTCTCTATTTGTAACTATTTTTTCCCACTTCCCTTTCCCCACAGTCTTCTGTTAAGTTTCTCAAGATTCACACATCAGTAAAAACATATATATGTTTTTCTCTGACTGACGTATTTCACTCACTTATTTCCAGTTCCATCCACATTGCTGCAAATGGCAGGATTTCATTCTATCTCATTACATTTCTATATTACATTGTGTATATAAACCACATCTTTATCCATTCATCTGTTGATGGACATTTGGGCTCTTTCCATAATTTGGCTATTGTTGAAAGTGCTATTATAAACATTGCAGTACATGTGTCCCTATGAATCAGCACTCCTGTACCATTTGGGTAAATTCCCAGTAGTGCTATTGCTGGGTCATAGGGGAGTTCTATTGTTAATTTTTTGAGGAATCTCCACACTGTTTTCTAGTGTGGATGCACCAGTTTGCATTCCTTGCAAGAGGACTCCCCATTTCTCCACATCCTCGCCAGCATCTGTTGTTTCCTGAGTTGTTAGTTTTAGCCATTCTGACCAGTGTGAGGTGGTATCTCAGTTTTGGTTTTGATTTGTATTTCCCTGATGATGAGTGACATTGAGCATCTTTTCATGTATCTGTTGGCCATCTGGATGTCTTTTTTGGAAACGTGTCTATTCATGTCTTCTGCCCATTTCTTCAAAGGATTATTTGTTTTTCAGGTGTTGAGTTTAGTAAGTTCTTTACAGATTTTGGATACTAACCCTTTATCCCATATGTCATTTGCAAATATCTTTTTCCATTCCATCAGTTGTCTACAGTTGTCTTTTAGTTTTATTGTTTTCTTTGCAGTGCAGAAGCTTCTTTTCTTGATGAGGTCCCAATAGTTCATTTTTGCTTTTAATATCCTTGCCTTTGGAGGTGTTTTGAGCAAGAAATTTCTGTGGCTGAAGTCAAAGAGGTTGTTGCCTGCTTTCTCCTCTAGGGTTTTGATGGCTTCTGGTCTCACATTTAGGTCTTTCATCCATTCTGAGTTTATTTTTCTGCATGGTGTAAGAAAGTGGTCTTCTAGTTTCATTCTTCTGCATGTTGCTGTCCAGTACTCCCAGCACCATTTGCTAAAGAGACTGTCTTTTTCCCCGTGGATACTCTTTCCTGCTTTGTCAAAGATTAGCTGGCCATACATTTGAGGGTCCAGTTCTGGGTTCTCTATTCTAGTCCATTGGTCTATGTGTCTGTTTTTGTTCCAATACCATACTGTCTTGACGATTACAGCTTAGTAGTAGAGGCTAAAGTCTGGGATTGTGATGCCTCCCGTTTTGGTTTTCTTCTTCAGTATTACTTTGGCTACTCAGGGTCTTTTGTGGTTCCATACAAATTTTAGGATTGTTTGTTATAGCTTTGAGAAGTACACCAGCAGTCATTTTATCTATAGCTTTTCCAGTGCTATCTTGGTTAGGTAAAACTCTCCCTCTAGGATATCCCTCAGATAGATCTCAAGAGTCCAAATCCGTCATAGGTTTTTATGTTAAAAAAAAAAAAAATCCTGTGTTTTGGAGGTCACCTGGCTCAGTCAGTTGAGTGTTTAAATTTTGATTTTGGTTCAGGTCATGATTCCCAGGTCACAGGATCAAGCTCTGAATCAGGCTCTGTGCTGAGTGTGGAGCCTGCTTGGGATTCTCTTTCTCTTTGTCTTTCTCTCTCTCACTGCCCCTTCCCCATGCTCTCTAAAATAATAATAAAACTTTAAAATTTTTATAGCTGTGCTATACAGTTTGAATATTAATTTTTTTCACTGATTCTTTCTTTGATTTTATTAAAAATATAGCTTCATTGTTTCTTGCATAGTATGTGTCTGCAGAAAAATTAGAATTTTTTGTTTGTTAATTACCTCATATTTGATTGTGGACCAAAGGGTTTTTTCCCTTCAAGTATACTAACTAACTACTATATGTCTTGCAGTTGACAGTGCTGGGTTGATTTTTCCCGCATACTTGATGAGAACATTCTTTTTTATTTAATTTTATTTTTTTAAAGATTTTATTTTTAAGTGATCTCTACACCCAACATGGGGCTCAAACTTACAACTCTAAGATCAAGAGTTGTACATTCCACCAACTGAGCCAGCCAGGTGTCCCTTGATGGGAAATTTCAATATGAAATTCAAGTCTTATTTTAACAAAGTTTTCTTAAGTTAATATATTTTTAAATGTTCTTAAGTTATAGTTTTTATATTAAAAAATCTCAATTATTTAATTTTCTTCTATCCCATTAAATACTTAAAAGAGGTTCTTTGAGGTCTTTTTTTTAAGTCTGGAAAGGTCTTTTGTATCATCACTTTTTTTTTTTTCTGACCCTTTACTGTACCTTGAGTCCTATATCCCTTGTAGTTTTGGTCATATCTATTCTTCTTTAGAGCTAGTAATTTAATTTTTTCTTCTGTAATGATTTTGTCTCATTCTTTAATTTTTTTCTTAGATTTGGTAAGCTCTCACTTCATATCCTTCAGCATTTTTGCATTACTATTTGGAAATTTTGAAATTCTGGATTTGTGATGTTCTTTTATGCCTACAAGTGCTTAATTTTACCTAATTTCTCTTGGAACATTATGTAATATCTTTCCTCTGATTCCAGCTATTTTTAGTGTTCTCATTTGCAGAATTTTTAAATTCTATTTTATGTTTTCTTCTTGTATGGACTTTCCCAGATACTGGATTCCTTTTTGTTTATCTGTGTTGTATCATGTTTTTTTTAAAGATAAGTGATAACATGTAAATTGACGGGATGATCACTTTGGTACTTAGTGCCCTCTTCTGAGCCACAGTGAAATTAATTTTAAAAACAAGTAGTATGTTTTTACCTACCTCTTTCCAATTTTTGATACTGCCTTTTTTCAACATCTTTATAATATCTTTAGTCATATTGGTCTTTTTTCTCTTCTTCATCAACAAGCCTGTAAAGAAGACCTCCCTTTTCAAAGTTGGCTCTAGCTTCCCTCAGGATATGCCTTTCCAAGACTGTCACCAAGCTCCTTTAATTTAGGTCTAGTGGTCTGCAAATAAGCAAGTCTCAGAGCTCTTCTGAGTATTACCCCAGTGGAGATGGTTTCTCCAGGAATGACCCCTCTCAGGTGCCATTTGTGATGAGCCATTACTGTGACCCCACTATCCTGCCCACTCACTCTCTGTGCAAAATTCCTTGCTCCTCTCTTCTAGTGTGGACTCTGGATCCAGCTCTGTTTTCAGGTATTCAGGTAGTAGTGTCTCCTGAACTTGGTTAGACATGGATCTTAGCTGGTTTCCTGTTCTCCAGGTAGTTTTGTAGCATTTTAAGAGAATATGTAGAGGGATTAAAATATAGGTAGCTACTTTTGTCCTACAGAGACCTGGACACCGCACATGCATTTGAATTATAACAAAACTTGATTACGGTTAATTTCAGAATCAGTGAAGATAGTTTTTGCATCTGATCTCAGTAAACTATCAAATATGATTTGTAGCAAAGACAATATTCAAGTAAGCTCTGAAAAGATATTTTTTTAAAATATTTTAAAGATGATATACATGTATTTGTTTTGGCCTCCCCCTCCCCCCCCGCCCTCCCCGCCAAATATGCTGTTTCCTAGGTGGTATGCTGTTATCTTATAAACTTTTGAAGATACATTCTCAAGTTTATAACAGAGTGAGTCTGCTAATTGTATGGTGGTAAACTAAATGGTGTTAATTCCTTTAAGCAATAAAAACCCTACCAAGTAGGGGTGCCTGGATGGCTCAGTCTGTTAAGCAACCGACTTCGGCACACGTCAAGATTGGGCAGTTTGTGGGTTCAAGTCCCGCATGGGGCTCTGTGCTGACAGCTCAGAGCCTGGAGCCTGCTTCAGATTCAGTCTCCCTCTCTCTCTACCCTCCCCTACTCATGCTCTGTCTCTATCTCTGTCTCAAAAAATAAATAAACATTAAAAATCTTTAAAAAAAAATCTGCCAAGTAAAATTTTGTGAGGTAAGTCTTAAATAATATGCGAAAATTATCTTTATGAAACTATTCTGAAGAGATTTTTACTCTGTTAATGATAGAAATTTTAATCAGAAGTGGGTCATAGACTCCTGTTTTCTATGTTCAATATCTTAGACTTTGTCTGAGAGCAAAGGACAAATTAACGCTGTTAGAATATCCAACAAAATGTATGGTAATTTAATTGTCTCTACCAGTTCTTGGTTAGCTCATCTTTTGACACAGGCAGAAATTTGATCCTTGCTTCTCACTTGGATTGATAGCAGTGTTAAAGAGGTTCAGTTTGCCTTCCAAGAATGATATTTTTATTACTGTCATTTTGTGTGACCATGGGAATTGATGTGGAAAATTGTGATGGCTTCTTTAAGTTTTGTAATAATACAACACAGGCATTTCTTTAAGAGTTCTATGAAACTAATAGGTTCTATACAGTGTGCCTTCCATTAAGGTGCTAATTTCCTTGCCATCAGTAGAAAGAGGAGAGGGGATAAATAAAAGTGACGTTCTCTTATATCCAACTGTTAAGCCATCAAAGGAAGCAAAATAAAAGGAAGAAATATACAGTATATAAAGAGAAAAACACACAGTGATAATGAAATGAAAAATTGTATCCTCACTTGGAAATTAGTAAGGAGAAAAAGGATGATGGCTGAAATTCATGTGAGCCTTGGGAGTTTCTGTCAATAAGCCATAACAATGATTATGCTTGGAGAAATGCTGTACTTAACTGCTAAGCCCAGCACTGTGAAGAAATACAGATGGAACATCAAAGCCACAGGTATAAGGGGGCTCCTAGCCCTCAATAACACCTAAAAGTAGGTGTTCAATACATTTTCTTTTACTATGAAAGTTTAAAAATCAGATATTATGACCAGAGAGTATAATTAAATTTCCTAATGACATTTTATGGTGAGTATGATAAATTATAAGTTTTAGGATAACAAAAACCAGACAGTATTCAATTAATCTATTTTTAAAACATCATATTGCTAGCTTAAAGAAAAGTACTAGAAAAAACATACCGACATAAAATAATCTATAATCCAAATGATTACTGATAATCATTAGATTTCTGTAAAACCAAGGTATTTGAGTAAGTCAAAAACATGTATCCTCTTAACAGTCATTTATTTACACTATTCAGTAAGTACATATTGAATGCCTATCACCTTTTGATCAATAGGAACAGCTTATGTGGAGTTTCTTCTTACACCCACCCCATGAAAAATTTACAGAAAATGAAAAAAATATGCAAGTCAAGAAAAAATGAACCAAGAATATGCCCAGATGAGGATTCTGAAGTAAGCACAATAGAGCATAATGGGAAAACGGCCAATAAAATTATAATACTTTCATGGAAGGCAATTTTAGGATTATCCAAGAATTTAATTCCTGATTTTCTAGATCTAGAGAGATAGTTATTCTAATATGTAATTTAAAAAGTATAGGTTTTGAAGTCAAATAGGCATGCATTCAAATTTTGACTCTGTTCCACCTGCTAGTTATTTAGAAATTTGTTCAGTTACATTGAGTCATATTTTCCACACTGTACGGAGTTTGTTGATATATTTTGATGATTGGTTTCTTATTAGGATTAAATGCACTAATATGTGTAAAAAGCCTCGTAAGAAAACTAACTCTTGCATGTCTTACTTGTTAACTCACTTCACTTTGTTATTGAAGGCAAAAATATATAATATTGTAGCAAAAGGAAACATACCATGCTCTATTTATTCCACCCAATTGATTTCATTCATGGAAGTAAAAAGGTTTCATGCTAAACATTACAGGTTTTAAGAATTACTTTTCAAAAGATCAGGATAGCAGGACTTTATCAAGTAAGATTGGAGTTCCAACAGTAAAGGTAACTGTAATACATTAAGTTCAATAAACCTCAACATTCAATGCAAATAATCTTAGTTCTTCAAATTCCATGTAAGTCATGTTAGCCTCTTTAAATCATGTATTACTAAAGGTCAGGGATCATATTATCTTTTGCTATACCACTAAGTGGAACCTACAATATATCCATGATAATGAAACAGAATATTATTCTCTTTTTTCTCCTATTATATAGATGCATCTAGGTTTACAAATCATTGATTACATTGCACTGTTTCCATATACTACAGCAACATGTCTGTGCATTTTAATAATAGCCTATAAAGAAAGTGTAGGAGAAAAAGTACTTTACTTATAGAGTTACAGTAAATTATTAGCACACCTCACATCTGAATTCAGACCCAATGTGTCATTATTATGCCACGTGGGTAGAGTCTAGTGACAAAGCTGGAAACTTGGCCTAGAAATATGTGTAGATAGTCCAGATTTGTTACTCTAGGCTTGGTGCCTTGTCAGAAAGACCTTCAAGCAGTTCAGATAGTTTAGGAAGGAGCAGTGAGCTGAAACAAAGCTGACAGATGTAGGCCACGATGTCCTAAATATCAAATACCGGAGTAAGAGTGAGTTAAAAGCCAGGCAAGCAGATGAGAACAAAAGTAGGCAAGATTCCGGATGGAGGACATTCACAGACACTAAACATCCAGTGGATGGCACGCAGAGCACGCATGAGGTAATGATCATGCAGATCCTGGTACAGACGAAACATCCCATCTCAACCAGGAGGATTCCTACTGGGGCAGGAAGAAACGTCTGGGCAGGCTGACAATTAATTCTACAGAAAGGACTTTCTGATGCCTGTGTCTTGTTAGGGAAGCCAAAAGTTCGGACCTGGGATGCTTTGAGCTGAACACCTAGCTTCCGGACAATTATGAAACCTGCCTAAGTTCTCTTACCTTTATTCCCAGAGTCAGAATTGCTTGGGGTAAAAGGAGCTGTCTGGGTGATTAGTTTCATTTCTTGGATCTTGAGGACCTTCTCTAGTTTCTTTACTTTCCTTAGTGGTTTATTTGATGGAAATCTCCATGATGGCATTGACTGAAACTTCCCATTCTATTCTCAGTCTTTATTATGAGTGTCTCGTACAGTGATGCCTAATGTAGTTGTCACTAAAAACGTATTATTGAATAGAATAATTATTTTTGACAGGGAAAATCTCCTCTCATCTCTTGTATTTTCTGCATCTAAATAGAGGTCTTTGATTGGCTTGAGGGAGCTCAAAATAGCTTTTTTTGGTTAGTGTTTTAGGTTATCATAAAATATTGAGTCTCTACATCCATTTTATTATTTATGCAGTAAAAGTGCTAATGCTTTTTGACATGAAAGCTGAACATCGGGTATTCTGAGGCGTAGGAAGAGCCAGGTGCGTGTATGTCCCACTTGGTAACAATATAAATATCGAGATTCCAAGTGTTCACACACACAAAATGAAAACTTTAAAATAGAAATTCCAAAGAAGTTGTAAAGAGTTTTTATTCTGCTTTTTTAAGAGAAGGGTGCTGTTTATTATGTCTGTGGATTGTTTTGGTGACGGAAAGAGAGAGAATGAGGCAATGTACAACATAGGTAGGAATGTGCCCCTTCATATGATTTATCTTCTTATAAGGCTAGAAAGTAGACAGGGGTGTAGATCTTACAAATATTACAGTAATATTCAAAAATATCATTTATTTCAATCTCTGTTTTAAATGTCACTCTGCTTCAATCAGTGCATGAGATGGTCATGCAAACAGATTAGGGGGGCACCTGGGTGGCTCAGTCGGCTGAGCATCCGACTTTGGCTTGGGTCATGATCTCACAGTTTGTGGGTTCGAGCCCTGCATCAGGCTCTTTGCTGACAGCCAGCTCAGAGCCTGGAGCCTGTTTCGGATTCTGTGTCTCCCTCTCTCTCTGACCACCCCCTGCTCATGCTATCTCTCTCTCTCTCAGAAATAAATTTTTAAAAGGTTAAAAAAAACAGATTAGGGACCAAATGATACAACTTTTTGGAAAGAAACAATTGCTGTAGGCCAAACAGATACACACATTCATAACCCAATGAGCCATCTTGTATTTTCTCGAACTATGCACATATAAATTTCAGGTAAAATGTTACAATACAGTATTTCTAAAACTGTACACTCCAAAAAATTTGCTAAAATCATAGGACATTGCAACCTGGACTCCTTGCTGCCTTGCATTTAAGACAACATTTTGGGGTGTGAGATGATTAATTGTATGCATCAAATTAACCAGACCATGGTACCCAGATGTTTGGTCAAACACCAGTCTAGATGTTTTGGTGAAGGCTCTTATTTTTTTATTTTTATTTTTTTTTGGATACGATTAACATTTAAACCAGCAGACTTTGAGGAAGGCAGACTACCCTCCATAATATGGGTGGGCCTCATTCAATCTGTTAAAAACCTTAGGGAGGAAAGGACAGGTTCCCAGAAGAAAAAGGAACTCTGTCTCCAGGTTGCCTTTGGACTCCAGTTATAACATCAGTTCTTTCTTTAGTCTCCAGTCTGCAGGACTGCTCTGCATTTGGAGTTTTGGAGTTGCGGGCGTATTTTCTACTGGAATGCAACATCTGAAAGCTACTCACAAATTTTTCTGTTATCATGGGTTCTTGGATATGAATCCTTCCATTAGTTACACTGACTCGCTGTCCTTTCTTTCTTTCCTCGAGTGCTTTGGAAACTCTGACTGAACTCATCTTCAGCAAAAATTATTATTATTGTTTGAGGGGTGAGAATTCCTTAAATTTGTCATTTCAAAATCAAGGAGTCCTTATAAGCCATTTCCCAAGTTCTCTTTTCAGACCCTAAATGTCTTTACTGGTTCCAGATCAGTTTTTGCCTTAAGCTTTTTTCCTGTAATGAATAATATCAATTCAGACCTCATGCTGAGGCATACCTTGATATTTCAATTTTTCTCAGGCGACCCTATTCCCTTCTTGTTTAAGATTTAGCCAATTTCTCCTACAAAACTTGTATGCCAAATGGTGCACAGATAAGTGGACACAACTCTATATAATTTCTTTGAGAAGAATGGAGTGGGAAAATGTACCACGTAGATACTGGGGGTGAGAGCTATAGAGATAGAGGACACTGCAAGTCTAAAGCCCTGGGTAGTATGTTTGGAGTGTCAGGTGAATGGCAAGGAGCCAGGTGTGTCTGGTGCGAAGTGGTATTGAGCGTGAGATTGGTAAAATGATGTCAGAAAGTAGTAGAAGTCAGTTGGTGTAAGGTCTTGTATATCATCTTTGTATTCAAGGATGGAAGCAGAGGGAGAAGGCAATGTCTTAGGGGAGGAGGGTAATGATGAGAACGGTGAGAAGTTTTCAGAGAGTGGATATCTTTTAAAGTTAGAATTTGCTACTGGGTTGATGGTGGGTTTTGAAAGAAAAAGAGGGCTAAGATTAGCTATGTGATCTTAGGTTAGTAGCGTGCACTTTTGTGGGTGTGTTTCCTCATGTATAAAATCCATTTTACAGTAGACACTAGCTACATATGGATGTTTATATTTAAATTAAAACTAATTAAGGCACCTGAGTGGCTCGATCGGTTGAACATCTGACTCCGGATTTTGCTTCAGGTCACAGTCTCACGGTTCGTGGGATCCAGCCCCGTGGCGGGCTCTGCGCTGACAGCTCTACGCCTGCTTGGGATTCCCTCTCTCTTCATCTCTTTGCCCCTCCCTTGCTCTCTCTCTCTCTCTCTCTCTCTCTCAAAATAATTAATATTTAAAATGAAAACTAACTAAATTCAATAAAATTAAAAATTCACTTCATGAAGGGTATTAGGCACATGTCAAGTTCGCAGGAGCCACACATAGAGAATGTTTCCATCACTGCACAGAGCTGTTGGAATACACTGGAGTAGACCGTTTCTAAAGGCCCTTCTCAAAATTTAATAATTGAGTAATCATAGTGGCCTTGCATTGTTGCCATCTCTCCATTAACTCCTATTGGCCAACATGCAGGCTGGTTTAGGTTGTCAGTAAATGCTTACTGAGTTGAACTGACCTGAGGCCAGAACAGAAAACCATACGTGATATCTTAGCCACTGGAGCTGAAGGCCAGCGGCTACAGTAGCAGACATTTTGACCATCAAAAAGAAGGATGGTCAGGTCTAGAACACTGACGAGTTATGGGAAGTGGAGAAAGAAACAGAGGATGACTAGAAGTTTACAGCTTTTGTGGAAAGGAGGAAAAAAATGGATGTGAAGAAAGAGCAGTACTTGACCACATGGGAAGTTGCAGGACTTATAATGTAGGCATGTACTCTGAATGCTAAAATCCAGTCCTCAGGTTTCACTGCCCTCCAAGAGACAAAGAAGAATAGAGCTAGAGAAAGAGAGAGAAATGAAGTAACGCAATTGATTGATTTTATGGAGATCATCATAATTATCTGGAATTGCTCTCACTCTAATACAGTTACCAGGAAATACATTTCCTCCTGTAATGGGGCATTTGACAACCCACAGGAAGAAAATGTTGAGGTCAGCTTGCAGATCTCACTTCATTTAACAAAGTAGCAGTTCAGGCCCTAGTAATGACAGTTGTACTAACATTTTCTATTATTAGCAAATAATTACCTTTTTTTCCCTTACCGACTACATAAGCCATTCCACTCACTACTCCTGTTTTGTTCTACCATTGGCTTCCATATTAAGTAACAGCTCATATTAAGTTATTTATCCCAACTCTGCCTTAAATAATAATTTTAAAACTCCTTATGATCAATATTCTACCTTAAATATTCTACCTTAAAAAGGACTAAATTCAATGTAAGGAATCTCTGCATAGGTAGTTAAAAGGAGACTGAGGGATGGCAGAACCCTTTTAGCAACACATTCTCCTTTTTACCCTTCATTTTACAGATGGGGACCCTGAGATTCAGCAGATGCAATGCTTTACCTAAGGTCTGTAGCTAGTTTGTGAGTGGAAAAAAAACTTAAACTCTCTCAACATCCACTGACTCAAATAATTTGCTATCAAACTACTTTATCAAGGAGCTTTACAGATATCACTAATATCACCATCATCACCATCTTATTACTATTACCACTGTTACACTTTTTGAGTGCTCCCCACATGTTAGTACCATTCCCTTTCAAGTTTTAACCCATCAGCTAGTCTCACACCACATTTTGAATTAATTTCTTTTGCATTAACTCGCTGCATCCTCATAAAATATTATGAGGGAAATACTATCATTCTACTTTTAGAGATGAGGAAGCTGAGACACAGAGGGGCAGATGCTAAAGATTAAGAATCTCCATTTTGCATTTTTTTGCATATATTTGTAACCTCATAATTTCCTTCACTCTATTTCTCACAGTGTGTACTATTTTAAAAATAATAATACCTTATGCATTTCTTGAGAAGAAGAAGACATCTTCTCTGAGGCCAAGAAACTTACAACCTACTGACTGACATTTTTATCTAAACCAATAATTACCAATCCATGATTTGTTTTATAATACATTTTTATCAAGTAAATATATGAAATGCAGTAAATGGATCAACTTGGCAGCTGGAGAGGTGGGAAATGGAACCTTAAAGGAACGTTTACAGGGCTGGGAAGTGGGGAGGGGCAGTTTTGGCCCCAGAATTGTGAAGATGTGTCCCAAATTAGTTCAAAGGGCAAGATGAGCATTATAAGATATTTGATGAAAGAGATGAATCTGGAAACAATTTTTGGTGTTTATGTATTGTTCTTCAAATTTTTGTGTCTTTAATAATTAAGTATCCCTCAAAGCACATAAAAAAATGTGTATGTTAAATTAATAATTGCCAAACTAAATTGAACACTCATTGAATTCAACTACTTCTGTGCTTTTCCCTCAAATATGCAAAGGTTATATGTGGGAATATTTTAGTCTAGCAAATAAGGAAAAACCTTGGAATTCTGAAACCAGCTTATGCATATCAGCAATAAATTATGCATTTCCACTTGGCATCTGTTTATTAAATAATTTATTTGGTTTAAATTTTGTCTAAATATCTTTGTCCAATAATTTATAAAATCTCCTGACGGTCCATGAAATGAAGCGCATTAAATTTTCTTTCTCCCTCCCTCTTTCTCTTCCTATTTCTCCCTCTTGTCTTTCTCTCACTTCTCTGTGCTCCAGAGATGATAATAGGAGTTTGAGATACACCAAAAGGTTATTAATTCATTCTGCGTTATATAACAGTGTCAGAATAGATAGAACATTTTAGATGAGGGGAATACATGATTCATATGTTTAACAGCCCTGAGAAGTTTCTAACAGAACTGTAATTAAGCAAAAAAAGAATATGACCTTTCCTTCCTTCCTTTCTTTGCAATCTGCTCCCCAATCCTGTCTACTGGTAATGGCCCAGAGATTGAAGAAAACACTTTCTCACAGAGATCAAGGAGGGCTCTCCTGTGGTCCACTGTATTGTCTTGATAATTAATACGACATTAGGACACATCATGCATTTTTGGCCTTCAGTTTCTTTGAGAGGAGGCACACTTGGTGAATTGGTTGCCAAGTAGTTTTCAAAGGAGCCACTGCATGTGTCCTGAGAGAGATGAGAGTGCAGGACCCAAAGGGTAAATGATGAACAATGGGGAGTTCTTTTTCCCTTGCTTGTACTCAGGCACAGATTTGTAATACTAATAATCAGCCTTAATTAATAGGTGGCTGTGCCTGAAGTCCCAGCCCTTCCAACAACAACAAATTATATGCACAGCTTATTAAACCTTTTACTGTTGACGTCTCTTTTTTGGTTTAATAAGGCACTCATCTTTTGGGATAAGCACCGAAAACATAGCCTGATCCATCACAGATGCTAAAAAAGAGCATTTGTTGAAAGAACAAATGTATAAATAAACAAAGGCGGAATTCTTCTGTATCTTTACTCTGTGATTGTTTTCATTATTTATATAATGATAATATTTCCAGGTTTGATGAGGATGATAATGATAGTAATAACAAAGCAAATCCCCTGCATTTTAGAGTGCTTTGCCACTTGCAAAATGTTTTCACATATATTGACTTGATAATTATCACAGACAAAGGAAAGAGGAGTTGAATTTGCTTATGTTTTTACTGGTGGTTAGTGTGGGTATCTGCTACCCAGGTAGATCTCTGCCACCAATTCTAGTGCTTTTTTAATTATACTTAACTGTGACCGTATGGTTCATTCTAAACCATAAGGTATTAGGAGCAAAGTAGGTATCATGATGTTAAACATCTAAGGTTTCATTTAAAGAAGACACTAAGAGAAAAGAGGTATTATCATCAAAAGTATTAACGGTCTACTTCTATGATGCTGTGTAAATACTATGCCAAGCAAATGTACTCCTTTTTAAAAAAAATATTTGTTTTGGGGGGATGGCAAGCTGGGGAGGGGCAGGGAGAAAGGGACAGAGGATCCAAAGCAGACTCTGTACTGACAGGCCTACAGTAGCAAGCCCAATGAGGGGCTCGAACCCATGAACCATGATATCATGGCCTGCTCTGAGGTCGAACACTCACTCAACTGACTGAGCCACCTGGATGTCCCCGCAAATATTCCCTTTAACATATTCTATTAACAGGAACATACCATCAGGGCAGACACAGAAGAAGAAAAGAAAAGTTACATTTGAGAGCAGTAGTCATATACTTCAGTGTTCAGTCTTTGAGAGTTTAATTAATATTTGGTTTGAGAAATAACTTGTTTAGTCTTAAAAGTTTAGAGCATTATTTCCTAAAGCGTATTATGCAGGAAGGAAACTAGCATAACCAAATATGATCAACCTAGTGATACGTTCTGTTCAGGCAAGGGCTTGTCCCTCAGCTACAGGAAGTGGGAAGAGCATGTGGTCATCAGTCTGGGTCCTGCTCTCAATTCCTTCATGGTGAGCCTTAGCTGCAGAGAGCTGCCTTCTGGGTCTTCCTTTTCCAGTGACTGAGGTAGGGTAGGACGCTTCCCCTTGCCCCCCAAGTACCATCTCAGTATCTACATCAGAGAGCACAACCTTTGACACCAGCAAAATGACACCAGACCCCTTTTTAATTGTTTGGAATATCATCCGAGTTTTCACTTCTGAAATTCTTAGAGCCTATAATATGCCTTTATGCATTGTGAATCTCTGAGATCAGACTCTGCTGTGTAGGATTTTCCAAACTTGACGGTTATACTTTTCCCCCAGGAACATTTCACCAGACTACTGTTTTGCAGAAAAATAGGTTAGAGAAATAGTGCAACACTTCCCACGGTCCATTGTAGGTTGATTTTTCAGCCATGAGCTCAGATAAATAATTTTTAACATATTACATTTCCCTGTACTACCTGTTGGGGAGTAATGAGCATCTAAAATTTTCTTTCTGCTCATTAAAGAAATTGTGTCTGGGGTGCCTGGGTGGCTCAGTCAGTTAAGGGTCTGACTTCAGCTCAGGTCATGATCTTACAGTTCATGAGTTTGAGCCCTGCATTGGGCTCTGTGCTGACAGCTCAGAGCCAGGAGCCTGCTTCAGATTCTGTGTCTCCCTCTCTCTCTGCCCCTCCCCTGCTTGTGCTCTGTCTCTCTCTCTCAAAAAATAAATGAACATTAAAAAAATTGTATCTTGGGGCACCTGAGTGGCTCATTTGGTTAAGCATCTGACTTTAGCTTAGGTCATGATCTCACGGTTTGTGGGCTCGAGCCCTGCATTGGGCTCTGTGCTGACAACTCAGAGCCTAGAGCCTGTTTTACATTCTGTGTCTCCCTCTCTCTCTATGCTCCTCTCCTGCTTGTGTTCTGTCTCTTTCTCCCTCTCAAAAATAAATAAACATTTGAAAAAAACTATATCTATTTTTTTCTATATCCATCTTTATAAGTCCCAAAGGAAACCTTCTTCTATACCTCTACTTCTACCTTCTATATAGCTCCTATTTCACCAGGATGAATTCAGATTCTCTATATGTGCTTCCTCACATTCCAAGCATGCCCTAACTCCCTTTCATACCCCTCAGTTATAGCACGGCTGAAATCTAGCTGTATGTACATTGCTTGTCTTTACTATTATAATTATCTTAATTTTTATTTGGAAGTTTTAATTTCAAACTTACAGGAAAGTTACAAGAATACTACAGAAAAAATTCATATACCCTTTGCCCAGTTTATTGTCCCATTTGCTTGCCACATATCCCCCATATGTGTATGTGTATGTATGTAAATATATGTACATATACATTGTGTATATTTTTTCTTGAGTTATTTGAGAGTAAATTGTTTACATTATGGTCCTTTACCTTAAATAATTTAGTGTGCATTTCCTAGGAGTAAGCATTTTCTCTTACCTACCAATAGTATAATTCCCATCTTCAGTACATGTAACATTGATCCAACAACTTTACTTATTTACTGTCTATATTCTAATTTTGTTCAGTAATGTCCCTTATAGCATATTTTCTCAGTGAGAAGGCCCTTGCTGATCATGGTAAGATTAACAAAGACAGGGATAATAATTTTTTAGCATTTTAAAAGTCTGGAGTGAAATCATCACCAATTAGGCACTTTTACATAGATAATCTCATGTAGTCCTCTCAGTAAGGCTATAAAGTAGTAGTATCCCCATTCAGTAAATGCTAGAACTGAAACTTGGTGTTTAAGTGACTTGGCTAGGTTTAGACAGCAAATAAGGGAGGACTAATCCACTAAACTAGCTCACAGAAACTTAGTCTTTAAAAAAAAAAAAAAAAGGGTTTTATATTTAAATAATCTCTACACCCAGCATGGGGCTTGAACTCACAACCCCAAGATCAAGAGTTACATGCTCCACCACTGAGCCAGCCAGGCACCCCTGAAACATAGTCTTTTCATCTTTGCCTATGGCACAGGCTCTACTGATATAAACATACTCAGAATCATTTGGTTAAGTCTACTGACTGTTATGGAGACAGTACCAAGGGACAGTGACAGATGCTTTACCTCCAGATGCAACAATTGCATCTAGTTGAAGGAGGCTTGTATGCCCTCTTTTGCGTATTTTCAGTGTTCTGGGGTATGATGATGATTATTTGCTGGAAAAAAATATTTTAATCCTTGAAAATATCTCTACTAGATTGTGTTTCCTGAATATGCCTTTATACTTTATTAAGAATTAAATTTCCTGGCCCACGGATTAATTTAATGTAATTGTCAAGTTCATATTTGGACATGCTCCAGCCCTATGGATAATAAAATCCCACTAAAGAATCCAAGAAAGAGAAAATAATAAAATAAAATAGATTGGAGTAGGGATTTAGAGGGAACAAATTAATGAGACTACTACAGGGCATATAACTCCTTGAGATAGAGAGACTTTTAGTTTTGCAAAGAGACATCATTAAGTATTTTAATCATGTGTCCTCAAAGAAGAATATTCAAGAACCTTTTAAAAGAGGTTGAAGCAAATTTATATATTGTTTTTTCCTAAAGGACCTAGAAATATTATAAATCAGCAGCAGCTCTTAAAGTGTGTGTGTGTGTGTGTGTGTGCGCGCGCGCACGCGTGTGCACTAGAGTAGTTTGTACAAAGAACCATCATTATTGATGAGGTAACAATGTTAGTTTTGTGTCAGCAAGTGATTAGTTTATCAATGGGAGCTATCTAAATTTCCAGAAATTCCCCTTCTGCTCCTGTGTCCCACCCATCTGGCTCTGTATTTCTTTAAACAAATCAGAAGCTTTGAGTTCTTCTCTTTCTGTTCCAACTCAGAGTTTTATAAGAGACAATGGAACTACAGTCATTTCTCTTCTACTGCTCTGAATATGAGTAAATTGAATTCATGAACCCCCACTGCTGTACACCTCTCTGGCCTCGCCCCTTAGAAACCGCTCTCAGGAGCTCTTGTTTTTGAGACTGTTCTTCCCACATTCAGATTCGGGTACAGCAGGGGATGGAAGAAGCAATTTTCAGATTCCATGGTGGGCTGGATTAAATTACTCCACAGGCCGTATGTCTGACAGACCCACTAGAGTGGATTAAGTGTTTTGCTTCCTCTTTGCATTTGAATATTTTTTTCATAAAAGAAAGAAAATGTTAATGCAGACCTAGTAGGGGAGAAAGAGACAAACAAACAAACAAATCCAGTTAGTGAAGAAGCATCCTGGTTATTTCCTGTTGTTGCACATCTACTGATGGATGTGAAGATGAAAAGGTTGAAGCAGGCTATTCTGGTTGGATTTCATTAACTATTAATATGTGTTCTCTGAAAGACCAAGAGTAACCAGCAGGTTTTTGGTTTTTGGTTTGTTTGTTTGTTAATTCCTTCCTAGAGTTTGATGGCCTAGTTTACTGGAATTTACAATAAAAGAACCTAAATATCTATAATTGCATTTGAATGGAAGATATACTTTGGAGTTAAAAAAAGATATGAATTGTGATTCTCCAACCATATGAACCCTGACACGGTATTTAATGCCTTGAGTCTTTATTTTTCAATGGTAAATTGGGAATAATAATTACTATGTCACAGTTAATTTTTATAGATAACAGTAATGTGATTTATTGTGTAATCACTAGATGCCTGGTACTTTTCCTGTTATTTCATCCTCACACAGCACTTGGAGGCCTGTTATATTATTTGAGAAACAAAGAAATTGAGGTTAAATATTGTGTTCAAGGTTACACAGTGCAGCTGGGATTTGAATCCTGTTGTGGGGGGCGGTTTGTTTTTGTTCTTTTATTGTTTTTTTTTAACTCTTGAACACAAGTTCTCAACTGCAATCCTACACTTTCACTTCTGTGGAGAATGAAAATAAAGCTTTAGAAACTTTGATGTTTGCTTCGTTTCTTTTATCAGATTTAAAATTAAAAGGATGCTGTGGGGGTCAGGGTGGGAGGAAAGTGAATAAAACTGAGGAAGGTTTTGAGATTTCTAGATGTTTTTGTTGTCTTTTCTTTTTAATACCAAGAAAGGCGGTAAAAGATAAGTTTATCATTTACGAAGAAATAAATCTCAAATAGCAATACAGCATTTTCTCAGTGGCCCTTATGGTTGTCCAAGGGAATTGAACCTAAGGAGAAAAACAGCAGCATAGTGTAAATAGAAACTAATAGACTAAACAGAAATAGAGTGTGGATTTTTTAAAAGAAAGAAACATTGATCATAAAATTGAATGTATTGATGGGTGCTCATGTTCTTATAGAAAAAGTCAACCAACCCATTAAAGAATTCTCACTGTGGGCACCTCCAGTACTAGCACTTTCTGGAGCATGTCCTGTTTCAAAAATGAACCTGATGGTGTCATTTAAACAAGCCCTCCCTGTGATCACCAGACCCTTTGCTAAGGCAAATATTCAGACTGATTTGTGAATCAAGAAAATGAGAGGTCTTCTTGATATTACAAAAATAGGTAAGGATATTAGGCACCTCCTGTATTACCGTATTTAGGGCTTTGCTTTGCCTCCAATAGCAGCTCTCACCCAGAGAGTATTATGTCCAAAAATGCATTACCTGTTTTCATGTTTCCCTGAAGAAATTACAAGGTCAAATACGTGCACCTAATTAGCGCTATGTGAAATAAATGCTTTCGAGGTCTCTTAGCCCAGTGATGGGGTAAGCTGCCAGGCCGAGTAGTGTGCAGCTGAAGATGCCTCTAAGCAGAGCGTCTTAGAGAACTGTGTGCATTGACTTCTGTGCGCCAGAAAAGGAAATACCAAATGAATTAAGTCTTAAGCCACCCACAATTAACCATTAGTCAAAGAGGCAGTTAAATGGGAGGAGACACAGACTGTGCATATTTAATGACTTTCACTTTACTACCCAATATCTTAAATTTTTTTCCTTTGCTTTAAATTCTCACAACTGTGTCGAATTCAGACGATGGCAAAATGCTATTTGGTTAACTCGTTGCTTCCCAATCTTCTAATGTCATGATGACTAACGCAGATGTTAGTATTATAAATAGTGTACATTGGTCCAGATGTCACTCTTGAAGCAAGTTAGGATACCACCTGACAGGTTCCTCAGTTGCAAAACGAAGTGCATATTTCAGATGTGAAGGTTGTATTTGGCATAGTGCGTGTAAGGACCCATCCCTCTGTCTTTCTGTCCCTCATTCCTGCCTCTGGCTGCCCCCACTTTTGGTGGAGCACAGTGCTCCTTAGATTGGCATGCAACTTCTTTTCGCAAAGTCCTGACTTTCTTGTTTAATGGAAGATGTCTCACCTACACTGAGCTGCTAAAGTCAAGTCACGGTGTGAGCGCTGCTAAGGAACAGCGAGGCCCAAACATTGCTTACTATTCCTGCTGCCTGTGAGGATTTGGGGGTGCTGTACCATTTTACTCTCCAAGAATTCCTTAATGAGGTTTTTGTAACAGGTCTTAACTAAGCTAGGGTTTCTGTCTGCCCCAAGCCCGGGTAGGCAGTTCCAAAGACACACTGCCTCGAGTAGAGTTGCCACACCTTTAAAGCATTTGTTGAGCACCAACATGAGTGTACACTTTTATCAACCATCTAGTTTGTTTTCCTCTAATGCCACCTTAAACCCAGAGAACTATTGTGGAGAATTAGCGAGTAAAATTAGCTCTTAACTACCTGTCTGTCCCATAAAGGATCCCTTGTAGTAAACACTCTGTGAGGAATAAGAACAGTAGCAGCTGCAAAGCCACAGGACTTGAAACTGGTTCAGGTGAAAGAATATTTTATGAATTGCTTCTATTATATTATAGTAGGCAGTATGTCACCAGAACCTGACAAGGTTAGGAATAATCTCATAATTTACACCCCAGGAGAACTCCCAAAAGCATTTTGAGGTTGAGAGTTCATTGGAACGGAGAAATAGCTTCACTTACAGTGATCTGAGTTAGGGAGTTATAAATCACAGTAGAAATTAGCAGATTATTTTGCAGAGGATGTCAGTTCACTCTGATAACAGTTATTAATAATACTTTTTTCTAATTAGAAGAAATTATGTAGATAAAAACTAGTTAATTAGATATTACTCATAATCCAATCACCCCAAAGCAACTATCATTAATATGTTGAGCATACATTTTTAGCCATTTTCTATGAATGTATAAATGTACATAAAACATTAAGATACAGTGTTTGTCAATAAAGATTCTAGTCACCAATTCCAATGTGTGGGGAGGAGGTTTCCAACACCATTAGGCAATTCTCTGACACCAGCTGGGTGTCCTACAATTCAACTCAGTTGTGACTTGGTCTACATAAGATACCGTAAGTTACCATAAATCAATCCCACAAGACTGTCTCTTTCCCAACTGACCCCCATAAACATTTTATACACTAGTGACAAGTCCAGATTATCACCTGTGGTTTTGACCAGCCAGTTATATATGGAAGGTTCCAACAACCCCCTCCCTAGGTTCAATTAATCTATCAGAGCAGTTCACAGAACTCAGAAAAATTTTACTTCCTGGATCACTGTTTTATTATAAAAGAATATAAGTCAGAAATAGTCAGATGGAAGAGGCACACGGGGCAGGGTGTGAGGAAAGAGCATAGAGCTTCCGTGCTCTCTCTAAGGGCATCACTCTCCCCACTCTCAGCATATTCACCAACACAGAAGCTCTTAAAACCTAGTCCTTCTTGGGGGTGTCTTATGGAAGTGTCTTCACATAGCCATTTTTGATCAAATCGTCGGCCATTGAGAATTGAACTCAATCTCCAGCCCATCTCCCCTCTTTGTAGGTCAGGATGGTGGGACTAGAAGTCATGACCTTCCAATCACATAGTTAGTTTTCTGGCAACCAGTGCCCAACTTTAGACTACTTAGGGGCTTTCCCAAAATCTTTAATATAACAAAAGATGCCTTAGGACATTCCAAGGGTTTCAGGAGCTCTGTGCAAGGGACAGTGGATGAAAACCAAATATACATTTCTTATTAAAAATCAGACTATCACTGGAGCACCTGGGTGGCTCAGTCAGTTGGTTGAGTGTCCAACTCTTAATTTTGGCTCAGGTCATGATCCCAGGGTCATGGGATTAAATCCTGTGTTGGGCTCCGTGCTGAGAGTGTAACTTGCTTGATATTCTCTTTCTCTCTCCGTCTGCCCCCTCCCCTACTCATGTACGTGCATGCTCACTCTCTCTTTCTCAAAATATCACACTATCACAGTAAGTTCTGTTGCTTTAATCTAATATATGTTGTGGATATTTCCCTTCTTTATTACTTTAAGATAGTACTAAGAACTGAATTGTATTTCCCACAAATTCATATGTTGAAACCCTAATCTCCAAGGTATCTGGAAATAGAAAGGTAATTACTGTTAAACTAGGTCATAAGGGAGGGCCTCTAATCTGATAAGACTATGGCTACCAAGAAAAAACCATAGATCTTTCTCTCTGTCATTCTGTCCCTCTCTGTCCCTATCTCTGCCACATGAAGATGCAGAGAGAGAAAGTGGCTGTCTGTAAGTCAGGAAGTGAGCTCTCAACAGAACCTGCCAATGCTGGCATCCTGATCTTAGGCTTCCAGTCTCAACAATTGTGTGAAAAGAAGTTTCTGTGGCTTAAGCCACACTCTCTACACAGTATTTTGTTATGGCACTCAAGCAGACTAAGACAAGCATATGTAGATTTCTAGTCATCTTTGGTCATCTCTTTTCCTTTTAATTTCCTTTTCTTCCCTTCTTCCTTGATTACCAAACTCTGTCCTGATACCCAGGTATTGCATACATTCTTTTTCTCAAAGAAAGAACCTTCCCTAGACTGTCTCAGGTGATGAAAGAGCAATCTTAGAACTTCTGAGAAAATGTCTTATTTGTGAGTATCTTCTAGATGAGATTTGGATCTTTGATATGACACCTAAAATATTAGAGTGAGTCTCCTGAATCACAGAGGGTCGGTGCTCTTAGTTTTTGGATGCATACTTGGTAGATAAAGGAAGGTGTTTATATGTTAAGTTAAAACATAATTGTTAGTTGAAGTGCAGAGAAATGCCAAAAAATGTTATAGAACATGTGAGAAAAGAAAAGAGAGTGACTTCGGCTGGGAAATCAGACATTTGTAGAACACAAATGGTAGTTCCTTTAAAACTCTCAATAATGCCTGTAAATGGTGGGCTATGGAGCCAAGAACAACCCTATAGTATTTTATTAATTATGGTTTTTTTACTAACAGACTCTTTTCCTATTTGTATTTCAAATATAAATTGAAATACATATCAAATTTCAGTACATATTGAAATAAATTTGCTTTCTTCAATTTATATCAAATGGCATTAGAGATTAGAGGGGGAGCATGTTCCAAAATTTACTGGGAGAATGGTCAAAGAAAATCATGTTAAGATTTTTAAACACCCAGAATTAGGTATAAGGTATTATTTCTCCTTAGGATAGTAAGTGCCTTAGTAGTAGGCCCATTGAACAATCTGTTCCTAATGACAGTGTCTGTTTCTCAGACTTATGTCATGAAAAACAGGGAAGAGAATGAACATTGAAGGAAATGGGGAGAGAAAAATTAACTGTCTGTAGGTCACAGCTTATCAGAAATCCTTACCTCAAAACAGAAGCTACTAAGGATATTGAGCCAAAGTGTGCAGTCCTCAAAAGTTGAAATGAGGTGGAATGAACAGAATTGTAGTTGGTTAAGCAACTTTTCCAAGGTTGCCCAACGAGGGACAAATCCATAACCAGAACTGAACTCTCCAGATGCCTGAGTTTAGTTTTCTTTTCCCTCCACACAACAACAACCGTAAAGATCCATATTTGCAAAGTGACAGCTTTCATTTATAAGACTACATTTACTGAACACACCTAATCCTTAAAGCAAACTAGGACAAAAGTCTAAACACAAAACTGACGTTGCTTTTCATTTCCACTCTCCTTTCCTTCTTTTTCTTTTTTATCCCTATTTTTTTTATGCCAAAGATATCTATAGAGAATGTTACTTTCTGGGGGAAAACATTATACTTCTAGATCCCTTAGTGAATATTGGTTTAATTCTTCATCAATTAATTTCGTTTCATAAGCACTCACGAAGGAATACAAATAGCGCCTGTAATTTAGAATTGATTTTTTTTTCCTGCAGTGCCTTGGCAGGGAGGGGGAAGTTGAAAGAGTGGGACTATTTGGTAAAACTCTTTGCCCTTTTCTTTTTGTAAATGTTGTCTTTTTTTGTAAATGTCAAGTCCAAATTATAGGTGAGTATTGGCAGAGTTGTACAGACTATCTGAGGCCCATTACAGCCTCTGGCATTTGTGCTGCTAAATTTGTAATGAGTTGCAGGTGTTTGTGATTGAATTTTGTGTTGCCTTCGTGATTGGCTCACTGCTTCACAGTCCATTAAGGCTATGTTTTTTCTATAAAATTGTGTGATGTAAAAACTCCAGTCAAAAGCTAAGGTAAATGGTGACCATTTTAACACAAAGAGAAAGGTCTGTATGTTTTAGACCAGTGTCAATTTTCACATTAATCCATGGGATCAGTCACCAGTTCATGAATATATCCTAAATATAATAGTAATAGTTTGATATATTTCACTGAGGACTGAAGTTGGGAGATACCTTAAACCATCTTCTGCACTTGAAGTTCTCAGCATGTCAGTGTGGATAAGAATTACTTGAGATCCTTGTTTAAAAAAAGGAGTTCTGTTGCTCCCCTCTTTTCTCCAAGATTCAGATTCAGATTCAGTAGGTTTGGGTATAGAAGCCACCAATCCGTGTATTAAAAACCAAGATCCTAGAGCATTCCTAAACAAGTATATCATGTATGATGCTTTGAAAAGTACTATATCTGATTTACTTGCTTTGCTTTATAGATGAGGGATAAAGACCATAGAAAAAAGATCTATTCATGTTTTCCTGATAATTTCATGGAAAAGGGAAGCTTACTCAGGTAGCTTCATTCCTACTTCCATGTTACTGTTGTTTTCCTACTAGATTATCCACAGGCTTGACTGGGGCTGTAGGGTTTCGTTAATTATTCTGGATTACTACAGAGGCAGCATACACTATGCTTGGTCAGTCAAGCCCTTGTCTATAATCTGAAATATATATTTTATAGGTATATATGTGTATTTTTAATCTTCAAGGAAAATAAAATGATAATATAGAACTGCTCATAGAATGTTTGATATGGAAAACATATTGTGTCATATGCTATAATGAATACAGAGATGCTACAACTTTTACATACCGGAATATCTTTCAGTATCTTACCTAGCCTCAGGATCATCATTAACAATCATGTTAGTAGCAACTATTTTATGAACATTTACTGCACTCTTTCTGGGAGAAATTGACATATGTTATTTCAGTTTATTATTATAAGAGCCTTTTGAGGCTGGCACAATTGGTTTTTACCTTCTTTTGATGAATGAAAGAATTGAGACTTAGAGGGTTTATATAAATTGAGTAATTTGTCCAAAGTCAAGGAGCTGGTAAGATGTGAAGCTGGGATCTGAACCCAAGAACTCTGATCCCAGAGTCAGAGCCCTTGGGAGTCAATGTCCCAGTGCCTGCCTGCCACAGATATGTAAGAACACCACTGCAGGATGGACCAACAGGTAGCTCATTACCAGGGACTTCTGCTTGATAAAATGAAAATTAAGTAAACATTTATTTCATTTGCCTCATTGGATTGAATACTGCCTTTTTAGATCATATCAGGGAATATATAACTACATATATAAAAGCTCATACCCACAGTTTGATAAGCTGCAGCTATGGGTAAGGATTGAGCATAAATAAACCAATTTATGTATGGATATATACGTGTATGTATCTATTTTCTAAATTCAGAGTATGTGCATAAAATCAACAGAAACACTGACAGCAAAAACAATAGCAAAACACCAGAACAGAAATTGTTTGCTGTATTTTATTAACCTGTATTTTAATTTGGTGGTACTTTATTTTGAATTTTAAATTTGCCTTAACCTTGCTATCTTGTTTAATTAAAATATTTATATGACTCTCAGGTAAATACGATAGATACAAGTAGCGTTGATTGAGTGCTTGTTTAATGCCTGGTATGCAGTCAGCACTCAGTAAATATTTGTTGAAATAAAGTATGTGTTAGGCAGTGTAGAAAATGCCCACATACAATATCTGTGTCAATCCTGGTCCTGGCAAGAAACAAGTGCTCATCTGAAAACTAAAGGTAACTTAGGAAAGAAGTATTTATAAAGATTTGGGCAGTGAGGCATTCAGGCATTAACAGTGGTGGGAAAATATTTGAAGGGGAGCAGAATATGCCATCCCAAAGTGTGGCACTTTGGCACGTAGATTATTTTAAGCTGAAGTCAATCAAGAACCAGCCACCTCAAGAAAACTTTTACCTTTCCCTTAACTACCTAAAGGAATTTAGACAGTGGGCCTGGCCCAGAAAGAGAGCTATTACCAGAAAAAAAACATTTTGTCTGAGTGGCCTATCCATATGGCAATGCAAACATCTAATTTTGCTCTTCTTATTCTCCTGTGATTCACTCCTTTTAAGCCCCAGACCCCTATCTCTTTCCTTAGCTCATGATAGCACATAAGCCTCAGTTGCCTGACTGCCTTTGGGTCTCATTTTTGTGGGGCTCCCATACGTTCAAAATTAAAATTTTGTTTTTCTCCTGTTAATTGGTTTTATGTTAATTTAATCGTTAGACCAGCCAAAGAACCTAGAAGGGTAGAAGAAAAAATTTTTCATCCTTACACATTACTACCCTTGAAAAGGAACGAGGGAGGAATAGAGTTATCAGTGCCTGGTAAGCACTGGGGCTTGGAAGAGAAGAGGAGTTGCCAGACAGAAGCTGCTACCATAGTCAATGGGTAAAGAAGCCATAGCCCAACAGGAAGAGGAAGTTCCACTCACTGTTGGGTCCCAGCAAGAAGCAAAGGAAAAATAAATCTAGGTGATGCATGTCATGGATGCTAACTGCAGCAAACAGCAGAGTGGAGAAGGGTAGTGAATGAATCGAGGTGGAAGCAAATGGAGAATAAACTCTACATTATTTCATGCTGTCTTCTCAACAATAATGGGTCTTAGAAGTTTCTCCATTTATTTTTGTTTTTTTATATTTTAATTTTTTTAATGTTTATTTATTTTTGAGAGAGAGAGAGAGACAGAGTGCAAGCGGGGGAGAGGCAGAGAGAGGGAGACAGAATCCAAAACAGGCTCCAGACTCTGAGCTGTGAGCACAGAGCCCCATGCACGGCTTGAATTCATGAACCATGAGATCATGACCTGAGCCAAAGTCAGATGTTTAACCGACTGAGCCACCCAAGTGCCCCAGTAGTTTCTCCATTTAAAAGACAAGAGGTGTGCCTGGGTGGCTCCATCTATTGAGTGTCAGACTCTTGATTTCTGCTCATGTCATGATCTCATGGTATGTGAGACTGAGCTCCACATTGGGCTCTGCGCTGACAGTGCAGAGCCTGCTTGGGATTCTCTCTCTTCCTCTCTCTTAGCCCTCCCCCACTCACTCTTACTCTCTCTTTCTCTCTCTCAGAATAAATAAATAAACTTAAAAGAAAATGACTCTGAGAAAAAAAAGAGTAAGTAAAGTTCATTTAGAAATGGCTAGAACTACATTAGGGTGAAGTCTTTGACCTACAAAGACGCTGGTCCATACTCCAGTATTTAACAATATTTTTATTTGTCTAGTATTTATCACAACAAACTTATGTCAGTTAGTATCTAGCCACTGAGGAAAAATCTACTTAACAGGAAAATCAGAGTCAATGCTCTCACTGAAATTACTTTCTAGAAAATAATGCAAATGAGTGGAAAAAATGGTTTCGGATGGGGATTAAGTGCTATAAAGACAGTGAATTATGGTTTCCCGGTGATAGTGACTGGGAGACTACTTAGGATTGGGTGAGCAGGAAAGGACTCTCTGAGGTGAAACTATTTAAGCAGAGAGAGACCTGTGGGATATGAAGAGGCTATGAAGAGGGCAGCCTTTTAAAGTCTGACAGAAAAGTGCTCCAGGCTGAGGGAACCGCAAACACAAAGGCATTAAGAAAGGAGCAAGCTTGGTGTGGTCATGTGAAGAACAGCATAACAATGGCAAAAAGCCATGTGTTTGGAGCTCAGTGAATGAGGACAGTGACACAAGAGGAGGTGGAGGGGAGATAACAAGGCCCTGGGGTGAGTTTGGGTTGCATTCAGGGAACAATAGAACTCCTTTGGAGGATTTTGAGCGGGGTGGCAATGATGTCATCTGATTTACGGTTTTAAAAGATCACTCAGGTTTCTACATTGAGGATGGATCATAAAAGGGCAAGAGAACAGTCACGGAGACCAGTTAGGGTCATATTAGTGGATATGTAAGGACTGAAAAGAATGGGGATGTATTCTTTCTTAGTGGCGAAGTTCTGATGTGAATAGTTTTTTTTTTTTTTTTTAACAAATAGTTTATTAAAAATATGGAACCCTTCACGAATTTGCGTGTCATCCTTGCACAGGGGCCATGCTAATTTTCTCTGTATCGTTCCAATTTTAGTATATGTGCTGCCGAAGTGAGCACCTGATGTGAATAGTATTAAAAGAGAGAAATAATCGCTACAGTTTTGGTTTGAGGAAGTGGGTGAGTGGCAGTGCCATTTACTGAGATGGAGACGACTGGGATGTTCCTGAGGGAGAGAATGAAAAGTTCTGATTGGTGCATTTTGTGTTTGAATGCTTATTCAATATCCATGTGGATATTTCATACACTCAGAAAGGTCAGTGCTAGAGAGAACATCCAGGATCACCAGCTTATCAATGGACTTTAAAACCATGGGGCTGGGACTGTATTGGGTTACCCAGACAGAGAGAGTGTAGACAGAGATGATCATGTTTAGCACCTAAGTGACTCAGAATTAAAGCACTTTTTATTTATGACATTCTTTTTGGTGCCTGAACTCTAACTGACGGCTAAGAAAGATTTTAGTTTTCCCTAGAATGTATTTAGCCTGTGTGTGAGTGATTTTCAAATGTATTTATTTTTAATCATCATTAATGTTTTGCAAGCCAAATCCTGTGAAGAAAACCACTGTGTAAAATACATTGAAATATGAATTATACAAATCTGGGTGATGGGCACATCAGGTTTATTACAATGTTCTCACTGCTTTTGAATGTGTTTTAAACTTTCCGTGAATAAAAGCATAAAAGAAGTTGAGTATAACTGTCCTGGTTGAAGTAGGAGATGGACATCGAAGGCCAGTCTACTTCTCTCCTTAACTGCCAATTTATAGAATTCCCACAATTCCTCAGAACAAACTCCAAAGTCCCTGCCATTGATAAATATTTCTGAAGTTTCTGTGATCTAATAATTAAATATAAGTAGGAATATTGCGCAATCACCATGAAAACACTTTACAATTACTATTTTGTTAATGCTTATGACAAGCTTACATGATGGGTACTGTTAACATTACCATTTTGCAAATGGAGCAACTGTGGCTTGGAGAGGTCATGTAATTGGCTCAAGTTCAAGTAGCCGGTAATTGAAGGAGCTATGATTCGAGTCCAGGCCACTTGACTTCACATTAATAACTACATTAACTAGAGCAGTTGACACTCAAATTGACTTCAACAACAAAAATATAACAACCCAAAATTCAATCAATCCTTTATGAAGGATGAGAATTTTCCAGTTAACAATGACAAAGATGTTAAATTCTGTCTGTGCGTTTCTTTACATCACGAACTCTCTGCATTGTGTTTCTCAGAGCCACAATTTTACTCTTCTCCTTCTATTTATGAAATATTAGCTCTGAAAATGAATGTCAACTAGAGTCACAGTGACTGGCGTTTATTCCTAACCTAGTGACAGCAGAATATAGAAGTTCAAAGAAATGATTAATTAACTCAGTGATGCACCCACCATGTATAGTAACACTGATTTAAAGATATTTGTACCAGGTTGCTTTTTCTTGACTAGACTATTATCACTTTATTTTAGCTGCGATTTATGTCCAAATCAGGGGAATCTTTGATCCTGATATATTTTTTTTGGAGATCAAAGTTTCACATGTAACACTGTGCTTTACAAGGTCTCAATGCAATGCGTACTGTTCTAAACTATGAAAGTAATGTGAAAGAATAATTTGCCTCGGTGCTGGGAAATTAACTATTAGACATGCAGTTTCTCCAGCAATCTATTGTAAATAATAATCTAGCTGAAGTATGGAAAGAAAAGTGAATCTGTTATAACAGTACACCTCAATTAATTTCTTTCCATTTTCTCGTATTAGCCTCTTGCACCTAGATTGAAGAGACAGGTTACTTGGAGTGTGTGTGTGTGTGTGTGTGTGTGTGTGCGCGCGCGCATGTGTGCATGTGTGTGTAAGTAAATTTGTTTGTGCATTTTATTGTTTTCTTCTAGGTTTTTATTGGGGAAAAGGGAGAATGTCAAAGCTATTTTTATAGTCTTCTCTTTTCTTATTTTTTTGATTGCTAAATGATGCAGAATATATATTATTATCTTTTTAACATAGGCTCAATTCATGTGTAAGATCTAAGCAAATACTACAAACATCCTGTCACTTCCAACCTCATAGTTCCAGCCAGCAGAATAACTTTTTAAATCATGGCAATCACAGTAAAACTTTGATTCTTCAGTGGTGAAATGAAATAAGGAATCCCTTCCCATCTAAAATAATTATATCCATCTAAAATAGTTATATCATAATTCTCTATTTGGTTCACCTTATATCTCTGTCTTTTTCCTTCCCTCTCCACCTCTCTCCTCCCATCATGGAGTAAAGACTGGAGAAGGATGGATTTAACTAGCCACAGTAAGATTCAAAATTACTCAAAGATAAAATAATTTTTGTTATTCGTTTTGAATGACAGTATTTAATATGGTCTGGTTATACAACTGTCATTCATTAGGTCTGTGCTTGGAAGAATAGCACATCAGAATAATTAATAAATAATGTTAATATTTCAAAGTTTACACTATTGGATGTGAACTGCTACATCAAGAGAGCAGATCTGAAATTCTACTCCTGACCTAGAGGCCTAAATTAAAGTAAACAGAAACCACTAAAGAACAGCAAACTTACCAAACTAAAAGCAGGTCACAACTTTGTCCCCAAATCTTTGAAAAGTTTTCTTTCTAAAGAAAAAATTAAAAAGTGGTATCTGAATACCCACAGAAATATTTGTATAGTTTGGTGAGGATATTCTTCATGTTTCAAAGACATAGTCAGATGGGGAAAAGGGAGTCCATTAAATCCAGGAAAATCACACCAATCTTCTTCAACTTGGAGAGAGACAGATATAGAGAATGGGTAGAATTTATTAAGACTAATGTGGAAATGACTGTTTGGGGAAGGGAAGAAAAATGATGAACTTTAACCCTCAGTGTAGTCTTTCTATCAGACAAAAGCATAGAGATTATTCTGAATAGCAGGAAAAATGTAAAGCTTAAGGAAACCTCACACAATTTGAGTGCCCCCATCACAGAAAGTCAACCAATCATATTGTAGGAAAAAGAGAAGACTGTGGGTTCTCAAAGCAAACATTTCTACACTTAAACTCTTCTCAAGTAAACTCTTGAAGTGTCTTGTCATGTTTCATCATACACATGCTGAGTTAACAAAAAAGCAAGCAAGCAAGCAAGCAAGCAAGCAAGCAAGAAAGAAAGAAAGAAGGAAGGAAAGAAAGAAAAACAGAAAAATTAAGATTAGATTAATTAGATTAATTTGAGAATTGTTGTTATTAAAATATGTCATTGATGAATGTGGTATAATCTTCATTTGTTTAGCTCTTTAGCTTTCATCATCAAAGCTTTATAATTTCTACATATATGTCTTACACTCCTCTGTTAGATTTATTCTTGGGTGTGTGATAATTTTGATGCTTTGGGGAAAGGCATCTACTATAAAATTTTATTTTCTAATTTTTGTTCCTGCTATTCAAAATAAATTGTGTTGAACAAACCTGTTAACTTCAACAATTTATTGTAATAGTGTGTGGATTCTTTAGGAGCTTCCATACCCACTCATATCGTCTGGATATAGTGAGTTTCATTTTTCCCCCTCAAATCCTTCTGCCATATGTTAGTTGGCGTGCTTGTTTGCTTGCTTTGTCTTACTGTACTAACAGCCTCTCAAGTTAATTATTGAAAAGGAATGGTGGTCCTGGATACCTTATTTTGTTCCCTAATGGAAAGAGGAAACGTTCAATATTTCCAATTATATATATGTTATAGATATATGTTGTATATTTAATAATATATAATATAGATCCTTTGTGTAGATTTTTAACCCATATTAAAGAAACTCATTTCTATTCTTAAGTTTTATGCATCCTCTTTTTCACAAAAATATAGTGAATTTTTCCAAATGTTTTATCAAGCGTTGGAACTAGACTCAGATACGGCATAGAATTTGGTATTATAAGATTGAGAATTTAAAACTGATAAAAATTCCTACAGTAGCCATCTGTGCCTCAATTTTTTGGCATGCAAATATTCAAATTAAGGAAACATAATTTCCTTAATTGTTGTAAGACTATCCAGATTTACTATATCTTCTGGTGTCAGTTTTGTTCATTTTCATTTACATGAACATATCTTTAAGAATCTACATTTTAAATCTAAATTCAGTTATTTAGAATATGATATTTTCTAGTTTTAATAGATATAGTACTTTTAGTAATGTCCTTTTTAAATTCTGAGTATCAGTCATTTGTGCCTATTCTTTATTCTTTTTGATCAGTATTCCTAGAAGGATTTTCATTTTATTAGGCTTTTCAAATTTATCCAACATTTGTATTTGTTTACTCATGCATAATATATTTATTTTCTTTTATTAGTATTTTTATCTTTATCCTTTCCTTCATTCTAACTTTCTTGTATTTTATTTTCTTTGTATTTATGACTTCTTAAGTTGGGTACTTAGCTTATTTTTTCTGTTTTTTCTCTTTTTTAATATATGAATTTAATACTATAATTTTCTTCTAGATTTATATGCACCTTGGTTATCATTTAGTTAAAATTACTTTGTTCAGGTCATGATCCCAGGGTCATAGGCTTGAGTCCTGCATAGGGCATGGAGCCTTCTTGAGATTCTCTCTCTCTTTCTCTCTCTCTCTTTTTCTCTCTCTCTCTCTTTCTCTCTCTCTCTCTTCCTTTGTCATTCTCCCTGACTCATGTGCTCTCTCTCTATAAATACATATATTTTTCTAATTTTCATTTTAATTACTAATCTTACTCTATATTGATATGTAATGTCTAATTTATAACACATGGGCATCTTCTGGTTGTCAACTTACACTGATTCTAACTTGATGTATTTTGGTCCAAGTGTCACCAGCTAGACCCCAAGACCTGACCTTTATTGCCTACCTGCTTGTACTTATCAATATTTGTTACATTTATTCTTAAGTTCATCTTTCCAGTGTATCTCTTATCTCAGCAAATGGAAACTGAAATCAGCCCTCAAGTGATAGTGACTGCCCTGACAAGACCTCTAGCTAGCCCAGACCACCCAGCCTAGTTCAAGTGTAACCCCTGACTCATACCTGTGCAGATGGACCATGGAGTGACCTCTAGAACGATGGACAACTGCTTTTAACTTATTATAACACTGAAATTTCTACTCAAGGAGGAACACAAGCTTTGTTTACATAACATAAAATATATGTATCGGCAGTTTCCTTAAGGCACATGTGTGGTCGCATGCCCACCACTACATATGATGACAAGGCTTCCCTCTCTAAATATTCATCCTCAATAAAAAGAACCCATTCACCCTTGCTTGGGGAATCCTGGCTTTGGAAGTTATTCCCCACGATCTCCTTATTTTCTGCACATAAGTTTACGTTGTGTGACAGCTCTACCTGCTCACCAAGGAGCAAACTCACATTGGTTCAGTCACAAAAGATTATTGTCTGTATGATTTCAATCCACTGGGATTTTTCACTGGAATATTTGACTTAGCATATTGTAAATATTTGGAAATATTTCATATGTGCTTGAAAATATGTATTCTGCAATTGTGTGCAGTGTTCTCTATGTATTAACTACATCAATGTTATTAATTGTAATGATCCAATTAATCACGATCTGAAAGAAAAGGCACGCCTGGGTGGCTCAGTCGGTTAAACTTCTGACTTTGGCTGAGGTCCTGAACTCATGATTCATTGGTTTGAGCCCTGTGACGAGCTCTGTGCTGACAGTTCAGAGCCTGGAGCCTGATTGAGATTCTGTATCTCTCTCTCTCTGTCCCTCCCTCCCCCACTTGTGCTCTTTCTATCTCTGTCTCTCAAAAATAAATAAATGTTAAAAAATTTTTTAATTAAAAAAAGATCTGAAAGGAATTATTTGAAAGGCGGTCTGTGACTTTTACTCTATGATTAGGAACATGTGAAGATTTGGCCTTTGGTGGAACCCTACTTGCAAGACTATGTCAAAAACCCTTATGCTGGATCCAAGATGAAAGCTAAATACTGACCGAACACCTGAAAGTCATCATTAAATTAGTTAATTGAGTAATTTATAATTGATGAGTAGGTGGTATTTAATGTGATACAGCAGATTCTGAGGAGTTTACATTAAATTAGTGTTTATTTTGCTTAAGTACACGCATTAGTAATTCTTTCAGAAAGCCTCCATAAGGACAAAATTTCCATCTCCTAGGGACATTGCCCTGCTTCTAAGATACAATTTTCCATATGTCAGAGACTGGCTCCGGCATGTCCAGGGGTCCCTGAAGGATGGACGGTGTCGGCGAGAGAGAGAGTGAGAGAGCCCCGGAGATTCTTTCTGATCACCAGGCAGGCATCTCTGCTCTGACTGGGGCTCAACTTTATTTTATAAGTATTTGGGGGATGGCACAGAAGTGGCATTTGCCTTAGACAATGATTTCTGATGACAAACTTTTTTGATATGTAAGAATTTCCCGGAAATCTAGAAGACTCCTGCATAACCTTTATCAATTGTGATTGAGATGCTTATCCTATGGGGAAGAAGGTATCTTTAGACAAAGTTTTTAGCATAAAAAGGGTGAAGTTACTTCTTTTAAGGTGGAAGTATCAAGAAAAACAGGTCTTCCAGGAAACACCTTTGCTCTCATAATGACAAAAGTAGTTCCTCAATAGGTTCCTTCACAGGGAGTAATCAGCATATACAAGGCCAGAAAATGCTCCAGGCAGAAACAAATGGGTGGGGGTAGATATTTGCCCTTAACTCTAAATTAGACTCTTTGCCTCCGGGCCAGACTCAAGCCCCCTTTATTATGTAAGTCTTGGATCTGCAAGACCCTTAGGAAGAGCCTTTTGACAATCATCTTTGGAAAGGCAAGGACATGCCTTTCCTTATTATCAATCTGTGTGGGGAATATCAGTCTGATCTGGAATATTGTGAGGCCTGGTCAATACCAGCAGCCTCATTTACAACATGAGCCAGTAGTAGCAGAAGGAGATACCAGTTTCCTTGCTGTGACTGCCATCCAAAGAGGCTGGTGCGGCTCCTGGCATCCATACTTACAGGTGAATGCTTTTTCTGCTTACTTCTTGAGAAGCCAAACTTCCAGGCTGTCCTAGGTGCTATTTCTCAAGTTATCAACCTGAATACTTTCAGAATCTCAAGACCTTTCCAGAACAATAATGCTCTTGCATGGTTTTGGCTATAGTACTTTTCAGAAATCTAATCCGTATCTTTCTATCTTTTAGAAATTTCCAATGTTCTAGGCCTACAGATAGTATTCTCCATAGTGAGTACTATTTATGAATTTTAAGTAAATATTATTAATGTTAAGAAGTTTGGATAGAATTTTGGCGTGTGTGCCCTAGCATCCATTTGGACCCATTCTCTAGGTTTTTGGTGTTTGTTTGTGACTTTCCTAGTATCTCTTAATGAGATTTGGAGAATTTTCCCTGACTACAAAGACTCACTGTCCAGGGAAAAGTGCAGCTTGGACGGGCTGTCATCATTATTCAAAGAACCATGATCTGCCACCCCTCCCCCTCCCAAATACTACTTTCATATATGAATTATTTGGAGCTGGAGGCCATTGAGAATCAACAGATGTAGAAAGAAGCCTCCTCAGAGCTTCCCTTACCTGACTAAGAGCAGAAACTTTCGAGACATGATGGCCATAAAGCTCTCTCTGGGGTGGGGGTGGGGGTGGGAGGCTGGCAGTTTTGTTGCCATGAGAAAATGGAAAGTATGCACCAACATGGACTTGCACAAACACACTTTACTAACTAACCATTGTCTTATATCAGTTTCCCCCATATAGTTGCCTTCCTGCCCCTGAAAGCTCAAAACCCTTCTCCTTTTTATTGCCACTTCTCCACAAAGGTATTGTGGATTATAATTTTTACAAAGGTAAATATTTACAAAGGTAAAACGGATTCTAATCCTCCAGGTCTGGAGCCTCTTTGGGGTTTTTATTTCATTTCTGTGAGGACTGACATATGCCTACAAAATAACAATTTTTCTCTCGTTAATTTGTCTTTTGTCAGTTCTATTTGCAGGCCCCCAGGCAATGAACCTAAGAGGATGGAAGAAAAAGTTTTTTTCCACCCTGTCAGAGGTGTATCCACAGCGTATGAAAATATACTTACAAACCTGCAGAGTAGATGGCATAATTACATATCCAAATATATGCAAGAAGCATAGGTAACCTTAGGTGCAGCTGGGCGGCTCAGTCAGTTAAGCGTCCAACTCTTGGTTTCAACTAAGGTCATGATCTCACAGTTTCACGAGTTGGAGCCCCAAGTTGAGGCTTTGTTAACACAGACCCTGCTTGGGACTCTTCCCCTTTCTCCCCTTCTCCCCTGCTTGCACTCTCTGTCTCTCTCAAAATAAATAAAAATAAACTTAAAAAAAAAAAAGAATAGATCATTTTCGGCAAGGAAAATGCATAGAAATAGAAAGCGAAAATAGGGTAGGAAATTAAATGCTCTATTTAAGATTTAGTGGCTAAATCAGTTTCTTTAGAACAAAAGTTCAGAAACAAGGATGGGCTGATGAACTAGGACAAAGCTATTCCAACTGAACCGTGTCATTCGCTTGTATAAGACACTTCGCTTCATATAAGCAACAGAATACTTGTCCCGACCTTATAAGGATCTCTATAACCTGGTCATTGTCAACTGTACAAGGCTGAACTTCTGATTTCACTGGCTTTATTATATGGGGTGTAGCTTATAGCTTTATTTAGGGTCCTCAAACATGCTCTGCCCCTTCAAAATATCCTCATGACTTTGTATATGCTGTTTCCTGGACCGATTTTTATTTTTAATTTTTAAAAATGTTTATTTTTGAGACAGAGAAAGAGAGAGACAGAGAGAAAGAGAGAGAGTGGGGAGGAATAGAGACAGAGGGAGATACAGAATTCAAAGCAGGCTCGAGGTTCTGAGCTGTCAGCCCAGACCCCAATGTGGGCTCGAACCCACGAACTGTGAGATCATGACCTGAGCTGAAGTCAGGTGCTTCACCGACTGAGTCACCCAGGCACCCATCCTGGGCCACATTGTTAAAGCTAATTTTTCAATCTCAGCCAAATTTTTACCTTCCTAGAAAACAATTTTGGATCCCTCCCCTTAATCACTACAGGAAACCTTATTATGACTTCTGATAACACTTTGTAACTCTATTTCATAGTACTCAGCATACAGCAATAATTAAATAATTGCTTTTGTAATAGTTCTTCCCACACTGACAGAAGAACAGGAGATTTACCAGATCAGGGACTATGGTTGTCTTCCTCATTGAATGAAGATTATTGAGGACAACTTGAATTCCAATGGAAAGAAATTTTTTGAAACATTAAACTCAAACCAAAGCATACTGATAGCTAAGACCATAAAAATCAACATGGAAATTTGAAAACCAACCTCTTATTTATGTATTTATCACCCATGTATAATTTTAAGGTAACTGAGAGCGATGATTCTTATTTCAATTACAAATCTGAAAATCATTTACAATGAATTTTTACAAATATGTTGCAGCTTTGGGTAGCAAAAGATACTGAGTTAAGAATTAGAAGTCTGTATTCTAATTCTAAGTCATTAATTGCATGACTTCTCTCTTCTCTTTCATGCACCTATATTATTTTTAAGATATGGGGCTTGAATAAAACCATGTGTATAAGTTGTTTGGATAGTTTCTTAATTTTTTTTTAAATTTATTTTTGAGAGGGAGAGAGAGGCAGAGTGTAAACCAGGGAGAGGCATAGAGCGAGAGAGGGAGACACAGAATCCGAAGCAGGCTCCAGACTCTGAGCTGTCAACACAGAGCCCAACTCAGGGCTCAAACCCACGAACCATGAGATCATGATCTGAGCCAAAGTTGGAAGCTCAACTGACTCAGCCACCCAGGCGCCCCTTCTTTTTTATTTTTTTAATGTTTTTTAAAATTTATTTTTGAGAGAGAGAGAGAGAGAGACAGAGTTTAAGTTAAGGGGCAGAGAGAGAAGGAGACACTGAATCTGAAGTTGTTTGGATATTTTAAAAAATTTTATATTTTTAACCCTTGTTATTATCTCAACATACTACAGTATTTAATAAATGGTAATCATATTGAAAATTGGAATTGTTATCAGCAATCTTCAAATATTTCTGGTTATTACATATGCTCTGACATAACCATATGTTTGGATTAATAAATTAATGCATTTATATTATTATAAATGTATTATAAATATGTTATATTTAGAAATATAATGCCTTTTTTATTATTATATTTAGTATAGCCTTGAACCTTACTTCAAAATGTCTTGTCCCACTTTAATGTTTTCCAAAGAATGCTATCATATTGCTATTTTTGTTTTGGGGGTTAATTTTGGAACCTAGAGTATATATTCCTTTGTTGGTTTGTTGCGTATTATCCATATTTGTGAACATGAGTCAGGTCAATCCTAAGCATCCTTGTATCAAGATCCACTTTTACAGTACCTAGGATATCTTCTTTACTCCCAGATCACACCTCTGGTAAGGACATTGGCTTTTAATAAGTGGACATTGATAAAGGTGTGTTGACGTGGATATTATTTTCAGTTATTTTTTCAGCTATTTGCACAAGATAAGGAGTTTGTCTGCACACATCAACAACCACCAGAAGGAAAAAGATGATATTCTATTTCTCACCAGAGTCCCTTCAATGAGATGTCAATCAAAGTATGTTAGTGTAGTCGTCAGTACCCACATTAATATTGAAATATGCATTAAACTTTACAAAACAATAAAGACAAGCTGGAGAGGTCCCAGCAAGTCATTGATTTTGATCTTAGTCAGATTAAATATTCGTCTTGACAAACTAAAAGAAAAATACTTCTTAGAAAAAAAAAAACGGAGCGACAACAAAAAAGCTCTTGCTCTTCAGTCCCTTCCTCTAAAGGATCAAGGGAGGAGGTACTAACAACTGTTCTTAAAGGCCACCGTAGTGTTGGTAGTTTGCAAATACAGAGCATTTATTGTTTGATTTTTGCCTCTCCTTACAACCTAAGTTTGGCAGAAACCCCACAGCATATTCTCAGGGAAAAAGAAAAAAAAAACTTAGACATTTCAACCATCTGCCAGATATACCTATCAAATTATTCATTTCTCAGGCTGCTTAAGGTTATTTAAATTCATAGCTTTTCAAACTACTGACAAGGTTTGCACACTGTGAAGAAAATGAATATTGTTAAGGGTTAAATGGACAGCTTCACACTTTAAATGCATTATAAATTCACCCCAGGCACTCTCCTACTGATTTTTCTCTTTATTATTTTATTTTACAATCAATGACTCTTCATAATTATGGACCGTGCTGACAATCTGCATGTCAAGGGATAGATTCAAACACCACTGACCCAGGTATAGGACATTAGTTGCATTATACCACCCAGGAAACAACTTTCCCGTAAATTTTAGATATACAAATAGAGCTTCCCAAGGAAATATACACAAAGTTGAGTCCACATTTTGCCTTACTGGGTATATATCACCTATCCCCTGGGCAATTTGCATGGCCTGACATGAAGACAGGCAAGATCACCTTTAGAAGTGGTCATCATTAAAATGCAGGCTGTCTATCAAGAGAAATTGTCTCCCAGAAATCAATACCTTAAAAACCCTTGTGGCTAACTGTTCTGCCAGACACTTTCAAATTTTTATAATGCTGAAAAATAGTGTGGAGGAAGCAGAGGTTCCCTTTCTTTGATTTCTTTTTATCACATTCTGTCAGTCCTCGATCAAGTTTCATAACTCAGAGACATACATTTACCACCAGGTATAGTTCAAAGAGATGTTGACCTTTGATTTCCAAAACCCCTTAGATTTACTCTTTGCTTTTTCTGAGAGAGTCTCTCTTTCCATAGACCACCAGAATAATACAAACAAGGAAAAGGCATGCTGAGTTCAGGACGATTCAGGATGGATCTGGGCCCCCTGGTGGCCAATGGGCCATACTTCACCATCCTTCCTTTATTGCTTGCTTTGCAAAATTGGTTTGGTTGAGAGACTGCTTTGCAAAATTGGTTTGGTTGAGAGACTGCAAAGTATGTTAAATAAACTTTGATGCAAAGGAGCAAGCATGCTCAGAGTGTCTGACAAGTATTACGTGTGTGTAAACAATTATCATGTTTACACGGTTTATACTGTAATAAAACCCTGTTCTTTCCCATTAGACACGCTTGGCAAAAGATATTCTTTTCCCATCTTACGACTAAATGAGTCAAGCTATGCCAGTTATTTACCTTTTCTGAGTCTTAATTTTTCTCACCTGTAAAATAGGGTTAATAATTCTATCTAGGTCATAGAGTTCTTGTGTGCAATCAATGCGACGACGTGTTAGAGCCACGATTTTGCAGTGCTGGGAAATGACAGTTGAAAATTAGAGCAGTGATATGATAGTTGGTATGATGATGTAATTACATCAACCTAATGGATATCATGATAGATGATAGTTGTGAAGATAGTTCTGTCCAATTTTATGTAAAGTGGAGTTAGGTTCTTAATTTATGAATTATGAATATAGTTCATTTATTGATAATCTTCAAGTTCAGATACATAGGAAGTAGAAATTGTTTTCATTTTCCCCTCTGCCCATTGAAACAGGATCACAATTATTAAGAGCTGAGTCTGGGCAAGCTCCCACAAGTCTGAAACTAAAATACTGTCTGTTTGCACTGAAAACAATAGAAAATTGTGGGGTTGTAATAGCACCATTAAACCAAAATATCCCAATTTCATATAAAATATGCAGCATTATAGGAGATATTGTTGTTTCAGGAGAATGTGGCTTAGAGGATGATAAACAAGAAAAGAGGCTTCTACAAAGATTGGGGCCATTGGCCATTTGCATAGGCCTTGTAGTTTAGAGGCAGTGGAGTATCCACAGATAGGTTCTGACATCAGAGTCTTGGGTTTGGATTCTGGCTTCATCGCCTGAGGCTGGCTGTGACCAGAAGAAGATGCCTAAATATCCCTGTGCCTCAGTTTTCACATCATCACTACAGGAATAACAATAAGCTTACATCTCATAAGGTTTTTTTTTCAGAGGAATATATGAATTTACATATTTTTTAAACATTTTTTAATGTTTTATTTATTTCTGAGAGAAAGAGAGAAAGAGGCAGTGTGAGTAGGGGAGTGTCAGAGACAGAGGGAGGCACAGAATCAGAAGCAGGCTCCAGGCTCTTAGCTAGCCGACAGCACAGAGCCAGATGCGGGGCTCGAACCCATGAACCGTGAGATCGTGACCTGAGCCAAAGTCGGATGCTTAACCGACTGAGCCACCCAGGCGCCCCCATGAATTTATATTTTTAAGTGTATGCAAGAGAACGACAATCAATAGTAATGCTAGCTAATCCTGTTGCAGTTCCTCCATATGCATTGCCTAATGGATGTCTGATGACACACTCAAAATGCAAGCAATACGTTAGCTGACTCTTAAGATGTTTACACCTTGTGGTTAATGATCATCGTTGAGACAATGAGGAGAGAATGACTAGGTGTTCTCTTCTACCACCCTTGAGCTTTAATAACATGCTTGCTGTAAAGCACTAAGGCTTTGGTTAGCCACAAACAGGAATTTCTACACCTGAAATAATTTGTACATTGAGATGGATTATTGAAGAAGGTAGTGGAATTTCCTTCTTTGAAGAAATTTAAAAATGAGATTGTTAAAGGTGAGAAGGAGGCTTTTGAAGCTGATTATATCTGAGGGCTATCCTACATTGCTCTAGGAATCATCTTCAGCAACACAGAAAAGGCTGAAAAGACTTCGATCCTAGAACTGTTCTGCTGAATATCCTGGGACAGGTACTGGGGACACAGACCCACGTGTAGATTGTGAATACCAGCAGTCCGAGCAGAACATCAGAACGGTGGAGGCAGGGAGGTTCATCCCCGAATAAAGTGCATCACAGAGTCGCAGGCTGGAATAGGAAGCAGTGTTACTGTAGTACTTATCCATTTTATCCCACCCTCTTCCTGCCCCAAACTATAAACAGCTTGGAAAAATACACTCAACTCAGCAAGATAAAAGCAAACTAAAAATAATTAGGTGAGCCTTCCTGGACGTTGGGGAGATAACTTGGTAGAGAGAGAGGCGGGTATGAGATTACTGCAAATATTGGCTGCGTGGTTCTGCATAATTGATAGAGGTGGATGCTGAATTTTCTAACAGGGATCAAAAGGTGGAAAACATGGTCAGTTACATAATTCAGAGGTCCAAAAAGTAAAAGCAAACAAGCCAATAAAGAAAAAAAAAAAGAATGGAATTTAGATAAAGCAAGGCGATTCCTGTTTCAAACTCCCAAGAGAAAGTCTTCTTATGAATCCTCATAAAGAGCTCATGGTGCAGGGTGGTGAGAGATAAACCCCATAGCCGCTTACCAGGCCTCACAGAAGTGGATTTCAGAGAGCTGGCTGCTTGTTACGATGTCCCTCAATGTTAGCTAATGGTGGACAAATCAAGCCAGTGTAACATGGCAATGATATTGAGACACCAGGGAAGGGTTAGTCTCTCAGCAAGTAGCAGGGCTCTAGTACATGGCTGGATTATAGAGGGCATTCTCTCTTCCCTGGTCACGAGATAGGAACAAAGCAAAGGTGCAGTCCTAATAGCATTACAGAATTTCTTAGATGATAAAAATAGGGACTGAGGTAGAAGAAAGAAGACGGAGACCCAGATATCTAAACTGGGGCACAAAATGAAGTTGGCGTCTCAGGAACACCACCTCCTGTATAACCAGGTTATAGACCTGAAAGACTGTCAAATTGGTGCAACAGATTCTAGATGGATAGTTCCACAACCGTTGGTTGGGAAGGGTCTATTAAAGCCATTCAGATTCGAGTAAAAGTAGGATTCAAACAAACTTGGAGGTTGAGGTGGGGCAACCCTAGCCGGAAAAAGTGACGACATTTTATTGTAAGTTATTATGAGATTACTTGTTCAGCTTTTCTCCCAAAACAAATCGAAAATCTCCACGGACTCCAACAGAGAATATTGTAAATGGATAGGAACACATTACAATTTTTCAGAAGGCAATCTGAAGTTTCTCCTCTGTCATTAAGCTTGTTTTCACTCGTTTTGAATCTCCAATAAATTTGCTCTGATTCCACAATGTGCCTCTGTTTGAGAAACCCTATACCTTCCTCATATCTGCATTTCTGGTACGATTTCAATTTCCTTTGAAAGCCCTTTAGTCTCTACTTTTTGCTACTTTATTACTTTCCTTTCCTGACACCTCTTCGGACCATGTTATTCTTGCTCACAATATAGGACAATGAAATTGATTTATGTAATGCAGATGAAAATGTTACTTCATCTGTTTCCCATCAGCTTCTATATACTTATCCTCAATATTTTAATTGTCCCAGGTGCTTTGGCATATTGTGGTAGGCTGTGCACAAATTAAGTTATTCAAGCCAATAGGTGCAACAATAAAGAAAAATAAGTTTATCTAACATATTGAAAAACTATCTCTTCTGAGAACTGATTTAACAAAAACAAAATGGAAAACTCAAATATCTATTTTGAAATTTTTGTCATTACATAGGAGACATCGGTAGTAAGGGAAATCATTTTGTGCTTTGGAAAACAATTCTCTGCTGCTAGTTTTTCTTCTTTGTGCAAGAAAATTCCCCTGAAGGTATACATATGAGGGTGAAGTTCAATAACATTTGGAGTTGCCAGACTTGGTGTCAGTTTGAAACTTTGGGTTTCTAAATAAAATTGACAAAGTCATTTATAGAAACTTCACATTTTTATCCTTGGGACTAATAGCAGCAGGGAACAGCGGCATCTAACCAGCAAGATAGAAAAAAAGGTCTGTTGATGCTTCATGATTTTTAAATGAAAATAATGGAAGATGAAAGCAAATCTTCATTTTGCCTCATCTGTGATGCCTAATAATTATGCTTGAGGAGATAAAAAATACTCATTGAATGAAATATTTAAAAACTCCATAGGCTAAGCCACGCCAATGCAGACTTACTGCATTTCTTTAGTAATCCTTTAAGAAAAGGACTTTCTGCCAGACTTTTCCTTGAAAATGGCTTGAGTCTAGTCTATTTTTATTTTTTTTCTGGTAATTCATTTATTCAATACAGAACAGCATTTTACAATTACTATTATTATATTCAAAGAAGACCCTGTGGAAGATACAAGAAAAAGATGTGATGTCTATTTTTTCCATAAATAAGGGACAATATATTCTTACCTTTGTGACCTATGTACCTAGCATACTACTTGTCATAAAGTAGGCATCCACATTTTGTCGAATTTTAATGAAAAATCTCAGTCTATAATGGACAGGAATTATTATATGCTAAGAAAAATCTGTAATAGTATGCATAAACACAATGAGGACACTGAGAAAGAAGTTCATTCTCCTACTTAGAGAAGTGAGGGAAGGCAGCCCAGGTAAGATGGTGGTTGAGCTGAGTTTTACAGGAGGTGTAGGTGATTGTCCATGAGGGAAGGAAGGAGAAGGTCAGACCAGAGGGGACCATGGCATGCAAGATGTTTCTATAGTGAACCTATCTTGTGCTGCTTATGTCATTGACTTTTACAATTTAGAAGGTTATCCTCTAGAACAAACTGAAAACAACAGCCTTATCATATTTGAAGAAAAGGTGAAACATGTTTAAAACTGGGGCACCTGAGTGGCTCATTTGGCTAAGCATCTGACTTTGGCTCAGGTCATGATCTCATGGCTCATGAGTTTGAGCCCTGCATTGGACTCTGCACTGACAGCTCAGATCCTGGAGCCTGCTTTGGATTCTGTGTCTCCCTCTCTTTCTGCCCCTCCCTGCTCGTGCTCCATCTCTCTCTCTCAAAAATAAATGAACATTTAAAAAATTAGAAGTAAATAAATAATTTAATAATGACTTAAAAAAGAACGTGTTTAGTAGGTAATACAATATTCAAAACAACAGGAAAGGCACAAACCAAAACAAGTGAGTTGGCATTTGCAAGCACTGACAAGAATCTTTAAATTGTAAATCCAAGATTGGCTGGAAAATGCAACAAGATGGCACACCTTTCTGGAAGACATTTTGTCAAACTAACTTATAAACCTTAGACACGTTTGACCCTAGCAATTCTACTTCTAGGGATTTAGCCTAAAAGTATAACTTAGGTATGCACCAATATTTACATAACAACATCATTAAATATTTATTTATAAACAAGCGAAATCACATAAAGTATCCAGTAGTAACAATGGCCAAGAAATTTAAATGCTTCATCTAAAGAAATAATATCCAGCACTTGAATGTCATGTTTTTGAAAACATTTGATGGCAGAGAAGATTGCTCAAAATGTCATATTAAAGTGAACATGAAAGGATACATAAAAACATATCCAGGATGACACCAATGTATTAAAAACAAATATATCTATTGCAACGCCTATTCTATTCAGCCAACAGCCATGGTCTTGGCCTTGGATTGGCAATCAAACCTCTGAGGCAAGATTTGGATCCCCCAGTACTAGGATTACATCATGTTAAGAAACGATATGAAACAAGTAACACAGTAAACTCTGAGTACATAGAGATTGTCCCACCGACCACCCGTCAAAATTCTTCCCCTCTCTATATGCACATACCACATCTCCAATCAAAGGGTGGGGCTGCGTCCTTTCTTGAATTGGGCTAGACCTTTAACTGCTTACTGATGTTCTGGAACTTTGAGTTGAAACATTATGAAAGTCTGGCACCTGATACTTTTTCTTTCTTAGAACCTGACTGCTAAGATGCTAAGTGGACAGCTTCATGTAGTGAATCAAGGTGCCAAAATGACACCAGCTGATGAATCATCTCGGCTGATGCCACACTGAGCAGAGATATGCTTCCCTCCTTCCTTGTCCAGGTGACAAACAAATGGCGCCGATTTAAGCCACTAAGTTTTGTTACCCATCAACTGAAAACCAAAGCAAAAGACAATTTCCTGGTGGATTTAAGATCTAAATCCCCCTCAGTGTGATGTCTGAATGTCCTATCCACTTCATCCACTTTGTCTTTGGGATCTGTATGGACACAAAATTCTCCTCTGGTTGAGTACCAACCACATTCGTTCTGGGATGCTAACAGATTTGTAAAAACACCTTGGTTATGTGGTCTCTTGAGGATTATATGACCAATTTCCAGTCTCTAGAATAACCATATCTCATAAATATCATTACTCAATAAACAATATGCATCAGTTTCAGGTGCTTGATCGCGTACCTGCTACCTTAGCCAGATTCTCATTTTTCTGGGATCTAGTAAGTTCCTTGAATTACCATTAAAGGTGTATTCAACCAAAGGACAAATCCTCAAGTGTCTTGAGGTACAGGAAGGCCACATACTACTATTTATCCTTTCTTTCTATCTAGCTAGCTATATTTACATTGAAAAAAATGACCAGAAGGATATATATGAAAACATACATGTGATAGTCATTGGCTTGTTGGTGGTTTTTATTTTTTATTTATGTTTTCAAATATTCTATTTATTTAATATAATAATATAATAAAACTCAGGTCACATCACATTGGAAAATGCAACGCAAGCCGATTTTTAGGTTTCTCCAGGCTTTTGCTGAGTGATCTCTCTAAGATAAAAAGCCAGATGCATTTCTTTCAGGAGGGGGTCACTCCTTTCGCTGACCTTATACTTCTATATTGATTACCATCCAACAGTAAAACACTCTTGGGTTCTTGCTCTGCCTCTTACTCCTATCTACAGATGGTGAGGTACTAAATTGGTAGGGTAGAGAAATACATTCAGGCATGCATCACATGGCCTTTCTGCCCCATTTCTCTAAGAGTCAGGAAGACAGCCTGATGTGCACTTCTGTGTTCCTCCTTCCTGTAAGTTTGTCAGGGAAACCCCCATACATGGGAATGCCTGTGCTGACCTCGTATTGCCTATGACCATATATACAAGATGGACTAATAAGGGGATTTCTTATTAGAAGTCAATATCGCCCCATATCTAAGTGACATTCTCCAATATAAACTTTAGCTGGGTGACCGTATATTTTGTTGTCCATACTCAGAGAACTCTGAGAATGAAAGAAGGTACCAAACAGAATAAATACATATTTATTATTTAGGCAGTTCAACGTGAGCACCTATAAAGCTGATATATGGATTCTGTCTGATTTGCTCTTGTGGTTTATTACTCTATTGAGTAAGTCCTTATGGATGGGTAGAGTTTTGCTATTTCTAGGTTCCTTCAAACCCCAACATGGACCATTTTAAAATGCTTTCTAGCTTTTGGAGCAATGTCTTCTAAAAATGAATTACTAATTGAAAAAAATAAATCTGGACAACTATGCACAAAACTGTCAATATTTCTCTTCTTCAAAGGGTAAGATATTGGGTAGTATATGCAGTGTTTGAATTTTTACAACTATTTTTTGGGCTATCAGGAAAATGAAATTAAAGGAAAAAAAATGCCATGATATCTGGTGGACATTGTTATGTAACAAGCCTTACATTATCTCACTTAATCCTGTTAACAACATATGAAGTTAAGTCTTATTTCCCTGTCTTACTAATAAGGACACTGAGCCCACAGTCCATGTGGTTAATTGTGGTTTTATGCTGCCTTACTGTTTTAGCTCACGATGGCTGATAATTGAGCTGGGAATTGATAGCTCATTTCTCATTTGACTCTATGTTATATGGCTGGTTCATGTGTGAAGATAAGTGCACCTGAGCTCAGTTCTCAGATCAGCAGTGAGCATTCATTTCTAATTACCAAGGAATCTAGCATCAATTTTCACAGCCCTAGGACTACCCCTTCACATCTAACAGTGGAAGCTTTAAAACATGGATATCTTGCCTTCTATATAGTCCTCATCTGATTGACTTGCATGTCTTGGATATAGCATTCTACACATTCAGCTGTCTCTCAATTTTGCAATATTCAGCACATTTTCTGCTATTTATGTTTTGTTTCACAACTTACTGTAGAATCAACAAATGTGTGGATGCACATGACTACAAGATTGATTAAGGACAATGTACTCCATTCAATTGTGTGTGCTGACGATTGGAATTAAATTTCACACCAAATCTTGTTTCCCATGTAATAACTCACTTATCTTTTTAAGGGAAAATTTACTTATGCTGAAAGATCAGCTGTGAATGAATTAGATTTAGCGAGGCCAGAATGAAGGCCTGTGAAAATGACTGCGATCTTTTGCTACACCAAATATGCATTGATTTTAAAACATTAGTGTTTTAATTGGCATTGGAATAATCTTTGTTTTGGACTCAATATAAGAAATTGATCCTACTCTGAAGGGATGCTGTGTTGTGATCAGCTCTGAAAGTGGTAAAAATCAAGGAATGCAGCTGGGAGGAATGAGTGCGAACAGATGCTAAGTCAATAGGACCACAGTGCTGCCTGTGATAATTAGTGACTCATTCCATAGGAAAACTTTGGAAAAAAAACTCAAATTGTTTTGAAAGTTTAATAATTGTCTGTAGCACAAATCTTCATGAATATGTTAATATTAAGTTTTGAAACAGAAATAATGAACTAGATATTGCGGTCTCTTTAAGAAATTTGTCTAGTAGGTTCAAGAATGATCAGTTGTGGGACACCTGGGTTCTCAGCTGGTTAAGTGTCTGAATTTGGCTCAGGTCATGATCTCATGGTTTGTGAGTTTGAGCCAGCATCGGGCACTATACTGACAGCTCGGAGTCTGGAGCCTACTTCAGATTCTATGTGTCTCCCTCCCTCTCTGCTCCACCCCTGCTCATACTCTGTCTCTCTCTCTCATAAATAAATAAATATTGAAAAAGAAAAGGATCAATTGTTAGATATTAAAAAAATTTTTTTAATGTTCATTTATTTTTGAGAGAGAGAGAAACAGAGCATGAGTGGGGGAAGGTCAGTGAGAGGGAGACACAGAATCCGAAGCAGGCTCCAGGCTCTGAGCTAGCTGTCAGCAGAGAGCCTGATGCGGGGCTCGAACCCATGAACGGTGAGATCATGACCAGAGTTGAGGTCAGATACTTAACCGACTAAGCCTCACAGGCGTCCCAGTTGCTAGATACTTAAAAAAATCATATATGTTTTCACCATAGGTTATGACTAGTATTCTTTGAAATAGTATTTTTAAGCAACGACTTATTTCTTTATTTAGTCAACAGACATTCAATGCGGATCATTGTTAGGCACTATTGTGGAAGACAGAATGCTGCTAAAGAGAGTTACTTCTTACTCATAGGAAGGAGTTCATGAACTTGGTGGGGATATAAATATTGCCTTGTCAGGAAAAAAATGTATTCGTAATGAATGGAAACTGCTTAAATTTCCCTAGGTTGAAGTAAAACTAAAACTCTTTTATTTCTAGAATGATTAGGCAACTTGAGAAAAATTGATACAGGGTTTTCCTTATGTGTAATTCCTACTAACAAAGGAACTAAGTTCATATATTCGATACCAAACATTATATATTAAAGTAGCAGAAGTTCACCTAGTACCAAACATTTAAAGGTTGACAAATATTTTGGCCCCATGAGCTAGGGAGTAGATGGTTCACAGTAAATGGTCAGTATGTTTTTTTTCCCCTTGTTCTCAAATCACATTGGTATTTATTGTTTAGCACAGAATTTTAAAAAATATAATGAAAAAAATGAAAGCATTCTCTTTCCCAGAGCATTTTACTTTAGTCTTAGATCTCAACTAAAAAAAGAACCTTGACATAAAAATTGTATTAATAATTCATGGACTATATTAATGGCTGAGTTAAAACTTTAACAAGTCAGTGTTACAAAACTGTCAAAAACGTAACAGCCCTGCCTTCTCTAATTTCAGCTGCTTCTGATGAAGCGTAGGGAAATGCCTTATTGGTGTGCAGTGTTACCAATTATCTGACAGAGCCAGAGTGTATTTCCAGCTAATCAGAAATAAGAGTGCAGAATTAAATCTCCCATGTGAAACTCATCATTTACATATTTATGATTCAGAAATGATAATAAGGCTAATGAGAAACTCACATACTGCCTTAAAAGTCAAGTCAATCTTACAGATAATTTTCAACAGCTAAAGCTCCCAGTACGTGGTTGTTGAAAGATGACATCTGCCGATAACAATTTAGTTTAATTAAACATTATAAGTTATTTGTGTGAACTTACCTGTACATTATATAAGGGCATTTGTTTTTTAAACTGCCACCTTTGAGCTAAGAAGGAGGTCTAAGGTTAATGGAAATGGGTGTAACGTGGAGTTTATACAAATATGATGCCTCAGGGGGAAATGGTGATAATATATGCATGCATCCAGCACTACTTTATACGTGTCTGGGAGGATCAGAGAGGAGGTGGTCAGCTGTAGTTTGTGAGGGGTGTTTATAGCTATGAAGAGCTCAGAATTGTGCATGGCATGTACATTTCTGAGTTGAGGCAATATGTCACGAGCCTTGATTATGCTTATTAAGCGGTACTACCTTCAGAGCCAAGGCATTTGAATATGTTCACGGCTGCAACATCATTAACTAACGCGGTGACACGCTGCCACCCCCACATCCACTCTTACTAAGAAATGCTTTATGCAAGTCATCAATTTGCTGATGCCGGCAGGTGACCCCTTCTGTGTTTAATACAGGTTTTAGTTCTCTGTGGGCGTTCTCATCTGGGCAAGGATTTGGGCAGACTTTGTGTTACCTAGCACGGTCACAGACTTTATCTTCAAAGCACACTTATGTTTTTCCCACTGAAGTGGCTTTAACATAAAATTGAATTGAAAGTTTTACTGCCACAAGGTGTGTTTATTTCTATTTTGCTTTCTTTTTTAACTCTTTGTCTAAGAAGAAGTTTTGCATTGAATAACATCACTTTGTGGAAAAGGTTAGAGACTAGGCATTTCTAAACTCTGTTACAATGCTGTTCCATGCCTTATCGTTATTAACATTAGTATGATTATAATGTAATAATAACAATCAAAATAACAAAAGCATTACCAGTAGCCTATATGGTCATGGGCACAGTAGAGTTCAAACACAGCTGGAGAAAAATAAAATATCATCATGGTTTACACAGAGGCTCATCTCTACCTTGCTGTAGTACTTTTCTATTGCTCCGTAAGAAATCTCAAAAGGGACGCCTACGTGTCTCAGTCGGTTGAGTGCCTGACTCTTGATTTTGGCTCATGTTATGATCTTACAGTTCAGGGGATTGAGCCCCACATCGGGCTCCATGCTGGCGGAGTGAGGTCTGCTTGGGATTCTCTCTCTTCCTCTCTCTGCCCCTTCCCCCCCAAATAAATAAATAAATATGAAAAAAAAATCACAAAAAACAGTGGCTTAAAACAATACACTTTTACTATGTCACATTTTTTGCGTGTGTGTCCGAAGTCTGGGCGCCCTTAACTTGGCTCCCTGCTCAGGGTCTTATAGCTGCATTCAAGGTGTCAGCTACTGCTGTGGGGTCCCCTGAGGTTCAGTGTTCCCTTCCAGGCTAACGCAGTTGTTGGCAGAATTCAGTTCCTATTGGTTGTAGGACTGAGGCTCCAAGCTCTTAGAGTTTATACAATTTCCTTCCTTGTGACCGTCTCCACTGGTAGTGCCCTTCATAGCTGCTTGCACATTTGAAGTCGATAGAAGTCTATTGCTCTAGTTGCTGAGACAGAATCTTGCATGATGCAAGCTGAGCGTGGGAGTGAACTTTTGTCATCTTTGCCCTGTGCTATTGGTTAGACATAAGTCACAGGTCTTGCTCTCATTCAAAAGGATGATATGAATTTGTGAATCATTTTAGGTGACCTTACAATGTGTCCATAAGTCTACCATAATCACTGAAAGACAGCAGAGAATACTAGCTATGAATATAGGCCCCAGCTCACATAGCCTCAAATATCAGCTCTATCATTTACTGGCTGAGTGACATTTGCAAGGTACTTAACCATTCTGTGTCATTTTGTTTTTCTCTTTGAAAGAAGGCTAATGACGAGATCTATGCCTAATATTGTCACGAGGATTAAATGCATTAATTTATCTTAAACACTTAGAACACTGTCTGGCACATGGTAAGTTCCCAATAATTATTATTGTTGCTGACTTTTATGGTGAAACAAACATTTCTCATTCTCAAATTCTTTTTTTTAAGCTTATTTATTTTTGAGAGAGAGAGAGAGAGACAGAGTGTGAGCAGGGAAAGGGCAGAGAAAGAGGGAGACAGAGAATCTGAATCAGGCTCCAGGCTCTGAGCTGTCAGCCCAGAGCCTGATATGGGACTCGAACTCACAGACTGTGAGATCATGACCTGAGCTGAAGTCAGATGCTTAACTGACTCAGCCACCCAGGTGCCCCCATCATTCCCAAATTCTTTAAGAAAGAGGCAGCACTGCATATGTACATGAAGATAGTGACCTCCTGGATGGAATGACAAAATTCAGACCTCACCACTAGATTATTTCCCTTGAGATTACCAAGATATCTAGGACTCTAATCACTGAGATCACTACTTCTATTATATATAGAAGTATATATATATATATAATATATTTTATATATATATATATATATATATAATAAGGCTAATGAGAAACTCACATACTGCCTTAAAAGTCAAATCAATCTTGCAGATAATTTTCAAAAGTTAAAGCTCCCAATACATGGTTGTTGAAAGATGACGTCTGCCGATAACAATTTAGTTTAATTAAACATTACAAGTTATTTGTGTGAACGTTATATAAGGGCATTTGTTTTTTAAACTCCCACCTTTGGGTTAATAAGGAGGTCTAAGGTTAATGGAAATGGGTGTAACGTGGAGTTTATATAAATATGATGCATCGGGGGGAAATGGTGATAATATATGCATGCATCCAGCACAAGGATATATATATATATCCTTGCATCTTGACTTTTGGAGAAGATGACCTAGGGAGCAAAGTTTATGCCTTGAAACCCCCTTTTTACCAAACACAGCAATGCTAGATAAAATAATGATGAATAAATCAAATGACTCAGGTAAAGTAAAAAGAAAAAAAACTCTGTAACTGAGACACAGAAAAGAACCAGAAAATATTAAGCAACTGTCATGGAGGGCCGCCCCACAACTAGAAGCATGGAGAGATAGCTAGGGTTTGGCTCACATGGGCTAAGGATGACTGAAAGCGCTCTCCGTAAAACAGAGGACTGAGGCCAGGCTAATGTCTTAAAACTAGGGACTGAGTCTGGACTTTTCCTGGAACCCTCAATTATTACAGAAGGTGAGGAAAACCAAAACCTGTGTCTATTTTTATTATGCGAAATGAACTAAACCACACACACACACACACACACACACACACACACACACAGTAGAGAGACAAAGGAAATATGGCGCGCTTCTTTCCATCAGAATCTGCAAGAGCTCGCTCCATGGATCCATGCTGCATATGCCACATTCACAGTAGCACCACAAGGCAATAGGAACCTGGGCTGGAATTGTAACTGCACTCCAACTGGGCTTAAGGGTTAACTTGCTTCGAGTTAACTCATTCTTCACTTGCTGATGTAACAAGATCTTCCTGTAAGAGAACTAACTTACTTTCTTTGAGATTTGCAGACCACTAGCCTTGAGGAGTGAAGGACCAAGAACTGTTCCCAGGCCAGAGGTCAGCAAGTCTGTTTGAAGCCACCATGGCATTCTGATTAGCCTAAAATTTTTTTAAAAATGTTTATTTATTTATTTTGAGAGAGAAAGAGAGCATGAGCGAGGGAGGGGCAGAGAGAGAGGGAGGCAGAGAATCCCAAGCAGGCTCCGCACTGTCAGTGCAGAGCCCCATGTGGGGCTCATTCTCACAAACTGTGGGCCAAAATTAAGAGTCAGATGCTTAACCGACTGAGCCACCCAGGTGCCCCTAGCCTAGCACTTTTTTGAGCAAAATGTTTTTCTTTCTTTTACTGAATATAAAGATGTATTTATAGACCTTACCATCCTCTGCAGAAAGAACAGAGTACTCCTATACATCACGAAACAAGAACTGGATCCACTTGCCCAAGCCTGGAGCACGGAGTGACATCTGTAGTGGCTTCATTGAGTCTGTACATAATCAAGAAGTGCTGTAGGCCATTGCTTTCTCTTTGCTGATTAGCTATCCTAAACCCATTAAAAACCTCTGGACCAGGCAGAAACCTCAGAGTTGGCTTTTGGATGAGACACTGCCTTCTTCCCAGGTTGTTGGCCTCCTGAATAAAGCTCAAATTCCTTTCCAGTCAAAACTTGTGTCTTGAGTAATGATCTTTCAGGCAATGCACGGCTGAACTTGGGTTTGGCAACAGATTTGTAAGATCTAGTTATGGAAAGAGGGACTGGATGGGTAGTAGAAATAACTGCAATATCACCTGCTTTTGTGGAATTATCACAGAAGAAAAAAGAGAGAGAGAAAGAGAGAGAAAATTTACAAATACAAACAAAAGAAAACCTCTACTTAAAATGAATTTGTAGACAAAAATGCTAAAATACGTGAAGCAATATAGCACCAAAAACAAAAAGCAGAATATTAACTCACTACAGCTAAAATTAATTGCATGCAAACAGTTTTTAAAAGTATGAAATAAATATTTTATTATGGCCAGTGCAATAAAATGAAGACCTGAATTTTCCATAAGAAGTACAAAAAGTTAAACAAATACAGACAACAATTACCCTAAACTAGGTTGATAAGATATGCATTCATTTAAAATATTTGAAAATAAATATTTGAAATTGAAATATTATCATTTAAAATATTAGAAAATAAAATTATACATTTATTTAAAAATTAAAAAAATTAAATTTTGAGTGAACACAGTAACAAAGAAATGAATGGACTAAAAGGTATTACTGAAGCTTCCTAAAAACACACCATAAAGTGATATTTTTAAAATAAAAACATGGTAAGTTTTTAATTTTTTAATACAAAAGAACACTTAAGAGGCATGAAGGACAGACAGAGAACACCAGAATTTATCTAGTAGGATATTTGGAAATAATGAACTGCATAAATAATGACAATATATATTTGAAGAAATAATTGCTGAGACTTTTCTAGACTTAAAGGCGGACAAGAATTTTCTAGATTTTCTAGTAAAAAGTTTATTTCAAGTACCTAGCTGTATTTTTTAACATAAAAGTAAAGGCATACCAAGAAACACTGTAGCAAAATTACGAGAAATGAAGACAAAAGACACAATCTTAAACTCTACTAGAAAAGAAAAAACAAAAACATATTCATGTGAACGATGAGTATCATTAGTGACAGTAATTTCCAGAAGAAAACATTTTAGTTGCTTCAAATAATAATGACAGTTAACTGTTACACTGGATTTATTCTGTGTTGTAAATAATTTGTATGTTTTATAAGATACAAAAAAGAAAACTGAGGCGCTGGGAAGTTAAGAAACTCTCCTAAGTTTATATAGCTTATGTTTTTATATTTAGCTTAATTGTTACTTGACAGTGAGGGAAATTAATCTTTTTCAAGATACTGTAATAATAAATTTAGCACTAAAATAACTCATGAAAACTGCACTTGATTAAAAAGGTAAGTAAACTCAGGGGTACCTGGGTGGCTCAGTCAGTTAAGCATCTGCTCTTGATTTCTAGTCAGGTCATGATCTCATGGTTTCTGAAATTGAGCCCCACATTGGGCTTTGTGCTGACAGAGTATAGGGCCGGCCTGGAATTCTCTCTCTCTTCTGTCTCTCTCTGGCCCTCTCCTACACACACACACTGTCTCTCAAAATAAATAAATCCACCTAAAAAAAAGATAAGGAAATTCAGAGAGCAGGTACAGGATATGAGAAAGAACAGAAGCACAGAGCTTTACAAATAAAGTCAATAATTTGATTAACTATAAATTTGATTTATAATCAAATTTGATTAGCTGTAAGCATAATAACTTTTCTGAGTTTGAAAAGTAAGATAAAAACTCCAAAATATTAAGATGTGTTGATTGGGATGGTAGCCATAATGGGCAATTAAGCATGGTAAGGTTTCCTGCCATATTTGGGAGGAATACAAAAATATTAAATAATAGTTGATCTTGTTAGATAAATATGCCAGTAATTTATATATAATTATATTCTGAAATATATAGAGTATAACATATTTTATATTTTATATATATTTTTACTTCAATCTAGTAAATGGATAAAAGAAGTAAATGGATTATGGAAAATAATATTAATTTAATAGCAATAGAAAAGAAAACAAAAATAAGAAGCATAAAATGTAGAATAAAATGGTAGAAAATGTTACACAATATCATCACAATAAGTGTAAATGGATTATATACACCAACTAAATTACAAACTTTTTTGATAGAAAAAAACTTCTGTAGCTATTTATCAACTTTTAAAATGTACATCAGAAATAAAGCCACACTGAAATGTTTCAAATAAAGAAAAGAACAAAGAAATATTGAATGAAAAAGTGTTCAGAAAGATGCTTTTATGTCAATAATAATAGACAAAATAAAACTAAAAGTATTAATGTAGATAAATAGCATAATAATCAAATAAAAATTTACCTAGAAAACATAAAAAATTATGAAATTTTATGTACACAATAAGGATAGTCAAGAAATCAATACAGTAAAAATTGCAAGGATTATAGTCTCACCAGACACTGGTAAATCAAGTAGATAAATACTTGCTCTCAACATATTTTTCAGACAAAACTGTAATTTCAAAGAAATGATTACCCACAAAACACATTTTTAACCATAAGGTAATTAAAATGAAAACCAACACTTAAAAGATCAGTTTAAAAAATAAATATGCTTCAAAACTTTGAAAGCTTTCAGAAATAACTGTTTTTTTGAAATTTGTTTGATTTAAAAAATATAAATACAGTATTTTATATTCAGTTCTTTTCAATTTCATCTTATTAAATACTTGACCCTTTGTTTCAACCTGACAAGATCATCTTAGATATTAACTCTATAACCATTGTAATTTTTATTCCCTCATGATTGGTGTCACTTTTTATATTAATAAACATGTCTTCCATACCTTCCTTTGAGTCGTTTTTAAGTATGGTAAATTTGTTAACATGAAGGACAGAGCCTTAAATTCCTAATGTATCTAATTAGTGATGGAATAATGTATTAACCCTTCCAGATTATAGAGATTTGTATTTTAATGATCTATTTTTATTCTCAGATAGTGTATAAGATAGTACCAATACAGCTTCCCTTTTAAGCTTATCCAATGAACCTAACCTTGTTTTTATTTATCCATAACAAGACTGAGAAAACACTGATACATTAAAAAAGAAAAAAGACTTTTCTAAAGGGTGACAGGAGCAGAGAAGAAAAAAACGGTAACATATGAATTCTTTGCATTGTAGGTAAAATATACTTTGAGGCATAGGGGTTTCCTTTATTGACACAACACTGACTTTCTAGGTCCTAATCTTTGTACTCATAGGATAAATAATAACCAAAACTTCACCTCTAAGGAGTGTCCACAGACTAAAAGATCCATCAGAGAAGGCCAAGCAAGAGGAAAAATTTATCACGACCACCATTTTGTAGGTGAAGATTCCAATTTTACACAGCTCACCAAGATAGCTGTATGTTAAGATACAAAAAGAACAATATGGGGTGCCTCGGTGGCTCAGTCAGTTAAACGGCCGACCTCGGCTCAGGTCAGGATCTCACGGTTCCCGGGTTCGAGCCCAGCGTCAGGCTCTGTGTTGACAGCCAGCTCAGAGCCTGAACCCTGTTTCAAATTCCGTATTTCCCTCTCTCTCTGACCCTCCCCTGCTCGATCTCTCTCTCTCTGTCTCTCTCTCTCTGTCTCTCTCTCAGAAATAAATAAAACATTAAAAAAAAAAAAGAAAAATAATATTCAAACCAGAAGAGTTTCACTCATATGGTCATGGAGGGAATCGTTCTAGAAATACATTGCATTATTTAGGTGTTAAGTGGCTTCGGTACCAATTCTCACTGGTATCAACACTAAATTGTGAGTTAGAGCAAACTCTTCCCTTCTCTGAGCCTCCATTTTCTCATCTACAGAATAATGAGGTAGACTTTTAAATGAGGTTTCTTCATTTAAATTTTTTAAAGTATATTTATTTTGAGAGACAGAGAGAGTGAGCAGAGGAGGGGCAGAGAGAGAAAGGAGAGACAGAGAATCCCAAGCAGAATCTGGATTGTCAGCACGGAGCCCCATGCAGGGCTTGAACTCTCAAAATGTGAGATCATGACCTGAGCAAAAACCAAGAGTCATACACCTAACCTACTGAGCCACCCAGGTGCTCCTGTAAGCTTTCTTCTCGCTCTCATCTTTTGCTAGGCTATGATCTCTCCCACCCATTCCATCTGTTCAAATCTTGGCTCCTGGTAAAACTCATAAAAAACTATTTTCTCTATGTATCTGAACCTACTAGAAAAAAATTTTTCTTTAAATATCTGTTGGCAGAACTATCTCATTTGTTTCTAATTTAAGCTCATGTCCTTCCTCCTTTCCTTGACTTAGGTCTCCCTTTTCACAGGTATCCCAATTGTGTATCTGATCTCCCTGCAGCTGGCATTTTACTTTCCTGGTAGAGAATTAATTCCTATCTAGCCTCTCAGTCTTGTAAAGCACATCAAGATATCCTTTTATTCCTTGAATCTTCTTCCTGAAGGATTTTTTATTGGCTGTTTCCCTAACCTGGCTGAAGGTAAGCCTTTAGCCAAATGCAAATATTCCCCAGTGCAATAGGATTCACGACCCCAATCTTTTTCAGGCATATCCTTAGCCTACAGTGCTCTGCTGACCCTGCAAAGCTGTTTTTAATCCCTTCTCTTAAATATGCATTTCCTGAGCAAAGTCATTAACTTTCTCTTCAAATGGCTGTATCAACAACTTTTGTTTGTAGGCCTTAAAGAACACCAAGTATCTGACATAAGTGTTCAGGTCCCTCATTGCAGTAAGGTGACTGACCATGGAATTCTACTGCCTGGTCATCTCACTCTCCGATATGCTATGACTTGGTGGGAAATATACCTAAATCCAAGAAAATCACCTTTGCCATTTGGGATATTTGCAGATTCTAATAGATTCCGAGTTACTATATTAATTGGAAGCAGCTATTTTTTATTTACTAGATAAATGTCTTCCTTGTCTTAGAAAGATAGTGACATTCTAACTCAGTGTTGAAGAATGAGTAGTAATTCACACAGTAGATAGAGAAAAGAATGTGAGGATACAATATGGAAGTAAGAGTCAATGTGTCGTGATTTGAATGAGAGAACTTCTGGTATGTTTAGAGTATAAAGGATGTTTAGAGAGATACTACAATCTCAGGTTAAAACAATAGGCTGATGGGGGTGCCTGGGTGGCTCAGTCAGTTAAGCGTCTGACTTCGGCTCAGGTCATGATCTCACGGTTTGTGGGTTTGAGCCCCGTGTTGGGCTCTGTGCTGATAGTTAGCTCAGAGCCTGGAGCCTGCTTCACATTCTGTCTTTCCCTCTCTCTCTGACCCTCCCCTGCTCACGCTGCCTCTCTCTCTCTCTCAGAAATAAACAGATCATTAAAAAAAATTTTTTAAAAGAAAAAAACAATAGGCTGATGAGCACTATCAAAGATGTAATCTAAAAGAGTTTTCTTCATATTATAGCAAAAGGCAAGCCTTTCAAAGGTATCCTTGAGAGTAATACAATGAGATTTGTGTCCTTGCATGATCATGAAGAGGAGGAATTGGAGGCAATGAGAACAGAGATGAGATGCGGTTAGGAAATGTGAAATGAGGTAGTGACAGAGGAGAAGGAAAAAAAGATACTTTCCGACAATGAGCTGGTGAGAGGAATGGAGAGCGTGACACCATGTTTGTAGTTTAGTAAATGAGTAATGGGTGATGTTATTGGCACAGTTGGGAAACTGGGAGGAGGTAGGTGAAAGCTTGGGAGAACCAGAAGGAGACATGATTTCAGCTTGAGGAGTGTTGAGTTTAAAACTGCAAATAAAAATGTGAATCTTAAAGAAAAGCTGAGATGCAGAGGTATGAAATTTGAAAGGTGATTGAGAAACCAAGACAGTCCTTGTTAATAATTGTGTCTATAGAATGAAGAACAGTCTTTATGGATAGAGTTTGGATGTCACTGTTATTAACAAAGTCACCTACATTTATTCTTAAAACCAAAGACAAGTAAATCTGTAAAGGCAGTGATGTATGTTCATTTGATTTCTAGAATGTAAACTTCTTTTTTTAAGGTCCATATATTAAAGCATCCTCAACATGTCCTAATTATTTTTAAGCACATGGCTAAAATAAATTAATGGGAGACTTTAATATAGTAGTTTCCCCTCAGCTGGGCAGGGGGGGGGGGAATATGTTCCAAGACCCCTGGATATCTGGAATGGCAGGTAGTACCTACCAAACCCTATATATGCTATGTTTTCTCCTACACGCATATATCTATCAAAAAGTTTAATTTCTAAATTAGGCACAGTTATAGATTACCGACAATATTACTAATACAATAGAATAATTGTAACAATATCCTGTAATAGAAGCACTGTGAACATAGTCTCTTTCTCTCAAAATATCTTAATGTAGTCACTCTTCTTTTTGGAATGTGAGATGCTAAAATGCCTATTTGAAGACATGGAGTGAGGTGAATTACAGAGGAGTTGTTACATAGCATTAGGCTACTACTGACTCTCTGCTGTATTGTCAGAAGGAGAGTATCTGCTTCTGGACTACAGTTGACTGAGGGGAACTGAAAATGCAGAACGGGAAGCAATGGATAAGGGTGGACTACAGTAAATAGTGCTAGTGAAGACAAATTCTATGTTAAAACTATCAGACGCTGTATAAAATCAAAGTATTCTTAGCTGCTTATTATATGGCAACCAAGACAATCTGTTATTGGAAGTTTTATTAAATTTGACAAATTCCTTAAGTGAAAGAGTTAGTGTTTCTCCTCATATGTGAAGATGTATTTATTTCTTTTTAGAGAGGCAGGAATGTCTGTTTCTCCATGGTATCCCTGTGTCTCAAACCCCTGCCCTCAGTCTTTAGGATTCTTTTAACCTGTGATTATTCGATTTTTCCACACTTCTTCATTCTATTAGATTCCCATTATTTCCCCTTCCATAAAGAACGAGTAGCATAAGACGTAGGGTAAGATAATTATCTTCTGATGTTTGGACACGATGGAAATGATGCCACATTTCTAGACATGTAGCATAATAATATAACTAATATCATTAATTCACATTCTTAAAAATTCCTTTACCATTCTTTCTTTTTCTCAGAAGTTTTACCTAGGTCATTCTAGTATGTAATCCTGCCCTATCAGCACAGTTTTAGTTCAACTTCTATCATCCTAAGCTTGCTAAGCCACAACCATTCACCCCAAATTACATTCATCATATTTGTTTGTATTTGTTTAGTAGCATGATTTTTATATATATATAAAATATATAATATACTGTATACATATATATTATAAAATATATTATTATATAATAAATATATTTCCATATAATTAATATCATCTGTTATATATAATAATATATAATAAATATCATAAAATATACATATATTGTATATAATATTTATATGTGTATAATATATATAAAATAACATATATACATGGTTTATTTAGCTAGTTTTTTGGTCTCAATTCAGTCCTTCAGGATATACTCAGGTAGCCTCAACTTCACAAAAAATAAGGACATGATAGTATGTCCATAAACAGACAAATTTTCTCCATGAGAAAAATTGTGGGCATGTGATCATAAAATACCATTTTCCTCTTAGTTCTAAGATTTATTATCAGTTACTCCTCAGTCACAGCATGTGACAAGTTTTAGTGAATAAAAATTCTCTCCTTCTTTGAAATTCTATTAGGTGTCCCCCTACCCTTATAAATATGCTCCAAACTAAAAAATGACCCATGGGTCACTTAAATGATTGCTATTTCATTTCGTGGGAATGAAGTATATTGTAAGAAATCTTCTCTAGCAGTTGATAACCAAAGCACAAAAGTAGTTATTTAGCTTCAGGAACAAATTCTATCTTTCATAACATTGTGATGAAACACAAAATATCTTGGAATTATGACGAGGTGTTCACTTAGGGAGCAACACACAGCAATTTCCTCTGAGCAAGCAGAGTCCAGGAGTAGAGCAGATGTGAGAAATGGTGGAGAAGAGTGCACCAGAGATGGAACAGTCCAGCCTAAAATTAGTCTTTACTATTTAGTGCCTTAGTGTACTATTGCACACCGAAAGTACTGTAGCTGTGTGTTTTCCCATCCACACGAAGTGTTTTGTGGTTAAAGGGAATCAGGATTATATTCTGGCATGAGTCCTATCTTATAAGAAAGATGGGGACATGATGGAAGAGGTTTCTCAGGAGAGGAGGGTTCTGCACCTACGAGAATCTTGTCAATCTATCAAAGAAAAAGAAAGAAACCAGACAAACAAAGTTGATGAAGACCAACAGCTCTAAAGAGAAATATAATTCCACAAACCCATAGAGACAAGCCCTCTAAAAAGAGCCTGTTGTCAAAGAAAGGATGGCAGTAAACAATAACCTTGGAGCTGTAAAGATGAAAGCTCAGACAGAAATGGAGTGTCTGAAAATCATTCTGTCACAGGGAGTTATCCATGACACTGACCATCCAGTGCTAGAATCTCTTAGTGTTACAGATCTTCACTTCTCCAGGAAAACTGTCTATTCCAATGTTCATTCTGCCTCAACTTGACTGAATCCAGAGTCATCTAGTTTACTTAAAACTTACTGGAATAATATATTCATGTATTGAGCTCCTATTTTGTCCCAATTTTGTTTGCATAACTTACTTTTAGTTCTCATAATCTTGTGAAACTAAGCTTTTCAATGACTACATTACAATTTAGTTTATTATTTACCAAATATTATGCAAATAGTGAATGGTGTGCACTGAGATTTGGATCTAGGTCTACCTGGACTTAAATCCTGTGGTCATTCTTACATGTTATATCTTGCTTAGCCTTGATAGAATAGAGAGCTGGGGTACAAAAGGAAGGAAAAATGTGTTAAGCTAGTAATTAAATTTAAGGCCAATTAAGACTTTTATTCTGTAGTATTTATGTTTTCTGCTACATCAGGATTGGAAGAGACTGAGACCATTGGTAAATATCACAGAGTGATACTCTGGGCAGGGACTTATGCATATGCTTAAGGCCAAACTGAGCTCTTACTTTGTGTAGCATTTAAGTAGAGGAGAGAGCCCACTGAAGAATAAGACAAGGGAGACACTTTGGGGAATGAAGGGCAAGTTCAAATGTATATGAGTATAAAATTCTACAAGTTTGATGATATCAGCAGTACCAGGTACTTTAGAAAGGAAAAAGTAATGGTTTGCTTAGTTGTTTATGACGTAACTATTCTCATCTGCGGACATTTTTAATGGGACTTCAGGTATACCTATACTTGATACTTATAGTCGGCTAAAGCAATGATTAGTAAGCAGTCTAGATCTCTTAAGTGTACAAATTTACCCAGCAATTGTAAAATGTAATTTCCAATGGAAACTTTTTTTTATTAAAATGTTTTTTAATGTTTATTTATTTTTGAGATAGAGAGAGACAGACCATGAGCAGGGGAGGGGCAGGGAGAGACACACACAGAATCCAAAACAGGCTCAAGGCTCTGAGCTGTCAGCACAGAGCCCAATGCGGGGCCTGAACCCACAAACTGTGAGATCATGACCTGAGTGAAAGTCAGATGCTTAACCAACAGAGTCACCCAGGTGCCCCTCCAATAGAAACTTTTGTGTTTATGTGGCGCCTGGATGGCACCATCGGTTAAGCATCCGACTTCAGCTCAGGTCATGATCTCAGTGTTCGTGGGTTCCAGCCCTGCGCTGGGCTCTGTGCTGACAGCTAGCTCAGAGCCTGGAGCCTGCTTCAGATTCTGTGTCTCCCTCTCTCTCTGACCCTCCCTTGCTCATGCTGTCTCTCTCTCTCTCTCTCTCTCAGAAATAAATAAAAAAAAACATTAAAAAAATTTTTTAGAAAGAAACTTTTGTGTTTATGATGGCAACTCTCATCATGATCAAAATCAACATAACCAGCAGTAGTGTATTAAATTAAATATTAAATTATGAACAGCATAGTTTGAGTTATGTGTATTTTATTACATTAATATTCTCTAAGATGTATGAGTGTGTATTATAAATACTCCATTATTTATTAACAAAATAGAAGAATTTTTGAAGTTTTGTAAAATGTATTTTCCAGGCAACTAAGAGATATTAAAAGCAATAAGTTTCAAAAACATATTTTTGCTTTATAGTTTACATGCATATGCAAATACCTCCATATCTAAAAAAAATCTTTATAACTTATTGACTAATAGATCTATTTTCTTATCCTCAACCTTAGATATAGGAGGCATATTCTTCCTATTTCAGAAAAGAAGTAATTTTAGGATGTAATGTATATTTGTGAGATTGGAGTACTTGTTGAAAATAATGTAAATTCTTTTTTAAAATATTTTATTTATTTCTGAGAGAAAAAGAGAGAGAGAGACAGAGTGAGCAGAGGGGGGTGGGCAGAGAGAGGGGGAGACACAGAATCAGAAGCAGGCTCCAGGCTCTGAGCTAGCTGTCAGCACAGAGCCTGACGTGGGGCTCGAACCCACGAACCGTGAGATCATGACCTGAGCCGAAGTCGGACATTTAACCGACTGAGCCACTCAGGTGACCCGAAATAATGTAAATTCTTAAGAAAGGATAAGAAGTTTGATTTACATGAGAGCTTTATATAATAACTTGTGCTATATTTCACCACCTGGTACTATGTTGATCAGTACTGTTTATAAATATTTAACACAGTGGGGCAAAGTTAACTATTTTAGAATAACGATGATTCTTTTCTCATATTGCTATTCTTTTATTAAGTTCATCTGTGTGCAACGGAAAAGCAGAAAAGATATTTTTGATCTTCGAGAAATAAGTAGCATGTTCTTTTCCCATGAGGCAAATTAATTCAAAATATTATTTTTCTCTCTAAGTTTTAATGCTATGCTAATAAGCAACCAAATGTCTAGCATGAGCCATTAAAATTATTATCTGTTTTTATTCATTCGCCAAGTATAGGGGAGGCACAGAAAGAGGTCCAGAAATCTGCACGGGGGACCCATTCAATCTAGACACAAGTCTCTACATGCAGAGTATAAAGCCCGACTCTGTTGGATAAGAATAACTGATGAGGAAAGAACACTTAATAGCATTGCTGTATGGAGAAATCATTCCCAGAGCAACCAGACCTGGCAATCAGATGGTCTTCCGAAGCCAGAAAGGAAAAACCTCTTTACAAAGAAATAGATACTAGAGGAGGTCACACAAAGAAGTGGGTTGAATTCACTCTAAGATGAAGCCTAACTTGGATCTCCTCAAAAATAAAACATTCCAAAATTTGGGAAACGTAGCTAAGGAAGCATGTAGGGATAAATCTATAGCATGCAAAGCTTAAATCGGAAAAGACTGGTCTAAAGATGGCTAATCTAAACTTCCACTTTGAGAAACTACTAAATAAAGATATTCTAAACACAAAAAAGTCAAAGAAGCAGAAAACATAATTCCATAGGAAAAAGAAATCCATGCCATCAAAAGTGGTTTTTTTTAGGGGTGCCTGTGTGGCTCAGTCAGTTAAGTGTCTGACTTTGGATCAGGTCATGATCTCACGGCTCTTGAGTTCGAGCCCTGCATCGGGCTCCATGCTGACAGCTCAGAGCCTGGAGTCCACTCTGGATTCTGTCTCCATCTCTCTCTGCCCCTCCCCTGCTCATGCCCTCTCTCTCTGTCTCTCTCTAAAATAAATAAACATAAAATTTTTTTTTAAAGAAGTGGATTTTAAAAAAATTATTTATTTATTTTGCAGGGCAGGGGCAGAGAGAGGGAGAGAAAGAATTCCAAACAGGCTCTGCGTTATCAGTAGAGTCTGATGCAGGGCTCCAACTCATGAACAGTGACATCATGACCTGAACTGAAACCAAGAGTCTTAATGGACTGAGCCACCCAGGCTTAAAGGACTGAGCCATGCAGGTGCCCCTCGAAAGTGGATTTTTAGGAAAGGTCTATAAAATTGATAAATCTCTAGTCATACTAATCTAGATGGAATAAAAGACACAAATGCTAAGATCAGCAAAGCAAGAAGAGATATCAAATATTCTATATATGTTTAAAACATGAATCATGGAGGGAGAAATGACAAAGGGGTATAAGGAAACTTTTGAGGGTGACGCGTAGGTTGCTTCGATTTCTGTCAATATTTCACACATGGGTATATGTGCTAAAACTTATCAAATTGTAACTGTAAATATGTACAGCTATTGTACATCAATTACATCCCAATAAAACTGTTAATAATTGAAGTCATTCTTGTACACAAAAATGTGTTACTGGCCTGTGGTGTGGTATGTGTATATATTCATGCACATGTGTATGTGAGTTTGTATATGTCAATAAATACACATTTGCAGTTTGACTAAGAGTTACTTGTTCTATTTACTTCTGACTGATCTTTTCCTATCATTATTAAGAATACATACTCCTTCACTAGTCATCTTTACATGACAAGATAGTGGCACAGTTTGGATTTCTAGTTTTCTGACCTGATGGTCATCAACATAATTAATATTCTGGCATATTTTTGCTTCATTAATAGGAATTTCATACTGCATATCTAGCTGTTCCAAGGAATAACTTTTATCTACGATGCATTATGTGACACAAAAAAATGCTAATTTAATCTATGGAACATCCTTTAGGGTTACTTGTATTATCTGGTTTCGTAATTAAGGATACTGAGGCTCAGAGAAGTGAAGTGATTGTGTGAATATAGCACATTGCTAGTAAGTGTTGGCAACGAAGTCTGTTTGACTCTGCAACTGTCTCTACCAGCCCATACTGCTGTTATGGCCTCGGTGCAGGCCTGCACTTGAGTATTTTACCTGAACTATAACATGTGGAAAGAAATTAAAGTCATAGAATGTCAGTGGAAAATGATCACACTGAAGAAACATTTACAGAGTGCCTTCTGCATTCCGTGTAGCGTGCTGTGCTTGAGAACCCAGAAATACGTTCCACCTGCTTGGGCACAGAATGAGTGATAAATGCTCAATATGCATATACACAAAATCTTTGCTGTCCTTTTGCTTGTAAATAGAATTAGAAGTCCATGTTTGGACTCAATAGCATAAAGAAGTTTGATGCAACTTTTCCTGGTTGGTTGGGGTTTTATGGTTGTCCATTTTCGCTGTATGTTTTATTTAATTAATTGCTATCAATGTAACTATATTAGAAGTGATTTCATTTCTTTTGCTTATTATCTTCATCTCTTAGTACTTACAGACTTTACGATGGTTGTGATTGTCATTTATTTGTAAATGTAGTTTCTATAGTGCCTCTGATTTCCACTGGTTCCTCTCATTCATACAGAGAGCTCACCAAAATCGGAGGGTAAACACATTCTCAAGGAGGAGAGGCAAAGGAGGCTTATCTCAAAGTCAGTTTCTAAAGCACCATATAAACAACTCCCAGAATGCACACTAAAGTGTGAATTCCTGGCTAACATCAAATCCATGGAACCAGAATCTCTGTCCGTCATGGCCAATGAGCCTGCATTTTATCAGCCCCCAGCCCCCAGATTAAAACTACAATCAGAGCAGTATTGATTAGAGAAGCTGGCTTCAGGGACCAAAACCTATTGACCTCAGATATATGGTTTTCAACAACTCCTTTATTCCTGAAAGCTGCCTCTATGATGGTAGTTTTTTAGATCTTATTTCTAGAAGTATCTTCTTGACGTCTCTTTTAATATTTATGTCATTTAGATGCAACCCAATCACTGTGCAGAACACTTACCCAGTCTAATGGCCTCGGTCACTCCCCAGAAATTAAAAACATTGCCATTCAGTTACAATTTATTTTATTTTATTTAAAAAAATGTATTTATCTAGACCCACATTAGTTAATATACAGTGTAGTACTGGTTTTAAGAGTAGAACCCAGTGATTCATCATTTACATATAACCCCCAGTGCTCATCCCAACAGGTGCCCTCCTTAATGCCCATCACCCGTTTAGCTTATCTCTCCACCCACGTGCCATCCAGCAACCCTCAATTTGTTCTCTGAATTTAGGAGTCTCCTACGGTTTGCATCCGTCTGTTTTTTTCTTGTTTTTCCTTCCTTTCCCCTATGTTCATCTCCTTTGTTTCTTGAATTCCACATATAAGTGAAATAATAAGGTATTTGTCTTTCTCTGACTTATTTCATTCAGCATAATACTCTCTACCTCCATCCATGTTGCAAATGGCAAGATTTCATTCTTTTTTTTTTATCACTGAGTAATAGTCCATTGTATCTATATCTATCGATATCTATAGATATAGATATTTTACATTTTCTTTATTCATTTGGATAAATGTCCTTAGTCGGTGGACATTTGGGTTCTTTCCATAATTTGGCTACTATTGATAGCATTGCTATAAACATTGAGGTGCATATACCCCTTCAAATCAGCATTTTTATATCCTTTGGATAAATACCTAGTAGTGCAATTGCTGGGTTGTAGCCTAGTTCTATTTTTAATTTTTTGAGGAACCTCCATACTGTTTTGCAGAGTGGCTGCACCAGTGTGCATTCCCACCAATAGTGCAAAAGGGTTCCTCTTTCTCCACATCCTCACCAACATATGTTGTTTCCTGAGTTATTCATTTTAGACATTATAATCAGTGTGAGGTGGTATCTCACTGTGGTTTTGACTTGTATTTCTCTGATAAGTAATGTTGAGCATCTTTTCATGTTACCCTGAAAGCCAAATTAATGCTGAAAAAGAAAACCAAAGCTGGAGGCATCACAATTCCAGGCTTCAAGGTGTATTACAAAGCTGTAATCATGAAGCCAGTATGGTACTGGTACAAAAACAGACAGATCAATTGAACAGAATAGAGAATCCCGAAACGGACGCACAAATGTATGCCCAACTAATCTCCAAAAAAGCAAGAAAGGGGGGTGCCTGGCTGGCTCAATCGGTTAAGTGTCAGACTTCGGCTCAGGTAATGATCTCACCATTCATGGGTTCGAGCCCCACATTGGGCTCTGTGCTGACAGCTAGCTCAGAGCCTGGAGCCTGTCTCAGATTCTGTATCTCCCTCTCTCTCTGACCCTCCCCTGCTCACGCTGTCTCTCTCTCTCTTTCTCTCTCTCTCTCTGTGTCTCTCAGAAATAATAAAACATTAAAAAAGTTTAAAAAAAAGAAAGCAAGAAAGAGTATTCAATGGATAAAAGACAGTCTCTTCAGCAAATGGGGCTGGGAAAACTGGACAGTGACATGCAGAAGAATGTAACTGAACCACTTTCTTGCCCCATACACAAAAATAAACTCAAAATGGATGAAAGACCTATTGTGAGACAGGAAACTATCAAAATCATACAGGAAAAAACAGACAGCCATCTCTTTGACCTCGGCCACAGCAACTTCTCATTAGACATGTCTCTAGAGGCAAGGGAATTAAAAGCAAAAATGAACTATAGGGACCTCATCAAGATAAAAAGGTTCTGCACAGAGAAGGAAACAATCAACAAAACCAAATGGCAACCGACAAAATAGGGGAAGATATTTGCAAATGACATATCTGATAAAGAGTTAGTATCCAAAATGTATAAAGAACTTATCAATGGGGCGCCTGGGTGGTTCAGTCAGTGAAGCGTCTGATTTTGGCTCAGATCATGATCTCACAGTTCTTGGGATTGAGCCCTGCAACAGACTCTGTGCTGACAGCTCAGAGCCTGGAGCATGCTTCAGATTCTATGTCTCCCTCTCTCTCTGCTCCTTTCTTACTCATGCTCTGTGTCTGTCTCCCTCTCTCAAAATTAAATAAACATTAAACATTTTTGAAAAAAGGAACTTCTCAAAATCAACACCTGAAACCAAATAATCCGGTCAAGAAATGGGCAAAAGACATGCATGAATACTTTTCCAAAGAAGACATCTGGATGGCTAACAGACACATGAAAAGTTACAGTTTATTTTTAAAGGCCGAAAGAAAACAACCAGGTTAATCCTCTGAAATCAAGCCCTTGAATTTCCCTTTATCACCCCCAACCATCTTCTATAAAAGGACTTCTCTTTGTGAAATTTCACACATGACAGAGAGACCTGAAATCTCAGATTTACCTTGAACAAGAAACTTTTCCTACAGCTCTAATTAAAAGGAAGTTTCAAACCTACAAATTAACAGTTTTAATATGCTGTTCCTGGTGATTAACTGCTTCATTTTAACAGGCATTCACTGTTAACGCTGCAACTGTTAATTTTAACGGCTTGATTTTTAAATTCCAAGAGGAGTAAAACTCGCTCAAATTGATTCCTATAATTTTTACCATTGACCTAAAAATCTTTATTTAGAAAATCTTCTTGAATAACATTATTCTCCTCTCAAGAATTTATCTCTTTTACCTAGAATAGAATAGACATTTAGAAGCAATTGCTTTTGCTTTTTTGTTTCTTTTTTTGGACTATACTTTGAAACCACCGTTATATGTTACTATACCTCTGGAAATTTGATGAGAAAAATGCCTTAATAATAATCTTTTTAAATCAAACATTTACATATGTATTTTTAGACATTTTGTAGTTTTTAGAAATAAATTTTAAAAATCAAGCCACAATATAGTCAATTTATTACAATGGATATAAAAACATATGATAAATTAACTCTATTGAAAAATCTAAAATAAATTTGTAACGCCAGCTTTGCAGAAGGTGACTTCTGACTTACAGAGTTTTGCTTATTCATTTGTATCCCATGAGATCACACAGTTCCAGATGATCAAGAATGAGACCAAATGCACACATCATCCAAAAAATTCCTTTTAGTCTCTAGTTTTAAAGCTTTCCTTAAAGAAATTCTTCTCAAAAGCTGCTAACAAGCAGCTAAAGTGACTAGTTCAAAATCATTTCAGGTCATTGTATCTTACATATTTATATTAAATGTCACTTGTATCTATTCTCTTCCATTTTAGTCTCCATTGTTTTTAACCTATTTCCACCCACTGCCTGCAAGAAGCCAATCTCATTTATTTCTAGTTTGTTCTTTCTTTGTGTTTCTGCTTACCTTTTCTGTTCAATTCTTTTTTTTTAATGTTTTATTTATTTCTGAGAGAGAGAGATTGAGAGAGAGTGAGCAGAGGAGAGTCAGAGAGAGAGGGAGGTACAGAATTTGAAATAGCTCCAGGCTCTGAGTTAGCTGTCAGCACAGAGCCAACGTGGGGCTCGGACCTACGAACTGTGAGATCATGACCTGAGCCGTAGTCAGACACTTTAACCGACTGAGCCACCCAGGCGCCCCATTTCTGTTCAATTCTTTATACAACAAGAGAATATATATAGAATACTATTTTTTTTTACATATTTTATACCTATAGTAGTATACATATATGTACATTTAAATATCTTCTCACACAGGGGCTCCTGGATGGCTCAGTCTGTTAAGCATCCAACTTAGGCTTAGGGCATGATCTCATGGTTTGTGAGTTTGAGCCCCTGTTCGGCTCTGTGCCGGCTGCCCGCTCAGAGCCTGGAGCCTGCTTCGGATTCTGTGTGTCTCTCTCTCTATGCCTCCCCTGCTTGTGCTGTCTTTCCCTCTCCCAAAAATAAACATTAAAATTTTTTTTTAAAAAAATCAATATTATCTCATACATAAATACATATGATATACTATATAGACATATATTTTCTTATTTCTTTCTTAAGAAAAATGTAAGGCTATAGATATTTTCCCCTTTGTATTTTCCACTTGAGAATATATATTCTGAAAACCCTCCATATCAATTCACAAACATATACCTAAATCTTTTATATAGCTGCATTGTACTTTGTTATGTGTAGTATAGTTTACCCAAACAGTCTTTTATGTTTGGCTATCCATTTTCTTTTCTTTTTTTTTTTTTTTTAATGTTTTTTATTTATTTCTAGTAGAGAGAGAGAGAGAGAGAGAGAGAGAGAGAGAGAGCGTGACCTAAGCGAAAGTCGGACGCTTAACCGACTCAGCCACCCAGACGCCCCGGATGTATATTTATTTTTGAGAGAGAGAGAGAGAGAGACAAAGCATGAGCAGTGGAGCGGCAGAGAGAGAGGGAGACACAGAATCCGTGTCCAGGCTCTGGCTCCAGGCTCTGAGCTGTTGGCACAAAGCGTGACATGGGGCTCAAACTCACAAACGGTGAGATCATGACCTGAGCCAAAGTTGGACACTTAACCAACTGAGCCACCCAGACGCCCCCCCATTTTATTTCCAACATGCAATTATGAACAGTGTAATGAATAATCTTATATGTCTCCGTATTTTTGGAAGTATATCTTCAAAGTAAATCAAGAAGTGGAATCACAAGGGACCAAAGAATATGTAAGAGCTTCCCTGTCTCCCTAGAACTACAACTATGATTAAGTTTAAATATATTTTCATACATTTAAGAGCCATTTTAATATATGTTTTTGTGAATTGTTCATGTCTTAACCCATTTACTTTTCTGTTGGGTAGGTCTGTTTTTCCCTCAGTGTGTAAATGTTCTTCATATAGTAATGATATTATATGTGATATATAATGCCAACATTTCTTCTATTCTTTCAATTTACTTTTCCTTTTCTTGATTGTGTGTATTGCTAAGGAAAGGTTAAAAAGTATCTTATATACCAATTTGTCAATCTTCATTGATTGCATCTGAATTTGAATCATAGGTAGAAAACCATTTTCTACATCTAAGTTGATGAATTCACTAGTGTTTTCTTCTATTATCTGCACAGATTTATTACTAATATTATTTGATCATGAGATCCCTGATCATTAAAAGTTCATTCTTCTGTGTAATGTGAGGTAAAGATTGAATTTCATCTCTTTCCAATGGCTAATCATTTACTGTGGTTGTGTTGTTCTTTAATGTCCATCTTTGTTCCAGTGATTCAAGATGCTAACTTTGTCTTATAGTAAATATCTGTAGGTACTTTGGCTTATTTCTGGACTTTTTATTCAATTCCACTGTTTTATTTGTTTATTCATGCACAAGTAACATACCATTTCTATTACTGAGGTTTTATTGTATTTCTATTACTGAGGTTTAAAATTTTTTAAATGTTTATTTATCTTTGAAGGAGAGAGAGACAGAACATGAGTTGGGGAGGGGCAGAGAGAGAAGGAGACACAGAATCCAAAGCAGGCTCCAGGATCTGAGCTGTCAGCACAGAACCTGATATGGAGCTCCAACCTATGAACCGTGAGATCATCACCTGAGTCGGAGTTGGATGCTCAACACATTGAGCCACCCAAGTGTCCCTCTATTACTGAGGTTTTAAAGGCTGGAGGCTAGTACACCATCATACCCTTTGTTTTTAGTGTTTTCATTGCTATTTTTGAATGTAAGCCTATGTCAATTTTATGCTCACTTACATGTCAATTTTAGTAACAACGTCTCTAATCTGAAAAATAAAACTTCCTAGTATCTTACTTGGATTAACGTCAGTTGATAAATTAACATAAAGATGACTTTGCATGTATCACCTTTATATTTTTTGTCAGGTTTTTCATAATGTTTTGCACACTTATTGTTAGGTTTATCTTGAATTATTCAAAAATGTATACGGCTCTTATAGACTTATGATTGGCCTCAGAAGTAGGGGGCAGATTTATGGGACTGAGACCTTAACCTTTGGAGTTTGCACTAATTCCAGATAATTTAGTGTCCAATTGGATTAAGTTATAGGACACCCAGTTGGTGTCTACAGAGAACTGAAGAATTGCTTGTGTGAAAAACGCACACATTTGGTGTCAGGAGTGTTGTCAGAGTAGATAAAAATAGATTTTCCTTTCTCATATACATGAAAAGTCTAAAAAACTTTCTTGTGTTTCTCTTATTAGTATGAAAAGAAACACGGACCAAATTACATTGTTAAAATGCCCCACAATACTATAAAAACACAGATAAATGGAAAGAAAAAAGGACAATGGAAAGAGTAGAAGAATATTGCAAATAATTATAATTAATGCCTCATATAGACAGGAAGATATTATATCCATGCAATAAGAACAGAAATTATTGCAAAGGAATATTCAGAGGGTAAACTATAGCCCTGGAAAAATAAAGTGGATAATCAGGAAAGTAAAAGTTTAATGACAGGCTCAAAATATATAGCTGGGAAAGAATCCTGAAGTGGAATCTGAAAGACAAAGGCTGCAAAACAGGGTAGGAAATTTAAAATCAAACAGTCATTGCAGAAAGGAGAATACCTGATTAATTGGAGTTTGAGAAGGAGAAGACAATGCAACTGTTAGAAGATAAATTATCCTAGAAAATAAGCTTCTATACTTAAACACTCTGGGTTTTCTGAATCACTATAATAAATGAAATTTCAGGACACCAAAGATAAAAGTATCTCTGAAAATTCCAGAGAGAGATTGGATTCATTGCTTTTGGCTGTTTTGTTTTATTGAGAAAAGAAAAATGAAACTATATGCAACTTTAGAGTCTTTATAATTGCTCTGTGTATATAAGTTTTCAATTTCAGGTAGTTCTTACTGTTTGCATGAAGATCCTCCAAATAAGTAATATTGCATATGTCCACTGTCCCTTTCATTCTTAGAATAAGAATTGGAGATTGTACGTGTTATGCTGAGTACGATTAACACTTACATATTAAGTGCCCAAAACACAGTAGCCAACATGTGGGACCATGTACTAGTGATGGAAGGAGAGCTCCAATTGTTGCTGAGGCAGCCAATTACTTTTTGTTTTATGAATTTCAGAATCATAGTACTTTCCCAGCTTTATCTCACACTGATCTCCAAGGAAATGATGATCATGAAAGCATTTTGAAAGAACCCTATCTGGGGCACATGGGTGGTTCACCAGGTTAAGGGTCTGACTCGTTTCAGCTCACGTCATGATCTTCCGGTTTGTGGGTTCAAGCCCCATGTCGGGCTCTGTTTTGACCCAGTGGAGACCGCGTGGGATTCTTTCTCTCCCTCTCTCTCCGCTCCTCCCTAACTCGTTCTCTTTCTCTGTCTCTCTCTGTCTCTTTCTTAAAATAAATGAATTTTAAAAAGAAGGAACCCTATATACATACATTATCCAAATAACAGCCTATGTTTACTCATCTTTAAAATACCCTTACCTTAAAAGACCTATCCACAATTGACTAGACAGGGGACTGCTCTTCTGATATCACCCTCATCTCATATTTTAAGTCTATAATCATGTATGTGCTACTTTATCAGCCTCAGTTATTGGGAAGTTATTTTAGTTGCCACACTGATTGGTTTTCCATTTACTATTTCTTTCTGTTCTGTTAGCTGTTTTGTGAAGTTTGGTTATGCTGGTACTTCCTTCCTGATGCTATATATCCCACTTTGGGAAGATTTTACCTCCCTGTCTCTGATAAGCAGCTAGTAGTATGCTTCATCTCCATTGCTAAATTCTGGCCCATGAAATGAAATTTTAAAAAGAGGCACTATAACATTTTATTAAGATGAGTCCATTTTAATATTGGGAATGGTTTTGTATGAGACAACAGGAAACATCTATATTGGTCTCTGCCCCTAGTTCCCGGTTCCTGACACAGGGCTCCTGAAACCCCTGTATATGTAAGTGATGAGAGCACTAGGAACATCTTTTGTTCTATGGAAGCAACTTTAGGTGAGCCCCTGGTGGGATGCTGGATGGAGCTGCTCGCTAGAAGACCAAGCCATGATGTTTGGTGTTTTCAGTTCCCCCACCCCACTTCTCCAGAGAAGGGAGAGAGCCTGGAAAGTAGTTTCCATGCCTACTTGAGGAAGCGTTCCTAAAATCCCCCTAGCGCAGAGTCAAGAGGGCTCCCAGTTTGGTGGACGCATCCATTCGTGGTGGATGATACACAACCCCACTGAGTCAGAAGCTCCTGTGCTCAGGACCCTCCCAGACTTACCAGATGTATCTCTTCACCTGGCCAGTCAGCTGTATTCTTTATCATATCCTTTAATAAACTCGTACAAGTAAACAAATGTTTCTCTGAGTTCCGTGAGCCTCTCTAGCAAGTTAATCTGACCCAGGGAGGGGGGATTTGGAACCTCCAGTCTATAGCCAGTAACGTAAGTAACAATCGACTCTTGTGACTCATGCTTCACGTAAGGGGAAGGGACTGAGCCCTTACTCTGTGAATCTAACGCCATCTCTGGGTCCCAGCGTTTCAGAACTGAGTTAAATTTTAGGGCATCCTGCTGGTGTCCCAGAGAATTGCTTGTTGTGGGGAAAATTTCCATACATCTGGTGACCAGAAGTGTCAGAAGTGAAGTATCTGGTGTGAGTAGTAAAGGAGGCATGCAGGGAAGAAACACACAGTAGAGAAGACTTAGGCTTTTCCCTATACGAGGAGGAAAAAAGACAGGGTTGCCTTTCTATTGCATTTTGTTTGTAGTCTATCCAGGAGCCAAAAATATTCTGACATTTAAAAAAAATTCAGTATAATACAGCATTAATTTCCAGATGATTTCAACATGTCATTGGATTGGACGTGTAAAGTAGACATTGGCAGCCTGGGTGTTTGTTTTCTTTTTCTCCTTATGGAACTAATTTCTATATATTTCAGGAGAGTTTCCGTTTTTGATGATCACATTTACTTGGCTAATAATTATGTTATTTTTTAAAGTGAGTGCCTCATATATTGTATAGGCACTATATTTGCTCAGTGGTGTTGCCATATGTATATATGTATCTGATCCAATAAATTAGCATAAGCATGCAGTAGGCATATCTGTCAATAAAATGAATTCATATTCTTACAGATGGATTCATGTATAAATTTTGTAAAACAATATCATACCTTACATTTTTCTATTCAAGGCATTATGCCTCAATATTTCCTTTTCTTATTTTCTAATACCAACAATCCTGATCTGTGCTAGAAATTGCATTCAGTGGGAAGAAAGAGTCACAAGAAAATGAAAGAAACAGAATTAGAATATCTTTCGGATGAGAGAGGTAATCTTATTTTTTTGACCCAGTTAGGTACAGAAAATGATGACTGTACATACCTTACTCAAGTTATTAAGTTCAAATGATATTTGTTCTCCTTTCTGGGGAAATTGAAGTCCATTCTTCCAGAGCAATCCTCCAAAAATTATTTAAATGATCAAAGCTTTAAACACAAAGAAACCCTTTACATTAGCACTATAAAAATATAAGAGCATGACGAACAAGAATATTATTAAAGATTTACAGTTAGATATAGGACAGTAGGTGCTAGATTAAAGGACATAATTTAGGGTTGAATCATAACTCCCCTTTCTGAGAGAGTAGGTCAATATTCCTATTAGAAAGCAAGTACTCAAAGGCAGGAATGTGGTCTGTTTGGCTCACGACTGTATCTCCAGTGTCTAGAACATAACCTAGAACATAGTGATTATTCAATTACTAATCACTTAATGATAAAACACTAAAATAAATAAATGAAATTCATGGATTACAGGTAAAAACATTGGCAGAATTTACCAATTATCCTAGAAGTTGGAGCCTCCTGGGCTGGAATGTGACTGAGTTAAGGTAAGGGATTTTTTATTTGGACCTCCCTTTCCAGTGGTGGTTAAGAAGACTTAATAAGATCTGTAACCTGGGATTAAAAGCCAGGAGTAACGCCATTAAAACAAAGTCCCTGAGTCACACAGATTGGTTTTCAATGTGGCTTTCCCACTCTAAATGGCCACATTTTAATTTTTCCCAATGGAACATAATCTTCTTTTAACGGAGCAGGCAGTGTTGAAAGGGACAATCACACTGGAGGCTATGCCATTATCAGGCATGGTGGTGCCCAGAATAGGTACCAGGTCATACTGAAAACCAAATATGGAAAGCTGGTCACTGACTCAGCAGTTTTCAATAAGCACAGGCCAGAAATCATACAGAGATTATTCTCCTAATTTCTTCCCCTCCACCCCACCAAGTCTGTGGGATTCCTGAAGTGACCATGTGGAACTATATCATACAGTTCCACGGTTTATGATCTAACCGGCAGATTCTGACAACACTTCAGTGAAAAGTAAAAGACCTGGTGAAAACCCACTCACACTACTTTTGTAAAAAATCTGCCTAGGAATATCTGATTTTCAATTAAGGAGAAATAGACTTGAAACTTATGTTCTTTGAACAAATTACATAATATAAATGAAAGGAATGTACATAGCCCTCATGAGGTAGAGGAAAGACTATCGTATAAATAACAGTCTGAATCACAAGCAAATTTTAACAGCATCTGATTTTTACTGTCAAGGAAATGGATGGCAATGGAGACAATAAAACCGGGAAGATTAGATAATGAGCAAGCACACCAATATGAAGAGGGAGCTGTCAGATTTATAGACATACGTTAAGTATTTTGTATGTATGTATGCAAGTTGTTAAAAATTCTTTCACTTCTTTCTTATATCTGCAAATGCTTTATTAACTAAGGTATATCTTTCCCCTCAAACCTCATTGGTGTATTGATAAATTTCTGTAGCAAAAATTGTTTTGTGTTGGTTTGAAAACAAACTATGGCCCGCACTTGGTATCTGGGAATCTGTGTATGAATGAGAGCAATTTAAAATTAAGAGTGCAGCAAATCACTTTTGGGAATTTACTAGAGAACATTACTTCATATGTCTGATAAAATATGATGAAACAAGTAATTCTGAGACATAACTATTGCATTGGCAAAGTAACACCGAGTCAGCTTCATAAATTTCCCAAGTAAATCAGGGATCCATCAGTTTAAGTATGCATGTACCCTTCAAATTATGAGCCATGTAATATATGAACATTTTAGTGAAAATAGGACTAAATGGCAATGGGCCTTTGGAAGTATAAAGTCTGTTAGAAAGAAATTTGTTTTATATGTTATAGGCGAACTATTTTTAATATGACAAATTTGCCTTCCATGGAAAAATGGTTTTTTTCTGTAGACATGAATGTAAAATTGGAGGTGCTGTGAAGTTCACCAATACGCATCTGTAACTATAATGCCAAAACTTTCCCAATATTTCCCATGTCAATTTTTATATTTTTCCTTTTATTGCCCAAATTCATCACTCTGACAAGACTCAAATAACTTTGATTATCACTGTCTTTCCAACCTCAAGCAATACATGCATCTGGAAAAGTCAGTCATTCTCAGCCATTTATTTCTTTGGAAAAGTCTTTCACAATGAGGTTGAATTCCCAATAACATATTTTGTAACTACTGTGTAGTCACTGTGACTACCAAAAAAAAAAAATAAATAAAAAGATCGTTCATAAGCAATCTTTAAAGTTAACAAACAAGACTTACATTAAATCTTAAGTTACATAGATCAGTATGGCAAAGCAGTGGATTTTTTTTTTTTTTTCTGAGAACCTGACATAGAAGTGAGAGTAATTTAACTATGTGTATACAGGGTGTATACTCTCTCTCTTTCTCTCCTTTAAAGTTTATTTATTTATTTTGAGAGACAGCACATATAAGTGGGACAAGGTCAGAGAGAGAAAAAGAAAGAGAATCCTCAAGGAAGCCTTGTGCTGTCAGCATAGCGCCTGATGGGGGGCTCGAACACATGAACCATGAGATCATGACCTGAGCTGAAATTGAGAGTCAGACATTTAACCAACTGAGCCATGCAGATGCCTCCTTTTTAAATAGATTCTCAGAAATGACCAAGACCTTCTATTTAAACAATTCAGCATATCCATGACCACTCAGGAAATGTTACAGTCATTTGAGTATCATTTCTTTTAAAGGTGTTTTAACTCGGTAATGGTTAAACTGCAGAAAAAAATCAATCATAAAATACGGGTAAATCTAATGGAAACTGTATAGGCACTAAAACATAAGATCAATCTCTTAAGAAACTAGGACTATATTTTGAGTTTTATTTTCCCTATGACAACTGTTCAGCACTCTCCTGAAACAATACAAGTACTCTTTATTTAAAAGAAAAAAGATCAAGAAAGCTCTAACCACATAGGCCAGTTCAAGGCAACATCTATAACTAATTTGAAGTCTTGTAAAAGTGATTCATAGCAAAAGGAGAACAAGATCATTGGAGTTGGAATGATTCATTCACCAGCTAAGCTCCTTTTGTGAGGGAAATATCATTCCTGTCTACTCTTAGTTTTTCTTAAATTGTAAATACAATAACATCATAAGTACAAGCTATTTAAATTCAACAAGTATTTGTTGAGTATGTTTACCACTTATCAGGTACAGTTCTTGGCACTGATGATACATTAGTGAAGCAAACTGATAACAGATCTCAGCCTTTGTGAAGTTTTATATTTTCACAAAAGGAAGTAAACATGGCACATTGAATCCGCTTTTAAGCAGATAGGTACAAGTAAGCATCTTACTAGACTGCTAAATTCAATTATTAGTTCTAGTAGATTACTTTTAGATTTGTTAGGATTTTCTATTTAAATAATGCTGTTATATGTGAATTCAGGAAATCTCACTTCTTCCTCCTCAATATTTATAATTTTCAATTCATTTTCTTGCTAATTTCCCTGGCTATAACCTCCAAGATGATTCCGATTAGAAATGATGAAAGTGGATATTCTTGCCTTGTTACTGTAAGGGATAAAGGGCCAATATTTTATCATTAAGTAAGATGTTGACTGTATGCTTTCTGAAGAAGTTCCTTTATATATTTTAAAAGCAAATTATGGGGGTGCCTGGGTGGCTCAGTTGGTTAAGCATCTGACTTTGGCTCACTCAGGTCATGATCTCAGAGTTTGTGGGTTCAAGCCCTGCATTGGGCTCTGTGCTGACAGCTAGCTCAGAGCCTGGAGCCTGCTTCAGAGTCTGTGTCTCCCTTTCTCTCTGACCCTCCCCTGCTCCCACTGTCTCTCTCTCTCAGAAATAAATAAAACATTAAAAAACTTAAAAAAAACCAATTATGCCATTTTCTGAATTTTATTATATCACTTTTATGCATCTCTTTTTTTTTAAATGTTAAACCAACCTTGCATTCCTAGGGTAAATCCACTTGGTCATTATATCTTATATATTTTTTTTTTGTTTCTGGGTTCCATTTGTTGTCTACAATTAGGGGAATTGGTCTCTAATTTTCTGATCCTGTAGTATCTTTGCCAGATTTTGGTGTCATGGTTGTTTTGGCTTCATAAAAACAGGTTGAAAATATTTCCTCCTTTTGTTTTTGTAAGAATTTTTTGGGAAATTTTTCCTTAGAAGTTTTATTGAATTTAACAATGCAATCACATGCCCTTGAAATAATTGTTTTATTAAAAGCTTTTATAATGAATTCAATTTTTAAAATAGTTTTAAGAGCATATATATTTTTACTGCCTTTTATCTTTCCTGCCCTCTAGCGCTTAGCCTTTAGCTAAGTTTTTGGAGTCTCAAATCGCCTGTCTGAGAGAAAAGGGAAGGGAAAAGGAAAAAAAATTAGTGAGAGAAAGAGAGACATACACATCATCGTGTTGATTAGGAGGCACACTCTGTGGTAACTTTGACCTTAAATCTCTACTGCCCACCAGCAACTGACAATAATTTCTTGGAGAACCAGTTTTAAAATTCAAGGAGATATTTATAATGAGACCAGCGTGAGTTTATAAGTAGTGTTATAAACTTACTTTATAAAAATAAGTAATTTTAATCACTGGGGTATCATAGCAACTTCTTTTGGTTATTTAAGACCTGCAGAAGACTAGCTAATACATTTGCCTTCTATACAGAAGAGACTCAAGGGAGCGACCAGAGGTAAAACAGACTCTCATTGATGTTTTAATATTTGTCTAGGACTTTTCTTAAACAACTCAGCACATTTAAAACAATGAACCAAGGAAAACAAGCAACCTAAGTAGAGATTTAGGTCACAATAGCTGAGGAACTTCATTGAAAATAATCAAACAAGGCTGATCCACATCATGTGCTCTGTGCCTTGCCTCTTGGGTCTTACTCAAAGCTGGCAGTGCAATTTTTCTCTTCCAAGCTTGACCCACTTGTACACGGTGCTGATAATTATTTCAGTCTAAATTCAGTATTTTAAAAAAGCCTCCTAAGTTTTGCATAGTGCTGCATAAGACAATCATTAAAAGAGGCAGAAGTTTAAGAATAAGCTTTTTATGGGAAATCAAAGAACATATAAGATGAAATATCTGTGTTTGAAGCCTATACTAAAGAATGTCTGAGCCATCTGTCAGCTGGAGTCTATGACCCTTTACTTTTCTTGGTTTAGCCACTAAACCAGGAAAAAGTTATTTACTATATTGATTTTTCCTGTAAAACTAGCAAAAATTGTTTCTTACAGTGGGTCATTTATTTTTAAATGGGGCAGAACAGTTGTTGCAAAAGGCAAAGTTGGAAAACCTAAATAAGTGAAAGAAAAAGACTAAAACTTCCAAAAGCATAGAACTGAAACTACAAGTTTTCCAAATCTCTATATCTTACTAATTAAAAAGTTATCTATATAGCCCCATATAGTCTTTTAAAATCAATATACTCCTTAATTCAACAGATTGATGTGAATGTTGAAAGAGGCTTATTTAAAACCTTTCAAAATTATTTTGCCTATACTCAATAATTATAGATATTACATAAGAATACAGAGCTGTAGCAGTAAAATCCAGTGAAAAGAAGACACGATGCACATTACTGAGCCATATAATGCAAGTTAAGTTAATTATTGGTTATTGGTTTAAAGCTCAACAGTTTTGTTAACTTCAATTCTTTGCCATTAAAATCCATGCTAAATACTCCAAAATAATCCAGATTAAGGAAGTGTCATTAACTTGTAAGTTATCTACATGATGATTATTAACAAAAAACTTACTTTATGAATACTGAGACATTTTAATTAAATTCTTTGAAAAATAAAAATGAAAAATATACATAATTTAAGAGTCAGGTAGATGAATTAAGATAAAATAATGAAAGGAAAAATGAAATATGATTATGTATCCTTGACTGACAGCGAGAGTAAATGTTGATTAGTGCTTTTAAAATTAATAAAACATATTCCTTAGGAAGACTCGTAACGGGAAATGAATGCATATTCTATTTTCATCATTCCATAAAGTTACTATTTTAGGGATAAATAACAATTATATTTATAAATAGATATAGCTGTAGACATATAGACATATGCAGCATATATAAACATATTAACAATCTAATTTTTAAAAAATTAACATATACACCAAGCAAAAATAAATATTTCTATCTAATCTAGCTCTTTGAAGTATTTTCTGGGATAATAATAACTAATAACTTATTATTTAAATAATAAGACTCTTGGGGTGCCTGGATGGCTCAGTCAGCTGGGCAGCCAACTTTGGCTCAGGTCATGGTCTCACGGTCTGTGAGTTCGAACCCTGCGTCGGGCTGACAGCTCAGAGCCTGGAGCCTGCTTCGGATTCTGTGATTTCCTCTCTCTCCCCCTCCCCCACTCAAACTCTGTCTCTCTCTGTCTCAAAAATAAAGTAAACATTAAAAAATTTTTAAAAAATAAGGCTCTTAACCTTTTAAGAAACCCATAATTTCCATGACATACATATCTTCCCAGATCCTAACAAATGAAAACTTCCCTCAAATTAGTAAAATTATGAAATTAAACCTAGGCAAAACTATAAATATTTGCAAGCAAAATATTACTATTCTTATGTTTTCATTTCATAAACATATCCTCATGTAAAAATAAATAAATAAAATCAGAAATAAATTAAAATCATAGTCTTAGGGCTACATATCTAAAGTGGGTTAATCTTCCATGTATCTTGATGTTAAGACATCCAGCACAGCTTTTCAAATGAAAGAGGAAATCCTGACCCAGATCACTTTCTGAGGATGTGTGGGAACAGGTCTGGAGTTAAATAATAGCTACTGCAGAAGACTGAGAGCTCCTTCACTTTCTAAGCCAGCTAATCTGACTCCCTGAACTATGCCTTTAGTTCCATTTTATGTATTTAACCCCAATTTTGCAACCACAAGAAATGGGACCAAGACACCTATGACAACTGCAGCTCTCACTGAAACCAAACAGGGAATTTCATACGATCTACCAATACTGATCGATATAGAACTTTAGTTTTAAACATGGCACCACAACAAAAAATCAGCAAGCATTTGAAGAAATCAACATCACGAAAGAGACAGAGGACCAATCACAAAAAGAAAATATTAATATATAGAATAAGAGTGTTTATCAGAAAAATAAAAGACAAATTCATATAATTCAAGTCCATTGAGATTATTGAGATGTTGTCATAGGAAGTTACTGTTATACAAAAGTGAACATTTAGAGCACTGAGTTAAAAACATGGTGGGCAAAATTTTAAAATAAAACAGGTAACAACAACAACAACAACAACAACAAGAGTGAAAGAAAACAGGCAATAAACAAAAAACTTGAATAGACTGAGTATTAGGATAAACATAGCCAAAGACTGAATCTCTGATTTGGTCAACAAATTGTATAATAATATTAGGTGGAAAGATTAAGAGATGAGAACATTATGACAGTACTAGAAGTTGGACAATCTATCAACAGTTGTTGGAAAAGTGAAGGAAACAGAAAGAAGGAAATACAAGAATAAATAATTTTCTTGAGCTGAATAAAACCTCAAGCTTGGGTGTCGGTGAAGGAGATCTACAGACTGTGTTGAAAGCGAAGAATTCCAAAGTTAAAAAGCTTCATAAGAGCTTCCTATGAAGAAAGCCAGCAAGCAAAAGGTGATTTTTGTCAGAGGAATTAGACTAACGTCAGATTTATGTTTTGTAACTCAGGATATTTGGGGAAAGAAGGACAGATATTTTTAAATTCAAAAAGAAAATGGTGAATATTAAATTTTATTTACTTCAAAAACATTATTCATCATGAAGGCAAGTTAATGACATATTCCAATTTACAGGATGGTCAGAAAGTCTTTCAGAAATAATAAATAATCTACTGTAACAAAAAAACATGAAGTCAAGAACCACTGAACTCACAAAACATGAAAACAGGATTGAGCAAAGCAGCCAGCAAAAATTAGAGTTAAATATACATAATAGAGAGTATGACTACAAACCTTAAGAAAAATCAATAAAATTTACATCTATAAAAGTAGAAGCATATTGAAAATATAATAAAAACCAGAAATTAAACCTCGAGAAGATTTCAACAAAATATGGGATATTGGAAGGAAAAGAAAGTGACAGCTTGCAAAAAGTATTTTTATTTGGAAGGAAATGTTATAGTTGCTGAGTAGTTTTCCATGTTGATAGAGAAATATGTTTAAATATTAAACAAATGTTTAATATAAATGTAACATAAATAATGGTAGAACTACTATATCAAGGATCATCTACCTCGAAACTATTTTTTACAGGAGAAAATAACAAAGCTCTGTCTCTTTAAATTTCTTAAAGGGTATATACAGAGCAAGCTGATTTTGACTGATACATCTTCTCTTTGAGTGAAAAAATAAGCTCACCATGTTTTTCTCTTCTATCATTTGAAATTTAGCTTCTACCTCTACTTATGTTTTCCAATTATCTTTGGATATAATCAGTCATTTTTTCCCTCCTGATTGTTTCTTGTATCCCATTTTCTACTGGATAGATTTTTCTTGCTAAAATGTATCTTCTAGTAATATTAATATATTCTGAAAAAGATCTTTATTCCCCCTCACTATTAATTATAGTTTAGTTATCATTATAGTTATTAATATATAAAAGTTGAGTTACATTTTTTATGATAGTACTTTGAAGATAATCTCTTCTTACGTTCAATGTAAATAACAGGAAAGTTTGGGTCAATAAGATTTCTGTTATAGGAAGCTTTTTATAATTTTTGTCTTTTACTTCAAGGATCTAAAATTTTGCTATGATATGTCTAAGTGATTTTTGGTTATTTTGGTTAAGGGAGTTGGTGTGCCCTTTCCATTTGAGGATTTCGCCTTTTAAACAATACATCCTTTTTAATTTGCCTCTTAATTTGTAAGAACATTTAAGTTCTACTCCATTAGGAAATTTCAATTATACAATATGACTTCAATTATATAATAAAAATAATTGATAACTATAAACAATATATTCTTTTTTTAATGTGATTTATGTTGTGCGACAGGAGTACCAATTGGCCTGTTTCTTCTGGACCTGGAAGTGAATCATTTATAAAAAGTCTAGTAAGTGGGGGTGCCTGGGTAACTCAATAGGTTAAGCATGAGGCCTAAGCTCAGGTCATAATCTCATGGTTTGTGAGTTCCAGCCCTGAATCCGACTCTGCACTGATGGTGCAGAGCTTGCTCAGGAATCTCTCTCTCTCTCCCGTTCTCTGTCTCTCCCCCACTTGCTTAAAATAAATAAATAAACTTAAAAATAGAAGTCTCATAAGTGGATATGTGTGGTGTAACTTCCATCTGAAAAATGCTTTGGGTTGGCTTTTGTCCCAAGGTTACTCGAGCTGATATGGCAAGGCAGCCCACTGATACAAACAGAAATTCTGGAGCCTGACTGGCCCAGTCAGTTAAGTGTCCGACTTCCGCTCAGGTCATGATCTCATGGTTCGTGGGTTTGAGCCCGCGGGGAGCTTCTGGCTTTCAGCTGGAGCCCTGCGTCGGATCCTCTATCTTCCTCTCTCTGTCCTTCCCCGGCTGAAGTTCTCTCTCTCTCTCTCTCTCTCTCAAAAATAAATAAACATTGAAAAAAAAATAAATTCTGGATAACTTACAATTTTCAAAAGAAATAGCTTCTTTAAAGTAAAGTGAAATTGTAAGTGCTAGAGACAAAGAGCAAAATCAAAATCAGTCCAGAAAGCGAGAGCTGGTAATGCCAATGGCCTGTGCGAGCTGAGGATTTAGATATGGACCCTACTCAATGGGAGGTGAAATTTTGTCCTGGATTTCTAGAAAGGAAGACCTGAAAGGGAACCTGTAACACAAAACCTCCAGCTCCAATGAGCTGAAATGAAAATGCATTGCATTTTTACAAATAGGAATTTTCTCAAAGATTTACTTTATCACTTTCTGTTTTCCTCTTTTGTGTCTTATTTTTTGTATGTACTAGTTTAAAATAATGATGAAACAAATAGATGTATAGGCAGAGAGGCTGATATAACATTACATAATAGGTAATAAACAGGTAAGCAACCAGGTATTACATTCAATTCAAATTTTATTTTCTGTCATAAGTTAATTAAAAGCATACAGAACATGATTTCCAAACGAGATCCTTCTTTATGTTTCTTATAAAATAAATGAGGCAAGAATGAATTTGGTTAGTTAAAATGACTAGAATATTCAAATCATAATTGGTCAAGTTTGGAGAATAGCTGCTCAGGTACCTCTTTAAAAATTATATACAGTAAAGACATATTTTATCAGAATCAAGTATATACACTGACAAACACACACATATATGAATTAGAAACTAATTTTCATGGGACACCTAGGTGGCTCAGTGGGTTAAGCGTCCGACGTCAGCTCAGGTCATGATCTCGTGGTCCCTGAGTTCAAGTACTGACGGCTCAGAGCCTGGAGCCGGTTTCAGATTCTGTGTGTCCCTCTCCCTGCCCCTCCCCTGCTCGTGCTCTGTCTCTATCTCTCAAAAATGAGTAAACGTTAAAAAAAATTTTTAAATAGAAAAAAGAAACTAATTTTCATAGTACTTACTTATTCTTATATATACACTAGCCTATAAAAACCCTTCTTCCATTCTATTTTATTTTGAAAATAATTAAATGCTGATTTTAATCACCTAAATGGTTTTATGATCTTCTAAAAATCCTTAGTAAATCAGTTTTAGAAACCACCAATCTAAATTAATCTGCTTTTGGAGGCTCCTGGGTGGCTTAGTCGGTGAAGTGTCCAACTTTGGCTCAGGTCATGATCTTGCTGTTTCCAAGTTTGAGCCCTGCATCAAATTCTGTGCTGACAGCTCAGAGCCTGAAGCCTGTTTCAGATTCTGTGTCTCCCTCTCTTTCTCTCTCTGCCCCTCCCCCCTCTTAAAAATAAATATTAAAAATTTTAAAAATAAATTAATCTGTTTATTTTACAGATAGAAGACTATGATCCCTGGAAAATAAACTCTTTTTAAGCACTTGTGTTGGAATCTGGTAAAATCTATTTTTTTATTGCTACTCCCTTTATCTTTTCCATAAAATATGATTCTATTCCACTTGAAAACCAACCATGATAGAATATATGTGATTTAATTTGACCATTATGTGGAGAAATTTTATCATACATTTTGGAAATATAAAGGGCTGACCTCTTCCAGGTTAATAGCATAAAATAGCATTTTGTGGAAAAGTTAAATCTTTTGCATCTTGAACTCTAGCTGCTCATTTCAGAAGAGGGTGGAAGTCACTGAAAGTTCTATTCTAGGGAGTCTGTAAGGTCAGAGAAGATTAGCCATTTGGTTTCTGCAGTTTAAGGTTGTACAACTCTGACTCACTCCCACTCCTGATGTAAGACAAGCCTAGTTCTGACATACTAAATGGACAAGCTCCTACTTGCTCATTAACATATTCGACATTTATTGAATTCTTTTTGTGTGTGAAGCCAAGCACTACAAAGACAGTAATGGCCGACTCATAGGCCCTTTATTACAGCAGCTCATTGAATTTTGGTAGAAGTCTGAGTTTCTTAGATCAGGTTACCTGTTGAGAATGTTTCCCAAATCTCAGTCTCCTCAAAATGACCCTCTCTTGTGCTACACGCTCTGGGTATAACACTGTTTGTCTATATGTTAGCTACTTTCCAAGATTTACTTGGAAAAGAAAACATGAGATAATGACTATGCTTTAACATAAATGTACATAATATATAATGTTATATATAATACAGTATATATTATATTACATTATTATATTTATATAATATATTATAAATACATACATATAAATTTTATATATTACATAGTTATAATAGATAATGTATTAAACATAATAAATAATATATAACAAATATATATGATATAATATAAATAGAACAAAGTAATATATTACATAAATATAATAAGTATAATATATAATAAATATAATAATATAATAAATAAATAAGTAAATAATTCCTTAAATAATTGGGGAATGTTTTATGTAAAAAGAAAATACCATTCAAATGCCACAACACACTGTACCGGAAGCAAGATTATGTCTCCTCTACTAGATTACTCATATTAAAGGCCTTTACAATCAGATGACTCATTTTGGAGGGGGGTGTAGAAATCAATGGCAGGATGTTTGCGGATTCTGCACAGGTATATCTAGAAAGCAAAGTCATCCAATATCCCTTAGGACAAAAGTGCTCCTACTCCAAAATGGCTTTTGTGTTTGATAATAACAAAGACAGATGACAAAACAACATTATAAGAGGTAAATAAAATTAGCAATGGGAATATCAGAGAAGATGAAATATTGAGCCAGTCATCTAAAGAGTAAAATGATGAAATACAACTTCAGTATACATGAAAATACAATGGTACAGATCATGGGAGAAATCTAAATTGAGAAAGAAGATAAAATAATAAAAAATGACAGAAATAAAACCTATAAAATAGGTTGATATCATCAAAGACAAAGAACAGTAAAGAAATGGGCAAGAAGTGCCTGGGTGGCTGAGTCCTTTAAGCGTCTGACTCTTAGTTTCAACTCAGGTCATGATCTCATGGTTTGTGAATTCAAGCCCAACATTGGGCTCTGCCGTGACCGCACAGAACCTGCTTGGGATTCTCTCTCTCCCCTTCTCTCTGCCCCTTACCCCCCTCAAAATAAATATAAAATAAATCTTAAAAAAGGTAGTTCTTAAAAAAAGAAAAGAAAAAAAGAAATGAGCCAAAAGAAAAGTTGTTAAAAACTTACATAACCAAACTGGCTAACTCGGCAAACTAAAAGAGTATGGGGAACAGGACGAAAAGCAGAGGAGGACTCCAGGTGTTTACAAAGTTACAAATCAACAGCAATTATATAATTGCCTTCTAAAACCTGGTAACTCCTGATAGCTTTTCTCCAAGGAGAATTTAACAAAGGAAATCCAAATCATTAACTCACTTTTTTCTTCCCTGTTTTAGTGATAAAGCATTTCGAACAAGGAGAAATAAAACTTCTGGTTTTCTTCGTAAATACAGCATGTTCCGACTATTAAAAAGTGTTACATAATAGCAAACACATTTTTGTCTACTGATATACCACATCTTACCATTATCCATATTTGCTTCAGACTGATATTTTAAAATAATATAAAACATCAAAGTTAAGGCTGGCGGTCTGCCTGAACTCATTTGCTTTATTCACACTCTAGAAATAGCCACTATTTTATGGTTTTTATATAGTTCACTATAACATATGATATCAATTTTACTGCAGTTACATAGACATTAATAATATGTAATTTTGGGGTTTGTTATTGTAGCTTTATGAAAACATGCATAAATGTTATTACGGGCTATTCATTATTGTGGAACTTGTAACATGAAGTTTTACAATGTATCCATTATTTACTGATGTAAATAAGTACCATTCACTTCAACTATAGTCTTCTATTTTGATACCTGATCATGTCACCTTATTTACCCATTTCCCTATTCATGAGTATATAAATGATCTATATAAGATAATACATACATATACACATATATATACATATTCACACACACACATATATATATACATACATATCAAAATAATGCAATTAACTTTCTCTTTTGTATTTTCTCCTTAAAATATTGTTATTTCTCATTAACAAGAAATTCTTCTGATGCACAGCTACATATGGAATTGCTGGATCATAAAGAACTTTGCCTCTTCCCTTTACTACGTATCACCATGTTTTTATATAAAATTCTTACCACCTTACACATGCTTACTAACAGTACTAATGTTGCCAGTTCATCACATACATTGATATTTCATATTATGTCTTTTTATTATTATGCGAGTCTGCTATATATGGCAGTAAATTATCATTTTAAATTGTATTTCATAATTATTAGCAACGCTGAGTGATTTTTCATGTTTATGATCATTTACAGCTTCTTCTCTATGAATGGAGTGTTGAAACTTTTCTCCCGTTTTAAAAATTGAGTTGCTTATCTTTTCTTATTAATTGGAACCAATTACTTTTTTTAAAAGTTATTTATTTATTATTGAGAGAGAGAGAGAGAGCACATGCTCATGAGTGCAGGAGGGGCAGAGAAAGAAAGGGAGAGAGAGAATCCCAATCCTAAGCAGGCTCTGTGTTCTCAGAGAGGAGTCTGATGTGGCACTTGATTCCCAGAACTGTGAGATCATGACCTGAATTGAGGTTAAGAGTAAGACGCTTAGCCCCACTGAACCACCCACATGACCCAGAAGAAATTTCTTAATATAGTATAAATATTAATGTATTGTCAGCTATGGTGTTACACTTATCTTATGTGTCTTTTGCCCAATATGTGGACAGTTTTCACATTTTTGTGAATCTGTCATCTGTCTAATTTATAACTACATATGTAATAGTTATACATATGATTTTATGTTTATAATATATTTTAAGATATATTTATATTATATGTCACTCTTATACAGAATTCTTTCAAATTTTCTTCTGATAGTTTTAAGTTTTTCAGTTTTGTCTTTTTTCATTGTTGTTTGTTTTGAGAGAGAGAGAACACGAGCCAGGCAGAAGGGCAGAAGGAGAGAGAGAATCTTAAGCAGGCTCCACACTTAGCATGGAGCAAGTCATGAGGCTTGATCCCAGAGCCTGGGGCAGGGCTTCATCCCATGACCCAGGGGTCAGGAGCTGAGCCAAAATCAAGAGTTGGGTGCTTTACTAGCTGAGCCACCCAGGTACCCCTCAGTTTTAATATTTATATTTTTATGGCATATGGAAGTGATTTTTATATATGTTCAGATGAGGAATATAATTTCACTTTTCCATTTGGAGTCCTATCTACTTAAACATTATTGGATAGTTCATCATTTTCTTCCCACTGATTTGTAATGCTAGGTTTTAGGTGCATGTGTCTGTTTTGTGATTCATGAGGACGCTCCATATTGTAACACTGTCAACATAAGTTTAGAATAATTTCATATGCTTAAGAAATTTTCTTTTTTTCTCACTTACTGAAAGTTGTAACTTGTACAATATGTACATGCTTATCTCTAAATTTTAAAAGGACTCACTTTAAAACCATCTGTATCTGGGGCTTTTGTAACAAAAAGTTCTTTAATTATAATTACATTAAGAGTCATTACTTAAGAGATTTTTTCTATTCATGTCATATATATTTGGAGCTATAGAAATCTTTTTTTAAGTTTTGTTCAGGCAAATATTCCTTTTTATCACCAGGCTCACCAAAATTTCAGTATTTTAATAACCTTTAGGAGAATAAGATTTAATTTTTACATTTTCTTATTTTTGTTCTTTATTACATTGATTTAGCCATTATATTTATTACTAATCTCTTCCTTATGTCTTTAGGTTTGTCCCAATTCTTTTTTTCCTACTTCTTGATTTAAATATTTAGATCACTTTCCCTAATATTTCTTATTTTATGATAAATGATAATAAAATTACTTTGAATTAAATATTTATACATGCTCTATAAAAGTTGTAATATATAGTGGTTAATTTTCATTCAAGGTTATAGATTTTGCAATTGTCCTTATGATTTCCTCTGTAACTCACTTTTTGTTTAATAGAATAGTTATTATCAATCCTAAAATTTAGTATCTCTTTACCTATGTTTCTGTTACCAATTTCTAATTTTGTTCCATTAGAGTCATAGATCTTAGTCTATGTAAAGTTGGTTATGTTCTTCTATTTTATTTTATTAAAAATTTTTTAAATGTTTTTTATTTCTGAGAGACAGACAGAGTGTGAGCGGTGTGAGATGCAGAGAAGGAGAGGGAGTCACAGAATCTGAAGCAGGCTCCAGGCTCTGAGCTGTCAGCACAGAGTCGGATGCCAGGCTCGAATCCACAAAGCAAGAGATCATGACCTGAGCTGAAGTCAGAGGCTCAACTGACTGAGCTATTCAGGCACCTCAATGTTTTCCTATTTTAAAATCTGATACAGTAATTAACATATGAATCAAATATGTGGCTTAATAAATGTTAATGATAAATAAATCATAAACCCAATACTCAGCTAACGTTCTAAAACATTACCTTTTCCAGAGACTGCTTCTTCCCCCTTCCATATCTTTTCTCTTTTACTCTGTGGTAATAAAAGCTGTCTCTGCCCACCAATGTATAATTAAATACTAGAACTTCGAATCTACATCGAGGCTTGATGTGGTTACATGATCAGATTCTCAGCAAAGTGATAATAGAGGAAGTGACCTAGGAATACTTCAAACTCTTAATTTAAAAAAAAGGATAATAATTTATATATTTCCTTTCTTTTTCCTTTCCCCATGAAGCTGAGTACTTTATATTCTAGTTGTTTCATGTATTACTAATTATTTAAAGCAAGAAGGTCTTTCCCTGTTATTCCATCTTGGTGAGAACCCGAAAAACAAGTATTTTCATTACAGTATATACTTTTTTTCTTCTCGTTGATTTATAGGATATCTTTATTCTGTAGAGCAGTATTCAATATATCTATTGCAAATATCTTTTTCTCATCTGACTTGTCGTTTCACTTTTTAATATGTTTAATGGTTTTTTTAAATGTGTCTGGTTTAAGAGTGTTGCATTAACCAGTAGTCAAGAAAACCTCCTATGTTTTCTTTTAGATGCTTTTTAAAAACTTTTTAAATGTTTATTTTTGAGAGAGAGAGAGAGGCAGAGCACGAGCATGGGAGGAGCAGAGAGAGATACATACAGAGAATCTGAAGCAGGTTCCAGGCTCTGAGCATCAGCACAGAGCCCCATGTGGGGTGCAAACTCACAAACCATGAGATCATGACCTGAGCTGAAGTTGGACGCCCAACCAACTGACCACTCAGACGTTCCTTCTTTTAGATGCTTTGCCATTTTACTTTTTTAAATTTGTGTCTATGATTCATTTTGACTAAGTTTTAGTGTTTGTATGAGCTGATATTTTTTCAAATAGATATACAACTAAGCTTTCATTATTTATTGAAAAGACCATGTTTTTCCACTGGATTGTAGTAGCACCTTTGCAATAAACATGTTACCAAGTATATGATCCTGGGCTCTCTCTGCTGAACATTGGTGTATTTGTCTACCTTGTACCCAAAAGACACCAGACACTGTCTTACATATGGTGAGTATTTAGTTTGGTAACATGAGTCCTCCAACTTTGTTTTTCTTTAAAAAAACTTGCATTACCCACCCAAGATTTCTTGACTTGCAAATCTATTTTAGGATCACTTGATAATTTATATGTACATATGGGCACATACCTGCATTGAATTTCTAGGTGAATTTGCAGAGATTGATGTTTTAACAATATCAATTCTCTCAACACATAAACTTGCATATTTGCCTACTTATTTATTTCTTCTTTTAATTTAGCTTAGGAGTATTTTTTTTAAAATTACTTGCTCCATCCCTCGTGTCTCTACAAACTAGAAATTTTATCCAAAAGTGTACTTATATTCAAATTAAATTTTACTACCTTACTTTTAAGGACAATTTTTAAATTTCCTATAAAAATTTCAGAAGTAATATACATTTGCCACTATTCATTAAACATGGGGGAAACAGAGATTTTGTAGGAACATTCACTCCCACTGCCGAAAAACAACATTTATCGTAATGTGCAAATGTCTTATGTCCCTTTTCATACCAATTTAGACTACTATATATTCAATCTCCATTACCTTTTGTCTTACATGTTAATGTTTTAGCTTCATGTTAATCACATCACAAGTGAATTTGCTTTTGTCCCTGAAAAATAAAACATGGTAATTTCTGCAAGTCAAGGGATTAGAACTATGGTATTTTTTCATATATATCTGCAAAACTCTACTTTATAAGAAAGTTGTACAATATAATCAAATGTTTTCCTACTGACAGACCTTATGCTTGTTTCCAGTCCAAACATAGTACACATGTCAGAATGATTCTACATCACTGATGGACACAATAAGCCATTTTTGTGATTGCTGTGACATCAGAGCACTACATTCATTCTGCTTATAAAGAGCTGATTTTCACAGTTTTCATTTATATATGGCTGTATAATTCTTTGATTGGGTAAACAGAATCCTGAAACCACTAAAATCTCAAAACTATTTTATTTCACTGCTTGGTTGCATTTTGTATTTCTTTGTTTCTCTGAAGACATTTTAATATATTTCTATTTGGCTCTGAGACAGCTTAATGCCTGCATTCAGACCCTTAAATCATGATTTTTTTCTATTTTGAATAAATAAGGGTCTTCACTCCACTGAACATGTCACCAAGGTTGTAGCTAAGTTTTTCATCAATCTCTTTACAGCCTGATTGAATTTTGTATTTTTTCCATATTCTTCCTTCTTGGCAGAGCTGTAGATCTTCCAACAGAATATGTTTTGTAAATTAAAGGTCACAAAAATAGTTTTATTTGGAGGCTACTCAAATAAAGCATTTGTGACTTTACTCTTTGCAGTGAGAAGGAAACATGGCCTCAATAGTTTGTCTTCATCAAATCAACAAATCTAGAAGATATGTACAGTTTTCAAGATTTAGAAGTCTTACTTATGAACAATTTCAAAAAGAAGAACAGGGGTGCCTGGGTAGCTCAGTTGGTTAAGCCTATGACTCTTGATATCAGCTCAGGTCCTAATCTCGCAGTCATGAGATCAAGCCCTGTGTGGGGCTCCTCACTGAGAGTAGATGCTGCTTAGGATTCTTTCTCTCCCTCTCTTATTCTCTGCCCCTACCTTGCTCATGCCTGTGCCCTCTCTCTCTCTCTCTCTCAAAATAAATAAACAAACATTAAAAAAATCTTTTTAAAAGAAGAACATAAGAAGCAAATATATTATTTCTGAGCTAGAAAGTCTAGCTTTTGATCCAGAGAAAGCATTTGCAAAGATGTACTTCACGCATTGTTTCAACTATTGTTTTCATACATACTCAGAACCTCCACATAGTTTGCTGTATCTGTTTATATTAAGTGTACCATGGGTGCTGAACTGTGTAAATCTGCTTCCAACACAAATAAATAAAATAGAAAGTTCATGAAGATAATAAAATATTTTCTTTAATTACTGTTATAAAATAGTTTTTGTGTGGTATTATTGAAGTCCTACCCAAGTTCCATTCTTTCAGTAGAATATGAAAGATGAAAGTCCAGAGTGTGGAGATGTAAAGCCCTCTTAAGGTAAAAATTCTAGGGAATTAAACTTCAAATTTATGATTCTAGTTGAAAAACATCATGCGCTATCTCTTTGACTTCTCAAGATTGTCCAGAAACTAACGGTCATGAAGGAGACAACTTTCTTAAGAACCTAGGATCCAATAGCAGATGACTTCATATGGACAGGTTCAAATCAAATATCTTCATTCCAGATCAGGGCCTCTAAATGCAAGAAGGCATCAGCAGCCACATTCTTTCTTGTCTTTTCGGTTATCACATTTCTCACTCAATTTACTTAATGTTTATATTGAAAATTTCTCGGGAGCAGGAATCAGAGGCAGATGATATACATCTGTTTGGTGTCTATCATTTAATAAACTGGGATAATATTAAACAGCCGATTCTGAGTCAGTATCTCTGGAGTCAGACCTGAAATCCTGTGTTTAAACAAGTTCCTAGGGTGTACAGATGCTGCTTGTCCATGAATATCATTTTGCAGAGCAAGAATCCAGGGAGAGTTTTACATTTAGTATCGTAAGCATGAGTTGCAAAAAAAAAGTGAAAATTAGAGTTACTATATTCTGAGGCTCCTATATTAAAATTTTCTATTCTAGGGGCACCCAAGTGGCTCAGTCGAGTCAACCATCCAACTTTGCCTCAGGTCGTGATCTCGTGGTTCATGAGTTCAAGTCCCGCATGGGGCTCTGTGCTAACAGCTCGGAGCCTGGAGCCTGTTTCACATTCTGGGTCTCCCTCTCTCTCTGCCCCTCCCCTGCTCACAATCTCTTTCTCTCTCTTAAAAGTAGATAAACATTAAAAATAAAAATAATTTAAAAATTTCTAATGCTGTTCAGGCAGAATTGATCAAATTTAAAAAGGAAACTAAAAAACTAGACATGAAAGTATTTCTTTAACTAGAATTGTATCATTAGTCCACGTAACAAGATTTACTCATACTACAGAATCTTGCCCTTGACGTGTTCCTAATTATCGTATTAACCAAAAGAGTGACTAACTTCTTGCCAGAAAATATTGCTTCTTTATGAAGTTCTCTTAAGGTAATTATCTTGCAATGCTGTAAACTCTATCTTTCAATATGGGATAGAACATTAATGATCAAAAAGGAAATAGCTCCAAAATTTAATTACATTTCAGAATTCTCGGCCGATTCAGGTTAGGTTTACAAAACAGATGCAAAATATCATTAAACAAATTATACAAAAACCAAAAAGAAAGTTGAGAAAAGGAATCCGATACAAAGTTGTGAAATTAATTATGGCATTGGCTTGTTAAGCATTAAATTTTATGGAGCGATGGGTATCTCTGAACTGATTGGTGATGTCCAAGAAAGTTAACCAGTCAACAGATGTCATAATCGAGTCCATAAGACCAGCTGGAGGATCCAGTCAGGAAAATAGCAGGCAAATTAATAAGTTTTCTCTTCATATTTCCAACCACAGACATGTTCTTTGTTTCACTAACAGGTTGTGAACAAATAGGCCATTAGTGATCATTAGTCTATGAAACAGTTCTTGAATTTCACAAGTAGATTTCAGTTTCTCAAGTTGCATTTCACAGGAGAGAGTCAAGCTTATTCACTACTTCTTATGCTAACACCTGTGATCAAGGCATAAAGGCAGAAAAAATAGCATTTGGCTCTTTGTGTAAACACATAAGCAGAAGAATAGGTCACAAATTTGCCAATTGTTCTCCACTGAGAAAATTGTCAATATTCATAACATATGCACATGGAGCTTTCTAAATGTTTGTATTCTCTCTCCCAGCAAATATAGAGTATTAAAATGCTGGTGTTCATGAGCAATCCTTAAAGGAGAAACCGAGCTCAGTATGTAGGATAGCATAATTTTCTCTGCTGTTCTCTACCATGACAATGGAAGAAAACCGACATTCAAGTTTCTCAACCTAACTCTACGCTTTTTCTGATTAAAAGGGGTAAGGCAATACTGTTATCTTTTTTCTTAAGATTTTGCCATGGAGGAAACTGGTACCATAAGCATTGCAGGTGTGATGTCCATTCTTTCATTTCATGAAAATTGTAGGTTTTGTTTGTTTTTACCATTTGCTTGTTTCATGTTTCATATAAGACTTTAAGTATAAACAGCATCATAGGATTCATCCTATTACTACATGTGGAAATCTTTAATAAGAGATGTAGAGCTTTTGTGGTACACATCAAGTAAAACCCCTATTTGCTTGATTGCAAAATTGAAACTCATTGGTTCTGCAAGTCTCTAAATTATGTACGAACAGAATAATTTTTAAAGTTTGTTTGTTTGTTTGTTTGTTTTGAGAGAGAGAGAGAAAGCACAGGAGGGGCAGAGAGAGGGAGAGAGAGAATCCCAAGCAGGATCAGTCAGTGCAGAGCCCTGTGCAGAGCTCAAACCCACAAACCTTGAGATCATGACCTGAGCTATACTCAAGAGTTGATGCTGAACCAAGGTGAGCCACCAGGTGCCCTAAACAGAATAATTAATCAATTAAATATAAACTATGTATTTAAAAATCATATCTCACTACTGGGTGCCTGGGTGGCTCAGTTCTGCTCAAGTCATGATCTCACAGCTAGTGAGTTCAAGCTACACCCCCCACTGTCGGGCTGTATGGTGAGAGCTCAGAGCTTAGAGCTTGTTTTAAATTTTGTTCTGTCTTTCCCTCTCTGCCCCTCCCCTGCTTGGGCACTGTCTGTCTCTCTCTCTCTCAAATATAAATAAACATTAAAATTTTTGTGGAAAATAAAAATCATATATTATTTATATTATCACAAATACATTGCATTATTACCTTATAATGCTTATATTATTGGGGTAATTTGAATATATTTATAGAAAGTTAACTGGTTGATTCATTATAATTTTTTCTAGTTCAAATATTTACATTATCATCTAAAATCACATGCTCAGTTAAACTGAGGGAATCTGATCCCAGTTGACCCTGCTTTTTCTCAGGTATAGAAGTAACCACTCAAACTTCATATTCAGTACTGCTTCACTGGCAGAGGTTTAAAGCAGAAATTGTGTGTTCTAGAACTAGGAAAAGCTCCCAGGGTATAAAAGAGATTTTTTTGACAACAATGTCAAGGCTATACAATATGGAAAGGATCATATCTTCAACAAATGATGCTGCGAAAACTGGATATTCATATACAAAAAATTTAAGTTGAATCTTTACTTTATACCTATATAATAATTAACTCATACTATATTAAAGATTGAAACGCAAGGCCTGAAACTATAAACTTCTAAAAAAATATAGAGAAAAATCTTCATGTTTTTGGATTTGGCATGATTTCTTAGGTATGACACCAATAACACAGGCAACAAAAGAAAAAATAGATAAATGGGACTACATCTTACTTAAAAAATGTTTCTGCTCCACAAAAGAAACAACCAACAGAGTGAAAACTCAACCTACAGAATGGGTGAAAACATTTGATAAGATATTTATTAAGAACTTAATATTCAGAATATATAAATAAAATACTTCTATAACTCAACAACAAAGAACCTCAAATAATCCACTTTAAAAACAGGCAAAAGACTTGAATAGACATTTCTCCAAAGAATATATACAAATGGCCAACAAGTATATAAAAAGATGGTCAACACCACTAATCATTTGAGAAATGCAAATCAATACCACTATAGGATAACATCTTGTATCTATTAGGATGACCACTATTTAAACAAAGGGGGAGAAATAATAAGTCTTGGTCAGCATATTGGAACCTTGCTGGACTGTTGGTGGGAACATAAATTGGTCCAGTCATTATGGATGAAAGTTCCTCAAAGAATTAAAAATAAAACTAATATATGATCCAGCAATCCCGTACTGGGTATATATTCAGCAAAACTGAAGACAGGATCCTGAAGAGATATTTTCACGCCCATGTTTACTGAAGCCTTGTTTGAAATAGCTAAGAGATCGAAGCAATTTAAATATCCACTGAGGTGAATGGATAAAGAAAGTATTAGGATATGCATGCAATGGAATATTATTCATTTAAAAAATTTTTACATGCATTTATTTTATTCTATTCACATTATACAATTGTTAACCTTTCAAAAAGTACCAACTTTAGAATCAAGGAATATTATTCATTTTTTAAAAAATTGATAACATGTCATATGCTACGATTTGGGTGAAACTTGAGGACATTATGCTAAGCGAAATAAGCCAGTCACAAAAAGAAAAATACTACATGATTCCATTTATGTGAGTTATCTAGACAGAAAATTCTTAGAAACAGAAAGTAGAATGGTAGTTGCCAGTAGCTGAGGGAAGGTGGGAAAAGGGGAGTTATTCAATAGGCATAAAGTTTCAGTTTTGCAAGAATAAAGAGTTCTAGAGATCTCTTGCACAAAGATGTACACACTTAATGCTACTGCTGTACATTTGAAAATAGTAAGATGGTAAATTTTATATTATGTATTTTTTTACATAAAGAAGAAAATAGGGGCGCCTGGGTGGCTTAGTCGGTTAAGCGTCCGACTTTCGCTTAGGTCATGACCTCGCGGTTCGTGGGTTCGGGCCCCGCGTCGGGCTCTGTGCTGACTGCCAGCTCAGAGCCTGGAGCCTGTTTCAGTCTGTGACTCCCTCTCTCTCTGACCCTCCCCTGCTCACGCTGCCTCTCTCTCTCTCCTAGAAATAAATAAAAAAAAATTAAAAAAAATTTAAAAAAAAAAAAAGAAGAAAATAGAAAGGAAAAATTCTTTTACTGTCAGATAAGACTGTTGTCAGTTGGATTTGGGGAAAATGAAGCTCTAAGAAGTGGACTATTATCACAAATGGAGAAAGGAATGGACGTTTATATATCTATATTCTCTGATTAAAAAATAATAATGAATAAAATAATAAACATGATACAGAACAGTGAGCAAGGTAGAACTTCACAGAGAGCCAAATTAAAGGTTATGTAGTTTAAAAATACTCCATTAAATATTGGACATATAATTATACCTCTGTGTGTACTAAATAATTAACGTGAAATTAGAGTTTTATAAGTTTGAGGAAATTTGAATACATTATTTTTTATGGTGTCCTAAATTCCTATGTTAGCAAAGAGATTAGTAGCAATTATTTAGAATATACAAGCTTTTTTCTCTTTGATGATTTTTCACTTAGTTTAGCACAAAATGGATATTTGAAAGATATAAAGAAATTGAATCATTCATTGTCCCCTACAATGTTATTAGAATACAGAGAGATTTTAAAAAAGTGATTCAAACCATGAAATGAAAAAATTAGTAGATTTAAATTCAAAGCATACTTAATTATAAAATGGCATATGTGAATTTTAAGTAATAGGATACACATTCATTAAAATTATTTAAAACTCCAGCAATATTAAATTAATGGGACTTTAATGCTCTATTTCACCAGAACTAGGATGCTAGGAGAGATAGGAAATAAATGATAAATTCTACCATTTTAACTCTTATTTCATTTGACTTCTGGTTTTTTCATTGTCCCTACTTTATCATATTTATCCATAAGAGTCTGTTTTATAACGACTACCATTAAAGATTAATTTGTAAGGCTACATATTGTTTCTTCAGAATAAAAACCAAAATTGCTCTGATAACAAAACATTCCATGGGGCGCCTGGGTGACTTCGGCTCAGGTCAGATCTCACGGTTTGTGGGTTCGAGCCCTGCATCGAGCTCTGTGCTGACAGCTCAGAGCCTGGAGCCTGTTTCGGATTCTGTGTCTCCCTCTCTCTGCCCCTCCCCCACTCGTGCTGTGTCTCTCTCTGTCTCAAAAATAAATAAATTATAAAAAAATTAAAAATAAAACATTCCAAAATTAACTTTTACATATGGTCAAAATAGACAGTTGAACATATATTTTCCCAAACTGCTAAGTACATTTAATTGAATATACTATATAATAAAAATTGAAAGTGTATGTTTTTGTCATTAAGAAATATTAGTCTGTGGTAATCATTTACATATTTGAAGTGGAGAGGATTCAGCCCCTAGGAAATACTTTGTGATATTTTAAAATAATTCATGGATTGATGGCTTTTGCGAAGTATTGCTTATTTACAGAAACACCTTCTTTATCCCCTCGTTATGGAATGAGTTATTCTATGTATAGACTTTCTTGACACAATTTTCACAATTAAATATCAATTTATTTCTTTTACAAATATTAATTTTCTAGATATGGAATTAAATAATATACAGTCCTTTGTATTGTACTGGTTTACCCTAGCATAATGCTTCTTAAAGCTCACCCATGCTGTATAATGATTTAATATTTTCTTCCTTTTTATTGTTGTGTTTTGTTTATTTTTTGAGAAAGAGCATAAGTAAGGGAGGTGCAGAAAGAGAGGGAAGAGAGGATCCAAAGCGGGCTCTGCACTGACAGGCTGAGATCAGCGAGCTGGACATGGGAATGGAACTCAGGAACCGTGAGATCACTACCTGAGCCAAAGTTGAATGTTTAACCAACTGAGCCACCCAGGCGCCCAGCTTCCTCTTTATTGTTGAGTATGCCACATAATTTTTTTGGTATTTTATCGTAGATGTGATTTATGATATGATAAATAAATTGAGATATTCTCAATCCACTTATATTCCTCCAACTTGCATTGATATTTTTGTCTCAGGAGATCTGAATGGAGCGGGCTCACAATGTAGGCGATCATATCTGTGGTGGTCAGAGGCTCAGATCTCAGTGCATTCTTCACGACCTGGCTGCAAGTTGCTTTCAATTTGTCCTGCACACATGTAGGTAAGGTGTCAGGAGAGACTCTTGCAAAAAGAGGTCCATGTTTACCTGTAGTTGACATGCCTTTCTCCCACTGCCACCTGCTGTCTTCGGGATAAAGTCACGGGGACAGGAACAACTTACTCTATGATTGTTACTTGCTCCATTATGGTCTCCTTCCATAATCTGCTGTGGGTTTTTACTTCCCTCACTCTCCAGGCCTCTTGCTATATTATTATTTTTATTATTACTATTATTATCATTATTTTGTATTTTAATATAGAATTCATAGCTGTTATTTTTTAGAAGAATCAGTTTGTAAGGAACTCACCCCTGCATTTTGGGAGCAGGAACGAGGAATACACTTTAAAACATAAAATAATAATTAAAAACAATCACAGGGCAGCACTCTTTTAAGTTTTGATGACTGTAATTATTATTGTGAAAATAAAACCAAGCTAAAAAGAAACAAGCAAAAAGAAAAAGAAACAAAAGAAACAGAATACAGATTAAGCCCTTTCATTTTACATGGAGATAAAATTGGTCAAACATTTTTTTGAGGCCCACCTGTGTGGCTCAGGTCATGAATTCATGGTTTGTGAGTTTGAGTCTCACATCAGGCTCTGTGCTGACAGCTCAGAGCCTGGAGCCTGCTTTGAAGTCTGTGTCTCCCTCTCTTTCTGTCCCTCCCCCGCTCACACTAGGTCTTTCTCTCCCAAAAATAAATAAACATTAAAAATAATTTTAAAAATATTCAAATGTTTGGAACTTAGCATATTTTAACGTGTGAGTACAATGACAACAACAGTGACTATTATTTATAATCTTTCTGGCTCTCCCATCAGCTCATCGTAACTAGGAACTTTTTATGCATGCTCGTATGATGCTCACAGAGAGCATGCCTGAGGGATAACAGTAGCTTCATTTTATACTCGTACATGGTTTGTGTTGCTGAAATATTTTTGCCAACGGTATTTCTCTTAGGTGTAGTACACAGCCTGAGGAAAATAAGCAGGACTGTTGAAGTGATACGGTGACATTTGGGGACCATGTCAACAGGAGTTAGGGCAAGGGGATTCTGGTAAGAGGCAAGATGGAGAGAGAGGATTTAAGAAACATTGTAGTGTAAGCCTCTTATCTTTCTTTATGGAATTAAATGTCTTGCGATCTTTTAAAAAGATTTGTCCCCCAGGTAAATGTGTCTGGGTCTTTTTTATTTTAATGAAAGAACTGGGGAAGACGGCTCATTGCCACATGACTCATCTTCTAAGGCAAACCTGTGTTTGTTCCTCTTGTGGCCCTGCCAGAAGGGATGGATACGTACAAAGCTCACCCCCTTCCTCACACTTCTTCATTTCTCTGCTAGTACCATTGCTTTCCTCTCGTCTTGCTCTGTCCCAATTTCCATCATTTGAAGGGACTGGAGTTCATATTCTGGGGGACGTTTCCTTTTCTCGTGGGAATGACTAGTAGTTAAGAATTCTAAGCCCCATATGTTAAGATATAGAGTGTTTGTAAGATAAACTTGATAGTAATGATTATGGTCATTTCAGGGATATCTGGCCGAATTAATGGTAATTATTGACATTGGACTACGAACAAGACAAGAGAGAAACCATACATTTAATTACTACAACTTCTTTTAATTTATATAATTTATTCAGCACTAATAATTACACACTGAACCAAATGTGTTAGGTGAACTTTACATTTAAAAATCATAATAGTAGGGGCACCTGGGCAGCTCAGTGGGTTGAGCATCTGACTGGCTCAGGTCACGATCTTGCAGCTCGTGAGTTCGAGCCCCGCATCAGGCTCTGTGCTGACAGCTCAGAGCCCGGAGCCTGCTTCAGATTCTGTGTCTCCCTCTCTCTCTGCCCCTCCCCTACTCACACTCTGTTTCTCTCTCTCTCAAAAATGTATAAACATTAAAAAAAATTTAAATTATAGTAATAAATTCTATAACCCTATTGTTAATTTTTAGATTTTTGGGTTCCTATGGAATGGTTGGTGTTTATTGTTAGTAGTAGTAATAATAATAGTATTTCTGTCACTGCCATCTACTATTATTAACACCCATCTCCACCCTCAGCTCTGGGTTTGCCATTGTGTACCTCCCTAAAAGGGTGCATTTAAATACTCCACTGGAATGACCCTTAGACCATTTGTCACAGTTTTTCTTGGGGACTGGCGTCATCTCCTATTCCTTCTTGTACCTTTTTTCAGCATCTGCTGATGGTAGATGTCTGACTGTGTGACTGGACTTTGCACCTACAGCTTTGTTCCTGTTTGTCTAACAGACTTTGTGATCTGCTGCTTTAATCTCCTCTGATTTTTTAAATATATTCTTTGATTCTGGCTTCCCTTCTTGCTTCTGATTCAGAGCTTTCTTTTTTTTTCACCTCCCCCAGAAATTAAATTTTCCCTCATTCCTCAAGGATTTCTCAATTTTTCTTTTCCCAAAAGCTTACTCTGCAGTCACCACTGATAAAGGGAACTATGTTGATTAAGTGCCTACTATGTGCCCAGTAGTGAGATAAAGAATATATGTATGTAAATGAAAAAGTTTACAGTATTCTGCTGCCACCCTCAGCACGACAGACTCCCTAATTCTAATGAGCTATGTGTTTGGTAACAGATTTCATCATTTCACTAGTTGCCAAGTGTCTACCTACCAACAAACCAGTTTTTCTTTACTATATGTTAGCAATAATTGTCTTCGGTGTCAATCACTCCATCCTGAATCGCTAAATACATGGTATTGTTATTACTATAATTATTGCTATTATTGCTATTGTATGTCATTTCTGAATGCAGAGGGGAATTCTGAGGAAGGAATATTTTGAAAAGGACAGTACTGACACTTTCACTAAAAGGAAATGAATTATGCTAAACGTGAGTCGGAAATTTTGAGTCACAAAAAAGGAACAAATTCAATGTGCCTTGTTAGAATTTTCCTTGCTAGTAATTATAGTATCGTTCCTTTTCCTAGCTGTATCAGAAGCAACAATGTGAACCTGTTAGAACCTCTCGGACATATAGTCCTTTCCCTGTTGCTAGCCAGGTAAATTGAAGCGATCGGGGTAAACAGCAAGCAGTCATATACGAACTGGACCCTAGACCCTTAAATTTCCAGAGGCCACTCAGAACTCCAATACCTGAAGAAAACTCATTTGCGGTTATAATATTTTGCCATTTGACAAGACGCACTCTCTCTAGGAACACGATCTTCATTTAAGACCTTCATACTTGATAATATGTGTGAGAGCAAGAGGGAGAGAGGGGGAGAAGGAGAGAGAAGAAGCGTATTAACTTCTAGGTGTTTTTAGGAACATTTATGGCTCACCCGGTACTAATTATAATATGATTTCAAATGTGTTAAGTTAACATTTCATGAAGTCCTTTTCGTATGCCAGCCTTAGCAGGTCTTATTTTTACTTCCTGCATATTTTCAGGCACTGAGATAAGTAGTTCATATTGCTTCTTTTCCTTTTATAACTTCTTAAATATGTGTGTACTCAAACATTTTTTAACTGGATCCGTATCGCTCCCCTTCACTCTTTAAGCTCAGATATTTTAATTGTACCATTTGCAATATATTCAAAATACAAACAGCATATGAAATGTGTCAGTCTTCACATTGAATTTATAAATAAGTCTGGTCACAGTCAAATAATTTCACACATTGCCCAGCAGAAACGTCAATTTAAAATATGAGGCTCATAAATAAAATGAAAACTGTTACCCGGCGGATCTAAAAACAGTTATTATGTCAGAGTTAATCTTTGCACTAGCTCATGGTCTTCCTACACACTGCGTTAAATGTGAACCCCTAAATACCCAGGGTCCTGCATCATAAATCTTACTGTGCTGATTCATTTGCACATTTAAATTAGGAACACATCATCATCTACCTGAATGGAATCAAACCTTGTGGAAATGAAGATAATTGTGTATTTGTAAAGGATGTCAAAATAATGTAAGATGATGCATTTTCATTGAAAAACAAGTAAGGCTGCCATGAAGTCTTCTAGAGTGCCTGACAAATATTACGAAAGCATAGCAGTGGTCTACTGACTCCTCTTGCAGCCTAACTAGAGTCTACTGATTTCTTTCAAGGATTGGGAAGCTCCTAGAATTTGAACCAAACCATTAACACCTGACCATTCACTGCACAAAATGTATAAGAAACGCAGGAAAACGAGACTACATCAATGGAGGTTCAGTTTACAAAGGGATCTGCGGGGTAGGTACACATTTTCAAGAGGGGAGCACTGTTCTATGTTCTCCCAAGGAAAAAAAGAAATAAATAAATTTCATTGCCACTGTGGAGTTTTGCATTATCTATGCAGAAACAAATAGAAACTTTTTCTTTTAATGTTTATTTATTTTTGAGAGAGAGACAGAGCGTGAGCAGAGGAGGGCAGAGAGAGAGGGAGACACAGAATCTGAAGCAGGTTCCAGGCTCTGAGCTGTCAGCACAGAGCCCAACGTGGGGCCTGAACCCACAGACCGTGAGATCATGACCTTAGCTGAAGTCAGACACTTAACCAACTGAGTGACCCAGGTGCCCCTAAACAAAAGGCTTTTTAAATATGCTGGTGAGGATGCACCTGAATGCCACACCTCAGTGGTTCCATATGATTGCCTATATAACTAATTTTTATCAAAAATCTTTTGACGGTCATTGTTGTTTATTTCTATAATAAGAACTTGATTTTGAAAATTATATCATTCGTGAATTTTATTCCTGGGTTACTGCAATGTTTTATACATAAAGTCTATATTGTTTTAATTGTTTGGAAGTGCACTGATGTCTCTCTTTTAATTTTTCAATTGATTATAGCCTGATTATTTGCATCAATGTTTGTTATGCAAATTTCCAAAGCCACTCTGGTTTTAGCAGCTATAAAAATAATGTTTTGTTGTTATTTTGGTGATGGTGGTATTTCTTTTCTATTTAGAAACTTAAATAACTATTATTTTCTTGAATTATAGAATTTCACCAGATTTTTCCCTATATGCCATAAGTGATTAGCTTTACCTGAAAAATTATAATCTCTCTCCAAAATATCCAATTATGGTTCTTTCTATAAGTTCTGATTACTTCTGTGCCTCAATATTCTCATCTGAAAAATGACACAGCACTTGTCTGATAGGTATTTTGTGAGTTAATATATGTAAAGAATTTAGAATGGTAAGTAATTTAACTCTTTTTAAAACTGTTTTCTGACTTTTTTTTTTTAGCAATTTGCCCTAAATGAATAGTGAATATTAATGTTCTCTCTTAGTGTTTTTCATCTTCTGTCATTGATAGAGATGTCCCTAAACCAGATTGTTAGGTATGTTGTATACGTTTTAACCTGTATTCTTTCTTTTTAAAAAAAATTTTTTTAAACGTTTATTTTTTTGAGAGAAAGAGAGACAGAGACAGAGACAGTGTGCGAATTGGGGAGGGACAGAGAGAGAGACACACACACACAGAATCCAAAGCAGGCTCCAGGCTCTGGGTTGTCAGCACAGAGCTTGACATGGGGCTCGAACTCACAGACTGCAAGGTCATGACCTGAGCCAAAGTCATACATATAACTGACTGAACCACCCAGGCGCCCTTGTATTTTTTTCAATGGTCAGGTCAAGTAAGTATAATTTCCATTTTTCTGAGAAGGAGATTTTGAGTCTTGGAGATGGTAAATAACTTGCTAAGTTAAATGGTTGTAAGTACAATAACTCAAACTACAGTCTCACTGACCTCGTAGATGGGGTTCTAGATTCTAGGTGTATATTTTACCATCACCTTGTTCTTCTTCAGTTAGTGTGGATATGTACACATTGTGTGTACATATATATACACACACACATATATACCTTGAGTCTATTATCAGTTTTACAGACCTAGATTTCATCAGAGTTGGTTTTATTATCCAATGTTTCCACTGATGATGATATTTCTTCCATTAGTGAAAAATTTCTGTTTGCTTATATTTTTTTAAGTTTATTTATTTATTTTGAAAGAGAGAGAGAGAGAATGCATGTGAGCAAGGGAGGGGCAGAGAGAAAGGGGAGAGAGAGAATCCCAAGCAGGGCCTTGCCATCAGCGCAGACTTAAAATTACGAATTGTGAGATCATGATCTGAGCCTTCCAGATGCCCTTCTATTTGTTTTTATTTTAAGGAAACAGTGTTCTTTTTCTTTTGCCAGAGAAGAGACAGCAGCTTTTTTTTCCCCTCTAAAATCTTGCTTTCCACAACTGTTACTAAAAAGATGCCACTTATTTTTCTGCTGTCTTTGCATTTTTATAATGTTGAACTTGTTGATGCTGGCTGCTAGATTTTGTTTCTTCTGCTCACTCAAGCTTGCTTGGTAAATAGGCTCTCAGGGACACAGCTCTCCAATCCTGTTTATGGTGATACTTTGGACAGTGTAAGCTCTCAGTGCTAATGCTGGGTGGAAGTTTAGGGCTACTGGAGGTATTTTAAAAGAACATGTTAAGGTTAATTTTATAGTTAATGGGAAAGCTTGAAGGCAAGAGGAGAGTCACAGTGATCCAGCCTCCAAATAATGACATAAAGCTCAAAGCCAGTCAGCCAGGCAAGGCTCATCAATAGCATTTTGCCTGGAGTTGGGACTGAGGACTATGACAGGTGGTCCAGAGCTTTTAGTCCCTAGGATTTCAGACACTTGATTTTCTTTTTTTTTTTTTATAATTTTTTTTTTTTTGTATTTTTATTTATTTCTAGGAGAGAGAGAGAGAGACAGCGTGAGCAGGGGAGGGTCAGAGAGAGAGGGAGTCACAGACTGAAACAGGCTCCAGGCTCCGAGCTGGCAGTCAGCACAGAGCNGAAACAGGCTCCAGGCTCCGAGCTGGCAGTCAGCACAGAGCCCGACGTGGGGCTCGAACCCACGAACCGTGAGATCATGACCTGAGCGAAAGTCGGACGCTTAACCGACTAAGCCACCCAGGCGCCCCAGACACTTGATTTTCAACAGAATTTTCTTTTAAGAGTTCAGAGCAGAATGTTCTAGAATCACTGTGGTTGGAGTCATATGGACTCTGAAGGTAATTTGTGATTGATTCTATACCTTCAATTCTAAAAATGATAGAGATTTTTATAGCAGCGATTCTCAAATTCTAGACCTTGAAACCCTGGCTTCAGAATTGTCTGAGGGAATATTTCCATGGAGTCAGAGTATTCTGGAATGGGCTAAAACATCTTCTGAAGTTACCCTAGGTAATTCCATTGCATACTGATATCTGGAGAAAGAAAAATTTCCTATAAGTACATGGAATATACTGACTTATTTTTTTTCCTTGCAGATATTATGAAACTTTTTCCCAATGTTTACAAGATTCCCCCCCCCCAAAAAGATTTATGTACATTCTTTCTCTTCTATTTTCCAGTTAATCTCAATAGGAAAATTTTATAGTAAAATGTGAAGTATGAGAACATAGTGTTTGGTACCTAAAATGGAGTCTTAATCATTTTCTGGTAGTAATCATTTGTCGAAATATAATTCTCTGACTTTACTCACAAGCCCTCACTTCTCTTAATATTTCCTTCAGTTTGCCAGGTGGACAAGAGAAAATGGGGAGAGTTAAAAGAGTTGTTAATTATTTTTCCCATATTCATTTATCATGGAAGCAATGAAAAGCAATGAAGATCTTCAGTTTAAAACCTGACCTACTAGAATCTAAAGAACATCTTTAAGTAGATACCTTTTGTGTGGAAATGCAATTACATTGTGTCTTAAAACATTTTTGTTTTAAAGTCTTTCTCTTATAATGATGTGAATATAAAACTCTATTCTAAAATATTTTCCACATTTGTTTTGTTATCTTTTGTTTTCCTGCCCCAATTTCAAAAGGGAGGTATGTGCTATTGATGCTTGAACTTGGATTTGAACTGCATGGGTCCACTTATATGTGAATTTTTAAAATATCAATACAGTACAGTATGGTAAATGTAGTTTCTCTTCCTTAGTATTTTCTAAATATTTGATTTTCATTAGTTTAATTATAGTTAAAATATAATATTTAATACCTACAACATAAAAAATATGTGTTACTCTATTGTTTAAGTTATCAGTAAGGCTTCTGGTTGACAGTAGGCTGGTAGTAGTTTCGGGGAGTCAGAAGTTTTATCTGGATTTTTGACTGTGCAGGGTGGTCAGTACCTCCTATGCCATGCAGTTCAAGGGTCAACTGTATTTCTGTTGTTGTGTTCATCAACAATCTCATTGGAAACCAAAGGGTTTGTTTTAGCATCTGATGCTAGAAGATATACATACATGTATGCAGGTATGAGCACACACTATTTTATATATTATACATTATATAATAATATAAGAATAATTGATAATATTCACAGAATGATAAAGGAAAATCAAAGCAAAATTAAATCTTTTGTTTCTGAATTTAACTCTTGTTTTTTTTTTTCTTTTTTTAAGAGAGATTGAGAGCACAATATGGGGAGGGGGCAGAGGGAGAGAGAGAGAGAGAAAGAGAGAGAGAATCTTAAGCCAGCACCACGTTCAGCATGGAGCCTGAAGCAGAACTCGATCTCACAACCCTGAGATCACCACCAGAGCTGAAATCAAGAGTCAGACATTCAACAAGCGGAACCACCCATCTGCCCCTGAATTTAAATTTTAATGAAAGGACAGAAATTTGATAAATCAGGTAATGACTGAAGGCTTTATATGGAGTTTTCTATGATTTTAACACAAAGTTTAAACTTGCCATTCAATAAAAGATAGTGCAGTGTATTAGGAAGAATACTGTGTTAGAAGTCAGGAAAAATGGGTCCTTGTCTCACCCTATGACTCAGGCAAATGACATCAGGCAAATCATTTTAAATGTTCATGTATAAAATTAAGAAACTTTTAACTAATGACTTCTAAGGCTCAAACCAGTTGAAAAGTGAGGAGTCTTTCGTTCTAATCTTGATTTCCAATTGAGAGAGGCAGGTTACTATTTCAGCATAGTAAGAAAATACACATTCTATGACAACAAAGAATTGTGAAATGTGCAAGGAAACTAATTATAGATATCACATTCTACTAAGATTTTTCATTTAAATCTTTTTTAAACATTTTTTATTTTTTTCCAACTGCATGTTCATATATATTTGTTTAATGTCTTAAATTGAAAAACTAACTCAAGTAAAAATTTTCTTGTTGCATTAGGTCTAGGTCATGATGTTGCACATTTATGTTTATATTACACAGAGCTGTTTCAATTGCTATTTAAATGACATCTTCCCCCAAAGTGTTGTTGCCAACGAAATGACACAAAGGACAAGACACGCAGAAAAGACAGACACAGACACAACTCCGGCCGGAGGAACAATTCTACGCAAGCCCCTCTTGCGGTTTATTTTATACCCGGTAACTGGATACAAACTGAAATCTACGAGATGCATTCCTTTACCAATTAAGGGCAAGAAGCCAAACACATGTCAAGGACAGCGGGGAGCAAAGGGAGGAAGCGACCACAACATGTTTACTAAGAGGCCTGCTCACAATTCCAGCCTCCTCCTTTTTTCTAAGGAGGGCATGCTCCCTCGTTTGCGAGAGGACCATTAAACTTGGATATTGTGTGCAGGCCTCCTGGCAGAGCATCCTGTTTGCAGGCATGCTTTGCCCAGGCAGGAAGCCCCATGTGCAGGCACATCCCCGCGTCCCTAACCACGCTTTCTTGTGGTCACTGTCGGGCTCCCACAAAGTGTACTCTTAAAATTTTCAAACACTCACAAAGTGAAAGAGTTGTACTATAAACATTCATATACCTACTGTCTATATTCTACAATTAATTTTTATAGTATTATTTTATTAAAAAGCTCTCCATTTATCCAGCTCTCAATTCATCCCTCTGTCAATATTTGTTGTGTAGTTTTGATAAATATATGTAAGTAATATGTAGTCATTGATATACTGATGGGGTTTCAGACATGCTATCCCAAAATATGCACCTTCCATATTAAATACTTTTTTAAAATGTGTATTCATTTTTAGAGAGAGAGAAATAGACAGCGAGAGAGGGAGGGGCCAAAAGAGAGGGAGACCAAATCCTAAGAAGGGTCCTCGCAGTGAGCACAAAGCCCAATGTAGGGCTTGAATCCATGAACTGTGAGATCATGACCTGAGCAGAAATCAAGAGTCAAACGCTTAGCCTACTGAGCCACCCAGGTGCCCCTGGCATATTAAATATCTAAGCTGAAGGAATTTATGAAAATGGCAGAAGCAGGAAGGTGGCTCTGACCCTTCCCTCCCTTGCCCTTCTTTCCTCAAAACAGAGATAAATGTCCCGTGTGAAAGGTGCCTTCCATGTACCAAAAGGAAGAGAGAGAGAGAGCAACCTGATCCCCAGAGACAGGGACTTTAGGCCCAAGAAGGTTACAGAAACAATCCTTGTTATTCCACCCGTGGCCCAAACACCTTTGTTTTGTCAATTCTTCACACATTTATTGTTTATTCTCTAAAAGACATAAAGGTTCCTGGTGTGGTTACTTCTTGAGATCTTCATTCTCTTGTAAAGTCTCTCATGTACACGTAACAGTTCAATAACATTTGTACATTTTTCTTCTGTTAATCTGTCTAATGTCAGTTTAATTCTTAGTCTCAACCAGAGACCCAAAGAGAGTGGAGGAGATTTTTTCCCTCTCCTACAGCATTTTGCTGATGTTTATCATTAATTAGATTTCAATAATTGTTTACTGTTGCTTTTGTTTGTTTTGTTTTGAGATAGGGAAAAATGTGTGTGTTCATTTCCCTGATTGTATTCTATAAATACTGCTTAGTTCAATATAATTTTTAATGTATTTCTCTCTAAATTATATAGCTAATAATTACTATTATTTTTGTTTTTCTTTTTCTGTAAGAACTTGGGTGATTATCGGCTTTCCTTTTCATCATCTGGCATTAGAGAACAACTTCTCAATCTAAACTGCACCCAAACTATCCCAGGTTTGAAAATGGAAAATTCTTGGGGTACCTAGGTGTCTCAGTTGGTTAAGTGTCCAACTTTGGCCCAGGTCATGATCTTGTGGTTCTTGAATTCGAGCCCCATGTCAGGTTCTGTGCTGACAGCTGAGAGCCTGGAGCCTGCTTCAGATTCTGTGCCTCCCTCTCTTTCTGGCCCTCTCCCGCTCACACTCTGTCTCTCTAAAAAGAAGAAGAATAAAAAAGAAAAGGAAAATTCTTTAGTGTGGAGAGTAGGAATGAGGAAGAGAAAGAGGAGGTATGGGAGAAAACGATTGAGCCATAGGCATCGTTGACAAAAGAGGGAGAAGTAAGTCTAGTTGGAAATGAATAAACCTTTGTCACTAGCTCATGAGTTGAGTAAGCAGGAAGTTCTCTATGTGGTTTGTGTTAAACAAGGTGGGATCCTTGTTTCATTCAGAGATCTTAGATCTTAGACCGAAAGTTCCTCACTAACTTATAAGTATCCAAAATGAATTTATTAGAGGGTGTTAAATGTTTTACAGGTTCTCTGGGAATATGGCACCAGAGAATTACCATCAGAGATTATATAATCAGGTATGGTGCACAAATATCACACCACCTGAAAAATGTCAGATACCACGGCACTGCCACTGACTATTGGCACTGTAGCTTACACAGTGAGCTGAGCACTGAGCACAAGAACCCAAACACAGCACCAATTATAGCACAATCTCTGCCATTGCTGGTTTTGAAAGCTTGAGTTGTTTTCCCATACTCTGGCACCCATATAACAGAATGGATTTTTCACACTGATTTCTTCCAAATCAATGTCTATTTTGAGTGTATCTGATTGACAAGATCTAGTTCAATGCAATGCCCTAAGGGCAAGAATAACTGGAACAAAGAGTTACCTAGCTCCTATGCCAGGAAGGTAGAACTCATGATAAGAAAAACTACCACAACATGAAAAGACTGTTAAAAAATGGTGTAAATATTCATTAGAGTCTTATCATCATGGTGCCATTTTGCCCACAAGTGTTATCTTGAAGGAATTCTTGTTTGTTTTCTGGAATCAATGTGTGTAATGCCAGTGTCTTTCTGCTAATCTATCAATTTGGTAATTCTTTTATGTCCCTGCACACCTATGTCCTCACAAAATTCTGTGTTCCTCATTTCTTTTCTTTTGGAAGCTTTGCTTGAAATCTATTTTAATTGTAATCGAAGAGAATTATACTGTTCCCCTAAAATTCTCAATTCCCGATTTATTTCACTAATTTATACAATGATAACAAACCAAACAGATCAGTTTCTTCTAGTGTTTTTATAATTGCATAACTCCTTTCTCCTTCCTGCCTCCCTCCCTCCCTTTCTTCCTTCTTTCCCCCCTCATTCCTTCCTTTCTCCCCTCTTCCTTCTCTCTCCTCTTCTTTCTTGGTTTCTTTCTTTCCTTTATTCTAATAGGTTTGGGGTGGATCACATGATTAGAACATTAGGAAGGTAAACCAGATATTTATGAATGTTACTAAACAAAATATGTGATACAGTCCTTGGAATCAGTCATATTTCTTTTACCCCTTTGAATAAATGTGATAAAATGAGAGAATCTGACATATCTGAATACTGAGACAGAGCTCTATAGTTATTATGAAACAATAGCCTCAAAATCTTACTGTTTCAATTGTATTCAGAAGTTAAGAGCTGTAAAGAATGACAAAATGTTTCCACGTAGGGTGCAGGGGATTATCTTCGTGCATTATGATAAAATGTCTCATTTTTATATGAAAGAAGATCTAGTCACTGGATGAAAGAGAGGATTTGTTTACAATTGTGACGTTTTGAAATTATGCTCTATATTTATAAAAGATTTAGTATTTAAAACAATCACGAATAACAAAAGTCCAATTCTAAACATTTTATATTCTGGAGACATGAGTACACTAGAGCCGAGAAGCAAAATATCAAAATTAATTGCTCAAGGGATTGGATGAAAAGACATGTACTTTATTCGTGGAGTTGTTGGATCGATGATTGGCCCATTTTCCCCTGCTTTATAGGATTTTAAAAGGAGAACAGAATGATAGTTATTAATCTCTCTGAAAGGGAGTAGTTCAAAGATTATGAAAGAGTAAAGGTGACATAAATTTAAAAAGAAAACTATTAAAGATATTTGTCACAGAGCCAAACAAACTCAGATCAAGTCACAAGATCTTAAATATACTGATCAATGGAAAATCAAGCCAGTGTTCTTGAAATGAAAAAAAAAAAGTTAATGTTGAACAAATTGAGGTTTAGGAGATGGTTAGGGTGTTTGACTCTCATTGATATCTCTTTTTAATTTTTAATTTTTAAAAAAATTTTAATATTTTATTTATTTCTAAGAGAGAGAGAGAGAGAGAGCAAGGACGGGTCAGAGAGAGAGGGAGACACAGAATCTGAAGCAGGCTCCAGGCTCTGAGCTAGCTGTCAGCACAGAGCCTAATGAGGGGCTTGAACCCACAAACTGTGAGATCATGACCTGAGCCGAAATCAGACACTTAACCGACTGAGCCATGCAGGCGCCCCTCATTGATACCTTTTAAAGAGACAAACTAATACACTATTATCTTGAAGCATATTTTCTGTCTATTAAATTATTTATTCTAAAACATAAGTTACATATTACAGCACTGATTAGAAAAGAGTTCACTCACCCATCTGGGTTCTTTATTTCTTTCTTTCTTTATTTCTAAGAGAGAGAGACAGCGTGAGCAGGGGAGGGTCAGAGAGAGAGGGAGATACAGACTCTGAAAAAGGCTCCAGGCTCTGAGCTGGCAGTCAGCACAGAGCCCGACGCGGGGCTCGAACCCACGAACCATGAGATCATGACCTAAGCGAAATTCGGATGCTTAACCGACTAAGCCACCCAGGCGCCCCACACCCATCTGGGTTCTACATGGACCTCTTTTCCTAGATCCTCTATGCAAAAAGTAAAATATATTCTGAGATACTGAATGTGGAGGTTTGAATGGCTCTGTTCATCAAATGAGGAATTGTTCAAAACAATAAAATGACTGACTTAGTATAGATAAAAAGTTACTGAATCTTTAAAAATTTTTTTAATGTTTATTTACTTTTGAGAGAGAGAGAGACAGAGGTAGAGAGAGAGAGAGAGAGAAGGAAGAGCAGAGAGGGAGACATAGAATACAAAGCAGGCTCCAGGCTCCGAGCTGTCAGCCCAGAAATGATGCCAGGCTTGAACTCACAAACCATGAGATAGATCATGACCTGTGCTGAAGTTAGGTCAGACGCTCAACTGCCTGAGACACCCAGGTGCCCCCAAAAGTCACTGAACCTTAACATAGTTCTGGAGCAGGAAGAGCTTCAGCCCCAATACCTTCTTCTTTTTCTTCTTCTTCTTCTTCTTTTTTTTTTTTTAACTTACTTGCAGCCCTAATTCTTAAGTTGATAACTGTGACTCTTCCTCCTGCAACCTCCTCAAAGTCCTGAGGCATAACTAAGAATTTAAATTTTTTTTTCTAAATTATAAAAAAATAAAGTGAAACACATTGACTATATGTGCTGTGGCTGAAATCTAAATTATTAAGAATGAGGAATTTCTTATCCCTGGTCAGGTACTCAGGTGTTGGGTTCTGGGTTCCGTTCATCACAAGCTTTTGGATAGAGAACATTCTGTGTAGGACTTCTGAATCTAATCTGTCAAAAAATAGTAAATTTGAATCATCTGATTTAGAAATTTTTTCCTTGATTGAACATACTCTGTGTATTTGCTCCAACAGACCACCAATTCATTAAATATTAACTGAGCATGTACTATATGTCAGGTACTCTTGTTGGATCTAGGGGCACAACAGTGAACATACAGAAGTTACTTCTCTTCCAGTGGCCCATAGGCTGCAGTTGTGAAAACCACCCCACTTAACTTTCTTGTAGTTAGCAATGATTTTTATTTTTAAAAACGTTGTATTAAGTTCCCTATGTACAAAATTATTTTTCATTTTTGTTTGCACAGCACCTTCGTTTTTTATCATCGTAGTTTTCATGGCACCTATGATAATAATATTTGCCACACACAGCAATATGTCTGTCAGTGTCTTCTCCTTCTCCCTGCCCTACATGTCAGTTTGATACCTGCTTCTAAGTCATGTCATCTTAACACTGAAACGTTCCTTCATCCTGAAACTAGTTACAGTGCTTCAGTCTTATACCAGTCACTGTTTATGGTCTCCCATTCTTGCTGTTTCTATCCTCCACTAACCTAACAACATCCCATCTGGGCTCCTTGGTAGTTGATCCTACATGCTATAACTTGAAGAACATTCTTAATACTTACCTTTAGTTATATTGTTCCCTCACTTAGAAAGCATCAGTGTTTCTTAATTTCCTTCAAGATTCAGTTCAAAATTCTTAGGATGGTGAAGAAAAGTCACCCTACCTGGAGGTCGCTGTGCTATCAGCCTTATTACATTACTGCTGTGGGAAGGCTAGACTTTGGCTACATGAATTAAAGGAAGAGCAAAGTGATGTATTTACTTCCCAAGTCATGTGTAGGAATGAGTGTAAGGGAGATTCCTCTTCTGGGGAATGTGCTAGGGACATGATTCTAAAATGTTGTTGTCAGAATCCTTCTGGACTCTTATAAGTTATTGAGATATTTTGTTTATGTTGGTTATAGCTATCGATACTTAAATTGTGCAAAATTAAAACCTAAATATATTTAAACTATTTAGCTATTTATTCATTTAAAATAACAATAATAAATCCATTCCATGTTAATGTAAATAACATTTCTATGAAATTTAACTATATTTTCCCCTAAAATTAAAATAAATAGAGAATGACATTTTTCCAGATTTGTGAAATGTCTGGCTTAATAGGCGACAGTCATGACTATTTCTGCATTCAGTCTGCTGAGATATATTGTCTTGATTGAAGTATATTAAGAAAATCTGGCCTCACACAAATACATAGTTGGCAAAGGGAGAAGTATTCTAATAGCCCTTGAGACAGTCGAGAATGCTTATATTTCTCCTTAATACTCCATCAAAACTTGATTATTAGTTTCTTAAAGGTTAGAATCTGAAATCATATAAATGAACTTTTGGTGCAAAAGTGATGGTGTAATAGATGAAGAATGTCAATATTATTATGAAAATTTTTTTTCCCAGGTGAATTATCTGAAAGGGCATTGAGAATCACTATATAGTAGACAAAAAATAAACTGATGCCTCCATTGCAATGATTGAGAGTACAGACTTCAATTTCAGAAAAAGTCCTATTCCTCACATATACTGCACGGCCTGGAGTAGTTTATGCAACTTGTCAAGGCAAGACCTTCTCCTTCCCAGAGTAATAACAATAATAATGTTAATATTAAAGAGTTGGCATCTTATTTAATGATAAGATAATGCACACAGAATGCTTTGCTATTGTGCTTGTTGTATTATAAAATCACAATAAATGTTAACCATTACTATTACTAATGGATTCTTAATATGTGATGGAAATAAAAAATCAGCAAATGATCGAAAATTGCATAAGAACATAAGCTAAGCAATCCTATGTATGTGATCTATGTTTTGGTTTTAATATTTTTAATGTTTATTTATTTTTGAGAGAGAGAGAAAGAGAGAGAGCACACAAACAGGAGAGGGGCAGAGAGAGGGGGAGACACAGAATCTGAAGCAGACTCCAGCCTCTGAGCTGTCAGCACAGAGCCTGACACAGGGCTTGAACCCACGAACTGCGAGATCGTGATGTGAGCCTAAGTTTCACTCTTAACCACTGAGCCACTCAGGCACCCCGGTGATCTATATTTTGGAAAAAGGTTTCCATCTTCTTGGCTAAAAACTCCAGGGCATCATTGGGAGTCATAACGTTTCTAGAGCATCCGTATGGCCCAGAGTAGGCCTGAAATGTCACAATATAAAAGGCTCAGTGAAATAAAACTCTTAGAATGCATGCAAAGAAGGTTTTGCCTCGAATAGAAACAAAACAAAGCAAAATATGTTTATGTAGTTCTATGAGGAACTAAACCAAGAGAATCGGGAAAAAAAATCTCAACTGCACTGATTGCAATGGAACTGAGTTGGACCGTGTTTGCCTTGTTTGAGAAAAACATTTTCCTATCCTTTTATTACCACATGCAGTGAATAGTCCCATGTGATTAACAAAATCATCTCGAAACACTGGCACGCGTTGGCCACAGATGAAAAATTAAATGGCATTTTTAAATTCCCGCCCCTCATCTCATTTAAGAGAGAATGTTGTTGCACTTGGACTGCAGTCCGTGTAATCAGGCGGCACATTTCCTATCACGTCTAACACCTGGCTGACTCCCGTATGCCAACTGTGCCCAGTGCAGTGATATGTCTGCAAGTAATTATTTCTATCACCCGCATAAGGGCAGGGGATATGAGACTCATCACATGCTTACCTTTTACACCGACTTCACTTGTCATTTTAAATGCCTGTGTGAGCTGGCCCATGTAGATTCACCTGAGTCCTTAAAAGGGAAATTTCCAAAAAAAAGAAAATTACAGTAGGGATGAGGGGTATCAGATAAGAAAAGTAGCCTCACCACTTATTCAATCTTTTCCACTAAGCAAATATACACATATAACTTTGATATGGACATTTTTTCCCTAAGCGAATGGATATCAGCTATATTCATGCCATCATAAATGTCATATTCCAAAGTTTTGAAAATATATTTTTCCCTCAGGATAATATGTCCCATGAACAAGGAGCTCTCATGATACCGTTCTATCCTTATTATTGGATTTGATCTAATTTGGGTGTATGTAAATTCTTTCTCTCTCTCTCTCTCTCTAATATATGCATAATAGAAAGATAATAGGTAGAGAGATAAATTGATTTGGATATAATATTTTTGGAATCAATATAACTATCTAAACTTAAACCTTCCACACTGACATTACAACGTTCAAATACTTTTCCTTTTGCTAAACCTTTGTGTTTAAGGTATTGATTAAATCATCTCCTCTTTTCAGGACCTTTGGGTATTTAGATTACGCTATCTTTGGAGTCTCGTTATGGCATTCAATCAATGCGTGCAAAAGAATATGTTGTATCATATTTAGCAGACTAAGCTCTCTGAGGAAAGGATTAGTGAATAGTTACTGAGTACATTTTAAAAGCAGATTTCTCTCTGTAATATCTAGGCCTATTCTTGGAACATATAACCGGATATGTTCAAAATACAGATGCAAAAAGGAGAGATGTCCTAAATAAAGTGTATTCATCTGATGTGCATATTTTGAAAGACCCGATTCTTCCCTGCTTTCACATTTTATTTTTATATTCTAATTGAAGCTTTGCATAATTTAAAAGTGAGATGGGTAATCAATACAAAGATCAATTCAGCACTAATCCATGCATGAGATCACTAAAGTTTTCTTGGCAAAATGCTGCAGAAAACTAGTTTAATGTCTCCAATTAAGATAATTTATTAAAATAGCTTTTAATAATATATAAGCAGGTATAAATATATAAGGGAAATCAGAGGAAGAATAACACAATCTTATGTGAAATTAAAAAGTGATAATTGTATGTAGTATTATTAAATTATATGTAAATTGGAATTCCAGTAAAGAAAATACCAGTCCTGTGTAAGCTCCTACCATATTCTATTTCTAACCTGGTGTTCTCTGAATCCTTTGCAGGGCTACACATCTGAAAGCACTCTCGCCTTGATTCATTGTTAAAGAGAGAAAGTGGCCTCCTGTTTGGGGCAGACATGTGATAGGGGCATTCTGCTGTTAACCACATGGGGGAGGCAATTTTGACATTAGCCACTATCTTCTCTGACCATTAGAATTCTACATTCACTGATGGGAGAAGGAATTCCATGACAACAAATGGCATAACTGACTTTCAACTCAGGAATCCTATCTCAGGAGATTTGAGTGAGATTGCATTCCACTTCGAACTAGATGCTCTTCTTTTCATATACTACATAGAAAAATATATGTGTGTATATATTATATACATAATGAAATTTCATTTTACTAAGTATAAAATATGGCATAGAAGGAGAATTTGCTTACCAACATTCTCATATTATTGGACATGTACCTGAAATACAAATGTGATGTATCAAAAAATGTAATAGCTATAGAAATAGGAACCAATTAGTGGTTTCCAGGGATTTAAATAGAATATGGTGGGAAGAAAGTGGATGTAGGTATTAAAATATGCAGTAAGAGAGATTCTTGAGGTATTGGAAGTACTGTTCTTCATCTTGGCTGGGGTGGTGGATACACTAACCTACACATGAGATAAAATTGTATAGAGCTAAATACATACATACATAACCCCACATACATACACCAAGTAGAAATCAGTACAAGTAGAACGGAGGTAATCTGCACAAGATTTTATTAATGTTGATATCCTGGTACTGTACTTCTGATTGGCAAGATTATTATTGAAGGACACCAGCAAAAAGTATTCAGGATACCTCTGCATTATATATCACAACTACATGCGAATCTGCAAAATCTTAAAATGAAAAGTTTTAAAGAATATACAAGAGTTTTCGTTTCTGGTCCAGGAGGTAAAGAGCTTGGAAGGCCTCACTTCACAATGAGAAAAGCTGAGTAAACTGAATCAACGACTCTTCTGAGATCCTTTAGTAAACAGAGATCACACAGCCAACTGCTGCCGCCACATCGTTGACACAGACAGGCAGATATATTGAATCAGAGTTTACCAGAATCGGAGTCCAGGGACAGAAACCATAGCTAGAGCCAGTACAGGGTTAAGAAGAATTTAACCTGCAATTAATGAATTGATGGAGGTTCCATGTGGACAAGTTTGAAAATTAAAATGCTGAGGAGGGGCAGTCATAGGGGCCCCGCACTTTCCTGAAGTTCATTTTTAGGAGGCCGACCAGGTTTTCACAGTGAAGATCAGTGGAAAATATTCTTATACTTCCAGTAGGGAGAGGACAAAAGTCACCATTTTGAAATATGCCCAGAACACTACATACTCCTTAACAAGTGCTACACACAAGGCAAAGTATTTTTGCCAAACCCTAACTGACTAGTGTCTAACAAAAGCTTAACTGACTTGTGTGAAGGGGAATATGTAATTCTAGCAGCCTCTAGTCTTCCAGGTGGGGAAGGGAAATATCCAACTCCAGCTGCCTCTGGCTCTCTTTTCTCACAAATAAAATAAAATAAAACTAATCTCAGACACACTTAGGAAGGTCACAGCCCAAGAACAGACCCACTAAAGGAATGAGACCTAATAATAAGTCTATAAAATACTTCTCCTCTCCCATAACTTGGTATGGATACTCTTAATAATTAAAGGGTAAGACAACAAAAGAAATTGAACATCTTGAGCCTCACTTAAGAAATTTCTAGAAAAAGGGGTGCCTACGTGGCTCCATGGGCTGAGCATCCAACTTTGGCTCAGGTCATGATCTCCTGGTTCATGAGTTTGAGCCCCACATTGGGCTTGCTACTGTCAGCGCAGAGCCTGCTTCGGATCCTCTGTCCCCACCTCCTCTGCTCACATTGTCTCTTTCTGTCTCTCTCTGGCTCTGTTTCTCTGTCTCTGTCCCTCTCTCTCTCAAAAATAAATAAAACACTAAAAAAGAAAGAAATCTCTAGGGAAATCCAGAGACAACAGTGGATACAAAAACAAGGACCCCTGCGGTGTCTCTGACACCACAGCTAAAACGAACGGTGAACACAGCTTCATTCCTAGTCAGATAAGCATAAAACTTCACACTAAAGACCAATTTACCTCAGTTCCCTTTACCTGATACATTATATCTGGCTTTCAACAAAAAATTATAAGACACAATGAAAAGACAAATGTGAAAACTGAAAAGACAAACTAATCAGTACCAGGTCCAGGTAAGACAGAGATTTTGGAATTCTCAGACTGGTAATTTAAAACAACTGTGATTAATAAGGAAAAGGCTCTAATAGAAAAAGTAAAGAACACAAAAGAACATCCATAATGTAAGCAGAGAGATAGAAACTCTAAGAAAATAAAAATGAAATAGTAGAAATAAAAAAACACTGTAACAGAAACTTTATAAGCTCATTAATAGACTGGGCATGATGAGAGAATAATCAGTGAGCTTGAAGAAATATCAATAGAAGCATCTATAATATAAATGCAAAAAAAGAAAAAAGATGAAGAAATTAGGACAAAATATCCAAAATCATTGGAGAACTATAAAGTGTGCAACTTATGTTAATAAAACTATCAAAAGTAGAAGAGAGAAAGGAACAGAAGAAATGTTTGATGTAATAATTGCAGAACACTTTCCAAGATTAATGACACTGAACCAAAAATATGGGAAGCTCAGTAAACACCAAGCAGGATAAATACCCCAAACATCTATATTTAGGCTTATAATATTCAAGCTGCAGAAAATCAATGACTAAGAACAATTTGAAAGAATCCAGGAACAGAAAAATATAGGTAATATAGAGGAGTAAAGGTAAGAAATATATTGGACTTCTTTTCAGAAGCCATGCACACAAGAAGAGAGTGGAGTAAAATACTTAAAGTATTGAAAGAAAAAATTACCAACCTAGAATTCTCTACCCAGTGAAGTGCGCTTCAAAAGTAGAAGAGAAATAGGACTTTCCCAAATAAACAAAACTTGAGGGAACTTATTACCAGTAGGAATGTTAAAGAAGTTCTTTAGAGAGAAGGAAAATCCTATAGGTAAAAAACTCAAATACACATTAAAAAAAATAAAACAGAGCCTTAGAAAAAATACATGAAAATAATATACAATCCTTCAATTTTTGATTATAATTTATCTTTCAAATAACATGGATAATAAAGGGAATAAAAGAATATTATGCACAACTCTATGCCCACATATTTGATAACCAAGATGAAATGGACCATCCTTGAAAGATACAATCTACCAAAACTCATACAAGGATAAACAGATAATTTTGAGTCATCCTATATTTTATAAAGAAATTGAATTAATACTTAACAATCTTCTAAACCTATCAAAGCACCATGCTCAAATGGGCTCACTGGTGAATTCTACTGAAAATTTAAGGAAGAAATTATATCACTTCTCTATGGTCTCTTTTGCAAAACACAATCAGGGGGGAAATTCCTAATTCGTTCTGAGGACAGCATTACTCTTATATTAATATAAGAAAAAAATTAAAGAAAATAATACTACACACTAATACTTCCCATAAATGTAGATACAAAAGTCTTCAACAAAATATTAGCAAATTGAATCCAACAATGTATAAAAATAATTATACATCACAAATAAGTGGGATTTATTCCAAACATGTAAGTGTTGTTAAACACTTAAAAAGAAACTCATTAATCAATTAAACCAACAGAGTACTAAAGAAGATCACCTGATCATATCAACAGTTGCAGAAAAAGGGTTTGACAAAATCCAACATCCATTCATGACAAAAACTATCAGCACACTAAAATAGAGGGGAAATTCCTCAACTTGAAAAGAATGTCTATGAACAGACACTTCTCCAAAGAGGACATCCAGATGGCCAACAGACACATGAAACGATGCTCAGCATCCCTCCTCATCAGGGAAATACAAATCAAAACCACACTGAGATACCACCTCACGCCAGTCAGAGTGGCTAAAATGAGCAAATCAGAGAACTCTAGATGCTGGTGAGGATGTGGAGAAACGGGCACCCTCCTACACTGTTGGTGGGAATGTAAACTGGTACAGCCCCTCTGGAAAACAGTGTGGAGGTTCCTCAGGAAACTAACAATACAACTCCCCTATGACCCAGCAATAGCACTGCTAGGAATTTACCCAAGGGATACAGAAATGCTGAGGCATAGGAGCACATGAACCCCAATGTTCATAGCAGCACTCTCCACAATAGCTAAAACATGGAAAGAGCCTAAGTGTCCATCAACAGATGAATGGATCAAGAAAATGTGGTTTATCTCTACCATGGAATACTACATGGCAATGAGAAACAATGAAATCTGGCCATGTGTAGCAACATGGATGGACCTTGAGGGTGTTATGCTGAGCAAAATAAATCAGGCAGAGAAGGACAGATACCATATGTTTGCACGTATAGGAGGATTAGGAGGAACTTGACGGAAGAAGAAGGGCGGAAATGGTGGGGGAAAGGGAGAGAGGCAAACCATGAGAGACTCTTGAATGCTAACAAAAACTGAGGACTGATGGATGTGGGAGGGAGGGGGGGATGGGCATGGAGGAGGACACTTGTGGGGATGAGCACTGAGTGTTATGTGGAAACTAATTTGACAATAAACTATTTGTAAAAAAAAAAGAAAGAAAAAAAGAGAAAAGAATGTCTACACATTACCTATAGCTGGCCTTATACTTAACAGTGGGAAACTAAATGCTTTCTTGCTAAGATCAGGATCAAGCCAAGAATGTCCCCTATACCACTGCTTTTCAAGAGGGTACTGTAAGTCCTAGCTAGTACAATAAGACAAGAAAAAGAAATAAACAGAACACAGATAGGGGAGAAAGTAATAAAACTGTATTTACAAATGACATGATTTCCCTGTAGAAAATCCCAAAGAATCAACATCCAAAAATTTCTTGAAGCTAGTAAATGATTACAGAAAGTTTGCAAGGTACAAGTTTAACTTACAAAAGAATTGCTTTCTAATATAATAGCAGTAAACAATTGGAATTTGAAATTAGAAATATAGTACCATTTAAATTAACACCCAAAATGTGAAATAATTAGGCATAAATCTAACAAAATCTTTATAGATTTCCAAATGAGGAAAACTATGAAATTCTGATGTTAAGAAAATAGAAAAGATCTAAATAAATGGAGAGAGACGTTGTACACATGGCTATGAAGACTCAATATTAAGATATTAGTTTATCCCAACTTGATCTATAGTTTCAATGCATTGTCAATTTGAATCCCAGTAAGTTAATTCATGGATATTGACAAACTATTTCTGAAGTTTATATGGAAAGGCAAAAATTTCAGAACAGCCAACAAAATTTTGAAGGGCAAGAAAAAAGTTAAAAGACTGATATTACCTAACTTGAACACCTACTTAACAACAGCGGTAATCGAGAGAGCATGACACTGGTGAAAGAACAGACAAAGAATGAAATGGAACGGAATAGAAAGCTTAGAAATTGACCCACCCAAATATAGTCAACTGATCATTAACAAAGAATCAAAGGAAATTTGGTGGAGGAAAAAACAGTCTTTTCAATAGCTGACTGAAAGAAGTGGACTTACACATGGAGAAAAAAAGAACTTAGACATAGATTTTACACATTTCATAAAAGTTAATTCAAAATGGATCATAGATCTAAATATGCAACATGAGGGGCGCCTGGGTGGCTTAGTCGGTTGAGCGTCCGACTTTCGCTTAGGTCATGATCTCGCGGTTCGTGGGTTTGGGCCCCGCATCGGGTTCTGTGCTGACTGCCAGCTCGGGGCCTGGAGCCTGTTTCAGTCTGTGACTCCCTCTCTCTCTGACCCTCCCCTGCTCATGCTGTCTCTCTCTCTCTCTCCTAGAAATAAATAAAACATTAAAAAAAAATATGCAACATGAAACTATAAGACTCTTAGAAGGTAATGTGGACGAAAATCTAGTTGACTTTAAGTAGATGAGTTTTTAGATAAAACATGAAAAGCATAATTTATGAAAGAAAAAATGGATAATTTGGACTTCATAAAAATGGAAAAGTTTTGCTGTATGAAAGACCCTGCTAGAACAAGAAAGTGCAATTCACAGACTGGGAGAAAATCTTTGCCAAACACATATCTGATAAAGGACTAGTATCCAAAATGTACAAAGAACTCTTAATCTTAGCAATAAGAACAAATAATCCAATTAATAAATGGGCAAAAGACCTAAAGAGATACTTCATCAAAAAATAGATGGCAAATAAGCGTATGAAAAGATACTCAATATCACATGTCATTAGGGAATTATAAAATAAAATACCAATGATAGACTTCTATACACCTATTAGAATGGCTAAAATCCAAAACACTGAAAACAGAAGATGCTGGAAAAGGTTTGGGGCAGCAGGAACTCACATTCATTGCTAGTGGGAAGAACCACTTTGGATGGCAGTGTTTCTATACAACCAAATGTAGTCTTACCATATGATCAAGAATTATACTTCTTGATGTGTACCCAAATGAACTGAAAACGTATGATCACACAAAAAGCTGCACAGGAGTGTTTATAGCAGCTTTGTCCAGAATTGCCAAACTTGGAAGCAACCGAGATATCCTTCAATAAGAATGGACAAACAAACTGGCACATCCATACAATGGAATATTATTCAGTAATAAGAAATGAGCTATCAAGCTATGAAAAATGTGCAGGAGCCTTATATGTATATTGCTAAGTGAAAGAAGCCCTTCTGAAAAGACATATACTGTCTGATTCCAACTATATGACATTTTGGAAAAGGCAAAACAATGGTGGCAGTAAAAAGATCAGTGGATGCTTGTGGTCTGGGTAGACAAGAGATGAGAGAGTGCAGCACAGGGGAGGTTTAGGGCAGGGAAACTATTCTGCCTGACACTATATTTGGTGAACGCACATCATTAAACTTTTTTCAAAACCCATAGAATGCGCAAATACAAAGTGAATCCTAATTTAAACGATGTACTTTCTTAAGTAATAATGGATCTATATTGCTGCATCAATTTTAGCATATGTACCACACTAGTGCAAGATGTTAATAATAGAAGAAATTGTGTGTTGGGGGAGTGGTGAGGAGACATTTGTAATGGCTCTAAAAATTCAAGTCTATAAAAAAATGTAGTAGCTTAAATTTCATATTATATACAAAGTTAAAGGATTATACCGCAGCAAGAGCTTGAGTACACATACCAGAGTTCATTGTTTATGACATCCCGAGGAAGATCTTATCTTTTCATATGATATCTTTACATACATAAACAGCTTAAGTATAACTGTAAATCAATTACTACTAATGAAGTAAAAGCTTGATATTGTGGATACAGAAGAAAAGGGCACAGCTTTTAAAAACACACATCATAATATTTTTAAATTATTGCTATTCCTTAGGGTAAAATATTTTTTCAGAACATGTTTGGTGTGATAATTTTTTAAAAATGGAAAAGTAGAATTAAAAACATCACATATGGTGTATAGAAAAGAATTAAGAAACACTTTTAGTCTCATAAAGTAAGATAAACATTTCTGCCCCAAAATCTTTCATGAAAATGCAGGAGTCTATTATAAAGAGGCAACAGGTAACAGGGTACAGATTCAAATTCAACCCGTTTTCTCACAAGTTAATTTCTTTCCTACCTTTTGTAGACCAAGAGAGATGATATTTACAGAGAATATAATTTACACCAGTCCCTAATGCTATATAATTTGATTACTTTATTTCATTATCACAATAATGCTGAAATATGAATTGAATTGTTTCTTTTAAGAAGATGAGAAAGCTCAGTGAATTTGTCAGCATGAGATTTAAATCTAACCTATTTGACCTTTAAAAAGTATATGTAAAAAAAATGGGTATATGTAACCATTATTCCCTGACTCTAATAATTTACTTATTCAGTTAATAATGACTAATCTGTTTCACGTTTAACAAATTACATTCTTTGGAATCTGTCATGAGTTAAACATATTTTTGCACAAATCTGAAAGTCAATAAAGCTACATACCCACATCACATTGTGGCAGGGTCCCCTCCCTAAGGAGAGAAAAAACAAACAAACAAACAAACAAAAATATCAAGGCAACCTGGTTATACATGAATGAACGTGACAACATCCTTCATGACCTTGTAACATGAGACCACTTAATCAGACTGCACGCTTGTGTGTTACCATATATGGGAGACAAAGAAATAGAAAATGTATTAAAAACTATGCCACATGGCATTTGGGGCTCAGTTCTTAGGTATGAACCCAACTGAGCCGTGCCAGCACAAAGTTGCTTCTTGGAAAGAAAAGCTTCAGTGTCATGACTGTGTGAGAATCCTGCTACAATGTTAAGAGATTCTAGAAACAATCACCATTTAGGGATAAAAACACGTTCTATAAGAAATTTGGTTTTATGTTGTTAATCTTATGAAGGATATAAAATTGTGTCTGTAATTTCATTATACATGCAAAATCAACTGCAGGTAGATTAAGGATTTGGATATTAAAAAATTGTTAAGTGTCAACTTTTAGAAAAATATAAAACTTTTTTTGGTAATAGTGCAAATTATTAATTATAATTCTAATAATTATCTATTGCTATACAACAAACTGTTTTAAAACTTAGTGGTTTAAAACAGCAATTTAGTATTTATCTCTATAAGCTGTGTAGTCCTCACTTGAAGTCTCTTATTGTGGATATAGTGGATAGAGAGATGTTGGATGGGCTGGAGTTTTCTGAATCCTCCACTTGATAAGACATCTAAGGTGTCTCACTGACCTGGACAGCAACCAGCTGTGAACTTGGTAGGGAGCTCTGTATCTGCTACCCACCAGAGTGCCTATAGATGGATGCTTCTTGTGGCTTGGGATTCTCAGAGCCCGGTGGCCGATATCTGGAAGTTAAGTATCCCAAGAGGTGACATTCTAAGAGACTCATTCTGTGTCCTAGCCACAAAAATTCTGGAAGGTCACTTCTTCTCAGAAAGACCTAAAGCCACAGAGATTAAAGGTCAGGGAAATTATATTCCATTTCTTTTTACTTTTTATTTTTATGTATTTATTTTGAGAAAGAGAGTACGAACAGGGAAATGGCACAGTGGAGAGAGAGAGAGGGAAAGAGAGAGAATCCCAAGCAGGCCTCGTGCTGTCAGCACATAGCTGACGCAGGGCTCGATGGCACGAATCGTGAAATCATGACCTAGGCTGAAATCAAGAGTCAGATGCCCAACCAACTGAGCCACCCAAGCACCACGATATTCCATTTCTTGACCAAAGAATGGCATCACGTTACAGAAGAGTATGTGGGTTAAGACTTGTGCTTATCTTTGGAAAATGCAATATACCATGATAGAGAGGAGTCCTTAACTTAGATAAAACAAAAGTACTAACCATAAAAGAATATATACAATTATATTAAAATGAAAGCTTTATGTTCATTATGGTACAATCATGTTAGAAAGTAATTTGTTATTATCTTAAAAGAAAAGAAAATAATTTGTTATTATCTTGAAAATGTGAACCTTCCCATATACATACCCTGTAATGCAGGGTATATACCTAGGTATATACCTTCAAAAGACACTTGTACATTAATAATTAGAAGATGTGTCCAATAATGTTAATAGGGCATTGTCCATAATAGCAAGAACCTTGGGAAAAACTGAATGTTAATTAAAAATCGATAAATAATTTGTGATATATTCATTCCCACAATGAAATTACTATAGTAGTAAATGGAGGAATGTTGGTATTGAATTGGCATGAATATAATATTGAGAAAAATGAAGGTAGGCCCAGAAGACTACATAGTATGATATTAATTTTATAAAGTTACAAAGTAAGCAAAACTAAGGAACATATTGCTATATGTTATCTTGCTATATTAACCAAGATAAATAATATTTTAATGTAAAATTAAAAACATCAGAATCAGGTGCACCTGGACGGTTCAATTGTTTGAGTGTCTCGCTCTTGATACCAGCTCAGGTCATGATCCCAGGGTCGTGGGATTGAGTCTCGAGCTGAACATGGTGCCTGCTTAAGATTCTCTTTCTTTCTCCCTCTGCTCCTATCCCCAGCTCACCTGATCTCTCTCCCTCTCTCTAAAACATAAATAAATAAATAAATATCAGTGTGAAAAACAATAAAATATCAAATTCTTAAATAGAGACATAATCAGCCTATGCCTGAGGCAAACAAAATCTTTAAATTGGTAAATTAGATTCTAAATTGGTAAATCTCACCCCTCCCATTTTAAACACAATTCAGTAGTATCAATTAAATTTTAAAATGTGTATTACTTTCAGAGGCTCCTGGGTGGCTCAGTTGTTTAAGCGTCCAACTTGGGCTCAGGTCATGATCTCACAGTTGCTGAGTTCGAGCCCCACATCAGGCTATGTGCTGACAGCTCAGTGTCCGGAGCCTACTTCAGATTCTGTGTCTCCTTCGCTCTCTGCCCCTCCCCCATCTCTCTCTTTCAAAAATAAATAAACTTCAAAAAATTTTTAAAGAATAAAATAAAACTGTGCATTATTCTTGATACAGCAAACTTGTGCCTAGGAGTCTATTATAAAAAATATTTGCATATGTACAGAAAGGTATACATACAGTGACATTATTTGTAATAGATACACTGATAAATATTGAAACATTATACATCCTTCAATATGAAAGAAAATTAGTGATACATAAAATCAGTACATTATTAATATATAAAACAGTATCCAAAGTATATTAAATAACAAAGTCCAAAATGTGAATGATATTGTCCTATACTTTTTTATTTATTCATATGCAGAAAGATTAACTAGAAAAATCTACATCAAATTTGTTTTTGAGAGAAAGAGAGGGAGAGTGAGAATCCCAAAGGTTCCACACCGTCAGCACAGAGTCTGACGCGGGGACTGATCTCACAAAATGGGAGATCATAACGTGGGCCGCAGTGAAGAATCAGACACTCAGCCAACTGAGCCTACCAGGCACTCCCCTACATCAAACTTTTGACAGCTTTTGTCTATGAGGAAAAGATTGACAAGGTGGGAGAGAAGGGGACATTCCCATTCTTCTCGATGACTTAAATCTCATTAGAACTTTTTATAAGGGGGTATATTACTAGGTGATTTAAAAAAAAGCCATAAATTAGCATTGTAAGGAAAAGAAATTCCAAAAAATGATGGCCACTAGGAATAATGAATTAGAAATGGTATTTTTCCTTTCTGACCACTCAAGATCAAACAACAGTTCATGAAAACCATATCATTTACCAAATTCAGCTAATTTGCTAGGTTTGATTCCTTGGCAGAAAAATTCAAGACAGCTTTTGGTTAGTGGAAGCTTTTATTTTTTAGTATTTTTTTTTTTGTTTTTTAATTTATTTTTTCAGACAGAGAGAGATGAGTGGGGGAGGGGCAGAGAGAGACACACACACAGAATTCGAAACAGGCTCCAGGCTCTGAGCTGTCAGCTCTGAGCTGTCAGCACAGAACCCAATGTGGGGCTCAAACCCATGAACCGTGAGACCATGGACACTTAACCATCTGAGCCACCCAGGAGCCCCATAGTGGAAGCTTTTAAAAAAATGAACCAACACTATTATCGTGTGTTGGGATGTTATTTTACAACTTTGTCAGAGATCTGTATCTGGCCCAGGGGATGGGTGCCTTCACTCTCCACCAGTATTTGTACATCTATGTTGGTAATTAGAATAAACAAGCACAAGAGGTCCCCAGTTTTCTTATAAAAAAGAAAGCTTTTGACATATCATTTTTCCCTAAATTATTTTGGTAAAGAGGCTTAAATCTGAGGAAGGAAAAATCCCAATGATTTAATACAACTTGCTTTAGATCTATAAATTCATAATTTCAATTATTCTCTTGGGCTAGTAATAATAACAATAATATAAACAATCGCATAAATTGATATTCCAAGGGAAATTCTAGATTTTTCTTTGAAACACTTTTGGTAAGATAGAGAAACATATATGTAAAAATGTAAGAGAAAATATATGAGAATAAATTGGAAATCATTCTATTCACTCAGATTTCTTCTAGGAAAGGAATAGTTTCTCTAGTTGTTGTAGATGGGAGACACTAGTCTAAATGTGGAGTAGAAGCTTGGACACCAGTTGTTTCTGTATCTGAGAGGAAGAATTTCCTTGTTTCTACAGAATTTCAGGGAGGAAAATAGAAGGAAGGGAAACGGAGATTGAATTAGTGAGATGTGAAAGACTAGAAGCTATATAACACAATCACATTCGAAGTCACATTGCCCAGGGGCATAGAAACATTCAGTAAAATTATCAAATTAATTTCCTTGAGGGAATTGATGATAGGACCGGAATTTACATCCAGATTGATTCAGGGTCGAATGGAGGCACTGAATGCATACTGATAACAAGAGCACCAAGAGAGAAAAAAATATTAGAAATGATTTCCTGAAATTCACAGAATTTACAAGATTGTGTAATGTCAATTCACATCAAGTTTAACCAGATCTCTAAAGGCCAGGGGATTCCCAGACAGTACTTGAATTACTATGCTATTAAAATGTTAAATACTATGCACATATGTAATTTTCTCTCTTCTTAGCATCAGAAAATTCCGAAGTGCTATTTCCCTATCTAATTAAAATAACTCCATGTTTCCTGAACATCCCCCGATATTACAGACCATAAATTTAGATAACTCTTAGTCGAGGTCTACAAAACCACATGGTTAGAAGTTCTTCACCTAGATCAAATTAAGCTGATTAGAAAAAGGATTAGGTGGATGTCTATGACATTATTGTTTCCTGAGGAGCTACTGTCTTCATCTCTAGACCTTGACTGTTTTATCTGGATGACAGCATTTTATCCAAAGGCCGGCACCATCCTTCTGTGACCCCAGAGTCTGGGACATGCTGAAAAGAATGAGTTCTGTTTGGGGCTCAGCACAAGTTAGCAAGCTTAGGGGATATGCTAGAAATATTTACATTTTCTCAGGTCACAGGGTTTCCTGTAACCATGCCGATTGCTCTTAGCTTCTTCCAGAGCCTTTTATAATGCTTCCAGGTCATATTTTATGCCCCAGCCTAGGCATTCATGTGTTATACACCACGACAAACAAGCAAAGTTTGCAAAATTAGCACTTCTGAGTTTGAATTCCTACTCTGCCCTGGGCTATCTAGGTGACCACGCACATAATACTTGCCTGAGTCTCAGTTTCCTCATCTGCAAAGTGGAGAAAGATTATCTATCTCAGATGGATGTTGTAATAGTTAAAATGTGATAATTTTATAAAACTGGTTTACACAGTGTCTAACATAATAAGTAGCCAAGAAGCAGTAACTATTATGTATTTGGTCAAGTTATGGCTGGTATACCCAGATTATGAGTCCATCCTTTCCTGTTTTTCTGTATGGGAGGGAGTTTGACATTTTTGGAGTATTCTGCTACAACTACAGTTTACATTATATACCTATGTTTATCTATCTATCTATCTATCATCTTTGCCTCTATGTGTTTTTAATTTCCCATTGTTTATCCATCCATCCATTTTCCATTTGCATATTCAATTCAAGCAATACATGTCTCATCCTGTCCTTTTCAGATTCCTAAGAGATGACACTGACTATTCTCAGGCTCCTATTTCAAAGCCCATCCAGCTTAATGCCACTATACGTAGAATAAGGAAAGGAGAGGAAATGAGGCCAGAGAACTAATGAAAACGTTTAGTTTGGAAACATTTCCTTTGGTCCAATCCAAATGAACTGTATTTGGGGGCGCCTGGGTGGCTTAGTCAGTTAAGCATCCGAACTTTCGCTTAGGTCATGATCTCGCGGTTCGTGGGTTCGAGCCCGGCGTCGGGCTCTGTGCTGACTGCCAGCTCAGAGCCTGGAGCCTGTTTCAGAGTCTGTGACTCCCTCTCTCTCTGACCCTCCCCTGCTCATGCTGTCTCTCTCTCCTAGAAATAAATAAAACTTTAAAAAAAACACACAAATGAACTGTATTTGGAGTTAAATGTGCATTGACAACAATCACTTTAACAGCAAAAATGTATTGTTCCTTTTTACTCATCTGTTGGATAGAAAAGGGGAAAGAATATATCTCTTATTTTTCCAAGACCAGCAAACCTTGAATAAAGTTTGTGCAACTCACAGGTGTAGATCTCGGTTTGGCCAGCTGTTCCCCTGCATGTGGATTACTAAGTAATGACTCTCCGGGTTCCATCAACTAAGACCACACCTAAAAAAATGCCATCGGATTAGTGTGGCACCTGATCTATCAACTATGTCTCCAGACATCTGGAATGCAGCGTAACTAAGTCCTTGACTCACTCTTTCGCTTACAGTTTTGCTATAAGGAACTTAAAAAATGAACTCTTAAAAGCAACTCCCTGTGGCGCCTGGGTGGCTTAGTCGGTTAAGCGTCCGACTTTCGCTTAGGTCATGATCTCGCGGTTCGTGGGTTCGAGCCCCGCGTCGGGCTCTGTGCTGACTGCCGGCTCGGAGCCTGGAGCCTGTTTCAGTCTGTGACTCTCTCTCTCTCTCTCTCTGACCCTCCCCTGCTCACGATCTCTCTCTCTCTCTCTCTCTCCTAGAAATAAATAAAACATTAAAAAAAAAAGCAACTCCTTAAAAGTAGTATATATTTTCATTTTTAGAAACTATGGGATGCCATCAAAGATGTCATGATCCATTAAAAAAGTACAAAAGGGGAGCCTGGGTGGCTCAGCTGGTTAAGCTTCCAATTCTTGATTTCGGCTCAGGTCATGATCTCATGGTGAGTTCAAGCCCCATGTCAGGCTCTGTGTTACAACGTGGAGCCTGCTTGGAATTCCCTCTCCTCCTCTTTTTCTCTGCCCCTCTCCGACTCATGCTGTCTCTGTCTAAATAATAAACTTTTAAAAAATGTACAAAATAATAGGTATCTAAATAATACTTGTGACTTTTTTCAGAATGAGAGTAAATGTATTTTTCAAGGGTATTCTAGGTTCTGAAATATATTTTCTTATCTCTTCACATAATTTTTCTCTAATTTCATGAAATGTGTCTAATTGTACTTTAGATAAACTTTTTGACTTTTCAAGAAAATATCAAGTTTCTATGGATGAACAGAAGAGATATTGATTATTTAAAAGCTGTCATAAAATATAATTTTTGAGGACAAAGGGCAGAGATAATATTCTTAAACTTTTCCTATTTCTAGCTTGTGTAATTACAATTTCATTAGGCGAGGATTCACTGAGGATATCCAGCATTTATATACAAATTAAGCAATACAAATTTCTGATTTACTCTTGCTGTTTATATAAGACAGAGCATACTACTACAGCATTTTAGCAGAGAAAAATTTAAGGAAAGCAGAGTTTTACATTCTTTGAGAGAAACAAATTAGCTAAGAATGACGTTAATTTATTGGCCATGTTACTTGAAGAAAATAAACCTCACAATTGTTCTGAAATGTTTTGCATTTGTGACATGTACATTTCCCTTTCCAAAAGAAACGCTCAACAATATATCTTTGATTTATGCATCAATAAAAATTTCAAAGGAAACATTAGTAATGCCACAAACGTCTTGAAAGTACAGTAGCTTTTACAATAGGGAGAGTCATAGTTAAAACGGATACTCATCAGCTTCAGTCTAATGAATTATCAATGGATAATACACATTATGACTACGATAGTCATACTATTGCCTAGTACAGATTTATACGTATGAGTAAACTGTGTCCTGGCCAAGACAAAGGAAATACATCAAATCACACCCACTCTAGAGTTATATACTCTTGCAGCAGCACAACAGGAGAACAGTATGTATTTTAAAAGTTACCTTCAGCGAAGCACTCCTATTTCCATCAATTTTTATCTCAACCTATCATCACATTCGGTGGATAGCTGTGCTGATATTATAATCCTTTTTCTTTCTCTAGTCAAAATGTTTTATATATTTTTGTCATTTTGTGAATTTCCTGCTTTGGGAATAATTTTACTGTCAATTCATGAGAAGTTTGAAATGTCACGGAACTTTTGGAAAGTATAGTACTAACAATTAATATTTAACCAGAAGTACTTTTGGCAGTATCATTTGGTTGTGCGATTTTTTCATACAACGTATATGAAGGCAACAGGGAAAAAATCTGTAAAATGCATAGTTTTGACAACAAATACACATACTATATAGGACACACTGATATATGTCATAGTAGAAGCTTCTATAACATACAAATGCATTGGAAAATGAAACACAGGAACATGAAGCTATTAGGTAGTACAGACTGTCATTTTTCGTGTTAACAGAGTATTTTGTCAGCCTTATCCAGTAAAAACTCTGATGTATAAAACAACATCGCTAACAGATCTGTCATCCTCTGTCCTTCCTTTTTACTTTGCGTATACATCTTGCAATTCTCTAAAGGGCTTGCCTCCCCCATATAGCCCTTCAGGAAGTCCCTGAGCTGCCTTTTTGTGTCTGAAGCCTCTGTGCAGAACTGCGAATACTGCGTCTTTCATCTCACCCGATAGGTGAGCCTTCCCCAAATCTCAGGTAAGTGTTAAGAGGACTTGAGGAACGAGGGATACAGAAATGCTGAGGCATAGGAGCACATGTACCCCAATGTTCATAGCAGCACTCTCCACAATAGCTAAAACATGGAAAGAGCCTAAGTGTCCATCAACAGATGAATGGATCAAGAAGATGTGGTTTATCTATACCATGGAATACTACATGGCAATGAGAAACAATGAAATCTGGCCATGTGTAGCAACATGGATGGACCTTGAGGGTGTTATGCTGAGCGAAATAAGTCAGGCAGAGAAGGACAAATATCATATGTTTGCACGTATAGGAGGATTAGGAGGAACTTGACGGAGGAACAAGGGGGAGAAGAAGGGCGGAAATGGTGGGGGAAAGGGAGAGAGGCAAATCATGAGAGACTCTTGAATGCTGACAAAAACTGAGGACTGATGGATGTGGGGGGGAGGGGGGATGGGCATGGAGGAGGGCACTTTGGGGATGAGCACTGAGTGTTATGTAGAAACTAATTTGACAATAAACTATTTGTAAAAAAATAAAAAAAATAAAAACAAAAACAAACAAACAAAAAAAAAGAGGACTTGAGGAACGCTCCGTGAGAAGAAAATCACGAGAGCAGAAGGGTATTCTGCTCTCAAGGGAGGCCACTGAAAGAAAATCAATCACGTGAATTAAGAGCTTTTGATGAATAAATAATTCATACACACTAAATTAATGAACCGATTTCCAAGTCAGTCTTCGTATTGCATTCTAGGGTTAGCTAGCATTGCACCAATCGAAATGGAGTCATTTGGTGTTGCTTCATAAGATTTTCAGGACAAAATGACTGTGCTGGATTGAAGGCTACCATTTACCAGAATGTTAGAGCCCATACCAGGTGGTTGGGCACTCGCTTTCCAAAGCACAAACCAATGACTAAAACAAGTATTTCTTTATAAACACTCTGACCACTGTATTTAATAGTGTTGACATTTACATAAATGGATTGCAGTGTAGTTGTCGAACATATACTGGGATGATTCCATAATCCTGTTTTAATTAGATGGATGTTGTGAGCATAGAAAAAATCACAAGCTGCACTCCCTGTGGTGATGCCATACTGGCAAGGAATCAATCACCACGGCTCTGGTTGCCATAGAAACTGATAGCTCTTGCACCACCATCTAAGTGGCAAATGATTGGTGGTGTACTCATAACACAGGGAGAGCAATGAGTTTTTCTATCCTGTCCAGCAGCTGTGCCAGAGAGTTAATTAAAAGCAGAGAACATGAAATAAATCTAAATCTGTGAAGAAATGAAATGTACAGTACAAATTGAATTCCCGTGTCGAACAGAAATTAATATGCAGCGCAAACCACAGAGCTGCCTGAACAAGCAGCAGCTGGGAATCTTGGGAAATGTTGCCTCTGAGGCGGTTAGAGCTGAAATGTGGAGAGGGCACCTCCTTATCTTATTACCTAAACAAGCACTTTGTTCAGCATTTGTGTTGACTGATGCATGCAAATTGCAGCTTCAAATGTTAAGAGTTCCCGTTTCTAAGCAGGAAGGACAAAGCTTAACTAAGATTTAATTAACAAACTGTTAGCAACTGCAGTTTATCAGCTGTGAACACAATGTAAGTAAATGTTTCTACTCCTGTACAGGAATTCACCAGACAGCCTCTGCAAAAGTCAATGTGTTTTTATTGATAAGCCACAAATTCAGAATTCATATTTCAAATATTGCAAGCCGAGGAGCAAGTACCTGCAATGCTTTTCCAAGAAATAAGAGAAGCTCGACATAGAAATAAAGTTTATTTCCTTTTTTTCCGTAGAAGGAGCTACAACAGATCAGGCATGAAATATTTAACTAGAGAGAACCACGATTTCTTGGTTCGGTCCACCCCCACTCTAGGATTTCAGGGTTATGGTTTGGAAAAGTTAGTCTGAGCAACCTTTTCTCTGTGTGAAGTCAGCCATTCCCACCGGACAAGCAGAACAACCCAGGGACCACACTACGTAACTCTGCAGCTGCCAAATATGTGTGAGTTTATAGAAATCTGAGGAAGGAATAACATCTTGGATCATGCAATGTACCCTTCCACCCCAGCCAGGAAAAAAAAAATCAGGTCCTCAGGGAGTGAGCACAGCTGACTACAGAAGAGCAAAAAATGCTGGTAGAAATTCAGGGTGTATATCGCTATGAAACATCCACATGCACTTAATGTCCATCTAGTGAACTGCTAGAATTTCCCCTTTATCAAGATGTACTTTCATTTGATTTGTCCTCTGTTTCTGACGGCAATTGAATTACTCACCTAAAGAGAATTTACACAATTCCTCCAATCACCCACTTCAAGCATTTTTTCCAGTGTGATAAAACAACAAGGAAACACCATTCTTCCGTATACTTGTTTATGAGGATATGCCTGTATGAATCAGATTCTTTTATATATATATATATATATATATATATAGTTTTTATTTTTTATTTATTTTTTGAGACAGAGAGAGACAGAGCATGAGCAGGGGAGGGGCTGAGAGAGAGGGGGACACAGAATCTGAAGCTGGCTGCAGGTTCTGCACTGCCAGCACAGAGCCTGACGCGGGGCTCGAACCCACGAACCATGAGATCATGACCTGAACCGAAGTCGGACTCTTAAACGACTAAGCCACCCAGGCGCCCCTGAATCAGATTCTTATATGCAGTTCAAAACGACTTAGTTTGAAAGTATTGCATAGATGTGCATGACCTGTGGAGCAAAATTCTGAAGTAGCTTCTTCAAGGGGATTTTTGTACACTTTGCAGTCCCTGAATAGGCTTCCAATGACTGGTAGAATCGATGCTATTCTAATGGAAAGACCTCAAGTTCACATAGAGTGGGAGGTTATGAATGAAATGTTATTGAGATCAAGGGAGGAAGAGTTTTCAATATTATTCTAACTGTGCCATTTTGGACTTAAATAGAGTCAAATAAATTATACCACATGTATTACCGATAGAAATTGGTGGAAATTGAGTGGAATTGAGTAGAAATACCAATAATTGTTAGTAGGAAAACTATCTTCTTTCTGTCTTTCTTTATGGGAGTGTCTGAATGCATGGGAAGATTTTTCTAAAAGTATGTAAAGTGTTCAGGAGTACTGATATATGATGCCATGAGGGTACAAAATAGTAAAAACTTAAATAGTTAATGTGTAAGGCTAGAAATTTATATAATAGATATATCTTTAAGTAGACATTTCAAGATGGAAAAGTTCAGGCTCTCACAAAATTTTTAACGCCATTCAAAATATTCCTTTAAATTCGCAGATATAGAAGGTTTCAAGGTAAATGTATATCTTCAAATAGTCTATGCAGTTAGAACCTGTTAACTCTGGTATTAGGGTCAAATAATGGGATCATGGATCATGAGGTATTAATCTTTATGGTTAATAACACTATAGATGAAAGTCTTGACTCTACATCTTTTCTTTCCCATTTCCATTGCCCTGGTGTATGTCCATATAATCTCTGATTTAGATTTTTATTGTTGTCTCTTAACCAATCTCCGTGGATTGCCATTTTCATGTTTTGGTGGAGATGAAAGGGAGTTGATATGTGTAGTTTGATAAAGTTCTCCAGGTATCTTGAGAATTGGCTTCCTTTTCCTTTTATCTACCCTACCCAGGGCTCTAAGGAAATGATTCTCAAACTTATTTACGTACTAACATCAGTTAGAAAACCTTAAGGAGAGACATACAGAGGAGAACGAGAGAGAAAGAAAGAGAGAAAACACAGATCCCTGCCATGCTGCAAATCCTGATGCAGTAGTTCTGCATAGTACCTAAGCTTTCAGAGTTTAATCACTTCCTCAAATGAATTTAAAAGTACAAAATCACTTCAGGAAGAAAGGCAGAAATTTAGCCCCAACCAATTCTGACATCTATTTGTCTTTCGACCATTTTTATTGATGACTGCTTCATTTGAAGAGAGTTCTGTTGGGGTTCCATAATTTATATAAGCAATGCTGATCCTGTCATCCTCGTAGTCAATGTTTTGGACCATATTTTGTGTGATTGACTTTATGAGAAACATAATTAGCAAATGGCCTTTTCCTCAGAAAACTACATATGCACATTTGCACGCAACATTCGCAAAAAAAATTTCCCAGGATTTTACTGACATCTTGGAACTATCCCTGATAAATAAGCCCTCCTCTTTATTCTCAAGGTTATATATTTGGCCTTCTCAGAATTTTTTCTGACGTGTTCTTTTACAATATGTACTTGGTTTATTATCATTGTTACTATTATTTATCATAAGTAAGATCCCTTACATAAAGAGCTTAGATCTAAATATCTTTAGATCCATGTATCAGGCAAAAAAAAGTTTGTTTATTTTGAAAAACAAATAATACGCCTTTGTAAAAGAATGTTAAAATGCACTATCTTATTCTTGATTTGAAGTGAAACCCCAAAGCAATATACATCATATACTAAACTGAAGTACAAAAGCACTACAAATGACTTGCAGGATAACTTTATAGAAAACCTGTTCGGTAACTCTTAACCTCGTCACAACAAGAATGGAAAGGGGTTAGGAAACAGGATGTTAAAGGATGATTCTTTGAGGAGAGTTGGTTGTGATAGATGGCATCCCATATGTGGGTTTCTCTCTTCATCTCAATTCAAAAGAGGAAATCTTTAAGGAGATCTCTTGGGGAAATTGTTTCCCGTGTGATGTGGAAGCAAAAGTCAATTGGTGTCCTACCAAGCCTTCCCAAGGATGAGACGGGAAGGCTAATTGTTCTCACAGTAGAATAACAGAGAGATGTTCATGTTAGGCCTCAGTCTTCCATGAGCTACATGTAGATCACATCCAATAGAGAGCTGGTATGGGGCTTTCTTTAGAAGATCACATAGAAGAGCAAAGGACAAGGTAACCCAGACACTTCTTTAAAGTAAACTTCTATGGGGACGCCTGGGTGGCTCAGTTGGTTAAGCGTCCGACTTCGGCTCAGGTCATAATCTCACGGTTAGAGCCCCACGTCGGGCTCTGTGCTGACAGCTCAGAGCCCGGAGCCTGTTTCAGATTCTGTACTTCCCTCTCTCTCTGACCCTGCCCTGTCTATGCTCTCTCTCTCTCTATCTCAGAAATAAATAAAAAACATTAAAAATTTTTAAAAATAAAGTAAACTTTTATGGTTTACAGACCATAACATATCTGTTCTTTCCCCAGGGATGCAAGGGTTCTGAGAATCCACAGAATGTGTTTCATTTTGAAACACCTGAGTATCTCCTCCCCTTTTCTACATATAAATACAAAAGCAACCACATCATTCTCATCTGAAATATAAACTGTTCACCCTTTGCTTGTTATCATCATTGTCTGTGATGTTAAAAAAAAAGAAATTCAGACAGCCTGACATAGGATTACAGTTTTAGTCAAGTATAAAATACTTTGTCCTTCTCCCCTTTTCTCCAGCATCCCTACCTCAACTGATCTTAAGCCAGTCTGGCTTTAAGACTCACCTCTAATATTTGAGGGGCCCAAGTAACATCATATGTCTGAAGGGTTAGCTATGAATCAGAGAAACAAACTCCTAAAATATGATCTGTTCATATTCCTGAAAAATATGACCTCTTAGATTTCTGAGTGACCAAACGTGAGTTTAGACTTCTTGACATCCTTTTGGTCTTTTGCTGGAGGTTAGCAGCATAAAGAGAGCCCACTGTTGGCCTCTGACATCTTGGGAGCACCTCCTGCCTCTCTCCCTTCTGTTTACACCCCAGCTTCTTTCAGAACCATGGAAAATCTCACAGAGATACTAACAAATACACAGACCAAATGTCCAAGTTTTCTCCACGTTGCCGTAGACAGCTAGCCTCTGGCCACCCTCTAGTCGAATGAAAGCTCACACTGGCAAAGCTTCCCTCCCTCAGGAAGGTAAACCTTAAGGAAGAGCCCTGCACAGACCATAAAATCAGACTTGGCATCATTGGATGAAGAATGGCAGGGCCCTAAAATACTCCAAGCGGAGTGAGGCTCGAGGATGCTGGTTCTGAAAAGGTTTTTCTCCTTGATGTAGATAGTCTCATGGGACAGGGCAAAGCTAGAAGACAGCCAACATGGGACTCTCAAAAGATATAAGGTCCAAAGTAAAAGTTCTAGTTCCTGGGTCTTAGGATAATTCTGTCCGGAACAATCGATGACCATTATTAGTATAATGAAGAAGAGAAAAAGAAACACAGGATGGAGAAAGAGAGTGCAGGCCAACCATACCCTCTTTCTCACTGCAAGGGGCTGGTCTATGGGTTGTGCAGACTGGTGAGGGTAGTTGCTATACCTTTCACATAGTAATTTCTTTAGGCATTAAAATTCTTAGATTAGACATTTAAATTACTGACCAGGGACCTTTTATCATTTGATAGTGATTCAACTTGAATGAGACTTGCCCCAGTTCCATTCAGGGGAAGAGAAAGAAATTGTCTCCCAGGAAAACAGAACTTGTTACTTAACAGTGAATCTACAAGCCCTGATTATTCAGAATATTTATTACAACTTGGTTCCTATAAACAATGAGAATTGTTTAGCTAATCATACCTTTGTTTTGCTTTTCGGGAATGTCACAGCCAAGTGTGTGGTTTAGTTTCTTTACTATATAAACTCTTCTGGACTGTATGTCTGCGTATTAAATTTTTTCTCTGGTCTTAGCTCATGTTTCCATCTATGTTGCTCTATATTCTAAGATCATTAATGTCTCTATTTTATTGCAGTGCTCATATTTCCATAAGCTGGCCAAAATATTTTGGGATATAAAATATATACATTCTGATTATGGGAAAAGGAGAAAAGTGAGATCAGAGCAGCTTGAAACTAGGGGCATTTAAGTGCCATCAGCATTGTCTGAAGCTTCATGGAAAACTCAGACATCCTGAAGCTGATGATCCCATCCAAAGAGACGCCCTTTCACTAGTAAGGAGTATGACAAGTAAACTATAAATTGCAGTCAGCATGTATGTATTTATTCATTTAGCAAATATTTGTGAGTGCACATTCTGTACTGATCACAGAATTTGTAGACAAAACACACTTGTTCCTTTCCGCCAATGACTGGGATGGAGAGTGGCAACACCAGCATCACACGCTTGTGACCTGTGTCCTTGCACAGGGTCCAGTCTCAGAGAGACCCTGTACTTGATTTAATGTTCTCCTTTGCTGTCTTGAAATCAAACCATTTATGAACTCAGGGAGTTTTAATTTTCTCCGCAAATTACATAGCTAGCCCTGGATTGTGGGCTGTACCACAATCTTTGTCCGTCTACAGATTCCTCCAAACACTCTCAAGTCTCATCTGGATCCGGCATTCACATTTTTTTTGTGTGTGTGCCTGTGAATGGATTTAGGCTTCTTTGTTAAGACACAATACTGGCCCATTATCTTGTCCCTATCAAAAATAAAAAAGAACAGTTTGAAAATGTACACAAATCCTCTTCTGTGTCAGCAAGACTCCAAAATGACTTATTTAAATGATTATTTTGTAATGTGCTTCTGTTTGAAGAGAACAACTCTCGTGGGAAAGAGAATTGTGCAAATTGAAGAAATTGTGAAGTCTGTTCTTAGCAATCTGCAGAGATAGCACCGTGTATTGTTCTTATTATCTTTTTTTGACTTCAGCTGGGTAGTGCTCTCTAGCTCTATCTTTGAACACAGACCTGAAACCTTAGGAAACATGAAATTCTCCCTCACATTTCTCTGCTACTCTGTTATTTTTTGTTTGTTTGACTGTTGACTTATTTATTTATTGCTATTCAGCTTTAATTAAAATGTCTTGGCGGCCCTTTACTCTTGTCACCCGTCTATGTATTCCTTCTTTGCTGGGCCTGAAATTTACATTTTTACATTCTCAATCTCTACTGTGGGCAGGGCCTCTAACCCCAAAATTATTTAGTGAGTGACTGAAGTAGCTCCCCATGTTCAGGACACAGCTGAGGGCTTTACATGTGTTATTTTATGAAATTCAATAGAAATTACCACATTCCAACCTATAAACTTTTATAAAATTAAGAAAGCTGTATTTGATCCCTTAGAATACTCTCTTTTATGTCTTTGCAATGGGTATTTTCTTTTTTAAAAAATTTTTAATGTTTATTTATTCTTGAGAGAGAGAGAGAGACAGAGTGTGAATGGCGGGGGCGGGGGGGAGGCGGCAGGCAGAGAGAGAGACACACAGAATCTGATGCAGGCTCCAGGCTCCGAGCTGTCAGCACAGAGCCAACATGGGGTTTGAACTAATGAACCATGAGATAATGATCTGAGCTGAAGTCAGATGCTTAACTGACTGAGCCACCCAGGTACCCCTGCAATGGGTATTTTCTTAGTGATGCAATTCTAGTCCATTAAGGCCCTTCAAAGCAGGATGGTGAGAGAAAGAAGCCAAAGTGTAATGTAGGCTAAATACTACCTCAACCAGCCCTAGAGAGATCCCTGGAGAGTGCCTCCAGTCTGGTTGAAAAACCTTTACTTACTCAGCCATTGGAGGCAAATTGCCTTGAGAAGAGCTTGGCCTTGAGCAAAGTGGTCTTGCAGTTGAGTCAGAATCTGGAGGAGTGAAAAGCTGGAGGCTTGCTCCTGACTGCCCTCCTCGTCACTGGGCAGCAGGTTCTTTCTGAAAATGAGATCTGATGGCACATCCCCATGTCTACCACAGACTTTTGTCATAGTACCTCTTGGTCTAACTTCCTAGATTAAACAATCAGAATAACTAAATTCAGAATAAAATGGAATTCTATTTGTAGAGTGATGTGAGGTGTTCATGATATTCAAATCATCATGAACATTAGAACAGCAATCTTATTCTGTAGAGTATGCCCAAAAAGGTTTCACATTATATTTCCTCATTCTAATTATGGGTCCTTCCCACATTATAGTGTCTATTTACCACCAGTGTGAGTGAGGCATCTGTGAATATAGTATTTTATCGCTAACTATGTCGTGAGTCTCATGATCCTGGGTAGTTTCTGCCAGACATTGGTCCTGGGTGGTTTCTGCTAGATTTTACAGGCTTCAGACAATCTTTTCTTGTTTCAAAATAGAACTGCCACTGGCTTTGCTAGTCACAAAGAGATGTACTATTTGATAGTCAATTTTATTACTATTTGTATAATTCTATTATTTTTTATTATCTTCCAAAGGGTATCATTTGTTATGTTCTCTAAGTAATTTTTTAAATTGCTTGTTTGAGTAGCTTTTTATATAAAACCTCTAAACACTTTAATGTAATCAAAGGTTTTCTTTCATGGCCATAACCCCAAAACATAGTAATGTTCCCAGGACAGGTTTGGAGGTAAAGAAATATTAGTTAAATAACTAAAAAAAGTTGAATAGATGAATAAATGGGTTGGTGACACATTGGGATATTCTTAAATAAGGGTGTGAAACAGGTATAGAAATGGTGCTGTCATACAAAACTGAACACTTAAAAAGGGTCAAATTCTTTAGCTTTCTAAACAGAGCACAAAAAGCGGAGCTCGCACAGAGTAATACACGTGAGAAAGTCCAATGTACCTATTGGGAGATGTTAACCTCATGCTACGTAGCATTTATCAATGTGCTGCTATAAGAATTAATGCTGGGACAGTCTGGGGGTCTCCTAAAGAAAGCACAGACTTCCAGAAAAAGATAATGGTAGTACAATATTTCTTTTCATTAGCTGAATCATAATCGAGGTCAATGTGCTCTAGCTTTGACAAATGGGAATCAGTTTCTAGAATAGGAAAGTTGATAGCATAGTAAGTGATACGTAAAAATATATTTCATCTGGAATATCATTTTCAAAAACCTCCTCCTCATGTTGGCCCTACAATTCCAGGAAAAGTCCAAAAGAAATACAAGTTTTGCACAAAATTCAGAGGATCGCTGTATATAATTTTTCATCCTAGGAGTAAACAATTAAACTAAAACAACATAAGTGGATAGTGGTAAGAGAGGTTTCACTAAGCTAGGATGAGGTACAGCCAGTAAAAGTAGGGATTAAAAAGGTTTTCTAGACTTTTCAGAAGGCTTGTGATGTATCTCAGTGAAAAGTAATCTGGATTCAAACTATTATTAACAATGTAAGTTCAAAATATGTATCTCTTTCGTTTCATAACTAAAAGAAAGTACACCAAAAATGTTATAGATGGTATGAATTTTCTTCTCTTTTTTATGTTTTCCATAATGGTTTCTTTATATATATATGTATATAATTATATATATAATCAGGGAAAGAACACTTATGTATAAGTAAAAATTATTTGTATTAAGTTTATTTTAGTTTTTTTTTTTTAATTTTTAGAAAGAGAGAGAGAGAGAGAGCATGTGCAAATGAGGGAGGGGCAGAGAGAGGGAGAGAGAATCACCAGCAGACTCTGTGCTGTCAGAGAAGCTCAAACTCACCAACTGTAAGATCATGACCTGAGCCAAAATCAAGAGTCGGACACTCAACTGACTGTGTCACCCAGGCACTGCAAATTAGTTGTATCTTTTACTACCCTCCCCTGATGGCAAAACTAAAATTCACAACTTATTTCCTAACAAGGAAGAAGAAAATATGCTCGGACATTAAACACTATGTACTAATTCAATATCTTTACACTCTACTCTCTGTGTTTCCTAAATAATATTATTGATTGGAATGTGTCTGCTTTTGAAAATTGTTTAAGTCTGCTAACTTTAAAAAGGTGCAAGAAGCATAAGGCCAAAACATAAGACAAAAAGAAAAAAGTGAAGAAGTAAATGGGGCAAGAAAAATAAAAACCTTGAACGAGAATCTTATCAGGCAAATTGTAGCAATTGAACCAAAATGCCAGTGTAAGGTTCCTGGTAGCTTGTGTGAAAAAGGCACCACATTATTCTAATTAGTCAAGCATAAGAAAGGTTTTAGCTTGTCAAGAGGGACTGGATATATGCATTGAAATTTTTTTAATATTAACTTATTTATTCATGTATTTAACTAAACTTTATTGACCATACATTGCATGTAAGGAAATTAAACTAGTGGCTTGGGCAGGAAAAAAAAAAGAATTTTATTGCACGTGAAGGTATGGCCATGGCAAATGAAGGAGAAAAACCCAGGTCTAGAATCCTTATGAATTTTATTTCTTATGTGCAGCCGTTGTATGTTTATAAGATTTGTGTTACGTCAGAAGCTCTGTGAAGGGTGCTTGATATATGGTCCTTGATTAGAAAGCTAATACTGATGAATATCTTGTTGTTATAGGGACTACCTGTTAAATTGCCCACTTTCAATGCTCTGCCCTCTCTCCGCACACAGTTGAAACTCTGTGAATTCAGGAGTTGCGTTCTTATTTATGCTTGGTCCCTGGAGCACAGAAAGACACCTTGTTCCATACGGAGACTTAATAAATATTCCTTTAGGTATTGATGAACTGACTGAATGAATGACTACCATCTTCTCCCTGAGGCTAAGATTTCAGCATGATGTCTTTAATGTATAGATGTCACCTCTGTTTGCTTTTAATAACATTGATTTCCCTAACCACAGTTAGCTGGACCCTAACATGCAGAGGGCTTTGGGAGTTATTTTCTACCAGCTGCTCAAATTTAAAATTTGCACAGACCATCTACATATCTGTTAGGGCAAATTAAAAAGGAAGATTGTATATTTTCGTAAGAAACCTTCCCTTAAGACATCTCCCATTTGCATTATGAGCTACAGATTTAATTCTCCTTTGATCCCTATGGTCTTCAGATCAACACAAATGATATACAAGTTTTAGGATGTTGGCATAAAATGTAAAAGATAATATACCTCAGTATGAATGTGGAGTTTTCAAATATCTTCTGAGCATAGGAGTGCTTTACCAGACACAATTCCATAGGAAGTTCTCCTGTTTAAAGCTTTCTCTCATTGAAAGGATTTGAGGAGAAGACAGGTGACTTTTCATCTCTTATTCTCATCTCCTCTTTTTTCTTGTTTTTCCTCCCCTTGCACCATTTGGTGTGGTTCCTCCAAAATTTATGGCTTCTAAGAGTTAGAAAACAGCTGTAGAATGTAAGTTTTGACAGTTAATATGAAGTGTTTCTCCTAATGAGAAAGTTACATCAGTATACCTGGCACCACAATTATGTTAAAATGTGTGCCCTGAAAACATAGCAGGTTCTAATTCAACTATTGTTGTATTTAGAGACATGTAGAAATAATTCATCTCAGACATTAAAGAGAAGCAGTTTGGCTCAGCACATTAAGCAACTGGATGGAGATTCATGGGCTCAGGGTTTACAAGGTGTCTTTTTGCAGCCATGTTTGACATTGGGAAAGTCACTGCTTCTTTTTACCTTGGCTTACTCATCAATAAAGAGGCACATGATTATGCTGACTCACCTCATTTTCACAGAATGTTATTCGCTAGCACTAATAATGCACTATTCCATGTGGTTAGCCAGTGAAAAATACTATAAAGAGCAGGTAAAAGTGGTCACATTTGTAGCTACCTAATAATTTGAAGGAAGCTTATATGCTGAAGGGCTTCATGTGTATGACAAGACCAAAAGAAAAACATTGGCTAATTTAGGTTAGATTTCACACAAAAAAGTAATTTCCAGTGAAGATGCACAAAGTAGCTCAAAATAGTTTTAATCTTACTGTAAATTGGAGCGAGGGCCAGAATTAGGGCTTGAGGCAGTTGTGGGCAGCAACTGGGATGTGTGCTGGAATTCTAACAAGACAAGTATGTCCTGTTTTCAGGATCTTGAAAAGAAAGAGGATGTTTTTGATTTGCTGAAAGTTTGAAAAAAAATCTTGCTAGTTCTGCCTGCCAGAATGTGAAAGCTGGAAAAAAAAAAAAAGTCTATCATTGTAAATCTGATGTTAGGATGTTGCTTTTGACTACTAGTAAATTGAGTTTCTTAATTCTCTGCTTGAAAAGGAATAGCTATCCCAGCTGTAACAGAGAATACTAAAAAAAATAATTTAATAACTAAAATGGCCATTCTTCATTTCATATTCAAGGTAACTGCATAGCATGCCCTATGCAACAGTCCAGTGCTTTGTTCTTAGTCGTGTGTAGAACAATTTTAGATTAATAGCTGAATTTTCTTAGAGAAGAACTTGAACTTCATGGCAGGTCACTTCCTTTAGTTCAGAATGTTTTTCTTACATTTCAATCACTTTGCATTTTTATCAATTCTCCCATTGAGTGGCTCAAGTCATTTCACCAAATGATCTTACCAGATGAGGTGAGTCAACCATCTTTGGGAAAGTCATTAAAATAAAGGCCACTAGGGCACCATTTGCTCAGTTGAAGTACTATTCACACAGGCTCAAGGAGTTAATGTGGTTACTAAAGTGCTCAAAACAGTTTATTCGCCCAGAAAAACCTCTTCCCAAAACTCATTAATTCCTTTAACATGCTTGTAAAGCAAGTATATTAAAAATTTTGCATTCTGATCCACTGGCTAAATGAAGATCGTTCAAGGTGACATTTTATTACATTAATGGCTAGATCTGGGAAGACTCTGATTGAAAGGAGAAATACAAAGATCTCAGAAGCAGTAGAGGTGGATTGAAGTTTGGACCTCAGTCAACTCCAGTCATTCTGTACATACGGGATATTATTTTGCATCAGGATGATGATGCAAAAGTAACCAAGACAGAGTCCTTGCCTTGAAGTAATCCACGAGCAAGTAGGAAAGACACTTCAACCTTGGACAAGTAGCTCAATTTCCTTCTTCATAAATAGAGAAAATAACATATACTTCACACTACTATAGTGTAATAATGAATAATGTAGGTGCTAGCTAGAGTCCTGACTTGAATCCAGATTCTACCCATGTCTTGACTCACTATGACCACGAAAAATGACTAAACTCATGGAAGCATGAGTTTCTCTGTCTTTAAAATTAACACCAGCATTACTTAGCTTAACTCCAAAAGGTTATTTAAACATCATGTAGTCCAATAGTCTGATGCTCTGTTTTTACAGATTGGGAAACTGAGAGCCCGAGGGGTTAAATGGCAAAGCCCTTGTATCCAGACACATAACACAAGTAATTTTGCATGAGTCAGAAGTAATTTCTTTCGGCTGTTGTTTCATTTTCTCAGTGTATCTCTTTTTAGTCTTTATGGCCATGCAATTAGTCACAGAAATTCACATGCACGCAGATTCCTCCTCTGAAGTAGTCCTGATTTCTCCTGATCTTCCTAATGAAACTCTTGAGGTACTAGATCATCCTTCAGCTCATCAATTTTCTTTCCTTCACCTTAAGTATCAAAACTTATCTGCCCCCTTTCCTCGTCCTTCTGAACCTCTTGTCAAATCATTGCTTTCCAATGAAGTCATTCTAATGCGCTAAAGGATTACTATTCTTCCTTCCAGAAATATATCCATTTAATTATTTTTAAATTTTCTTTTAATGTTTACTTATTTCTGAGAAAGACAGAATGTAAGGAGGGAAGAGGCAGAGAGAGAGGGAGACACAGATCTGAAGCAGGCTCCAGGCTCTGAGCTCTCAGCACAGAGCCTGACATGGGGCTTGACTTCTGGGACTGCTAGATCACAACCTGGGCTAAAGTTGATTATTCAACCAGCTGAGCCACCCAGGTGCCCCAAAATGCATCCATTTTAAAAACAATCATGGACATGTAACGTCTCAGTTTTCTGAAATAATTGACAATATTGGACTTTTACATTGTTGGGAAAGTGTTTCTGGAAACTGTATTAGAAACTTTTGGACAACACCATACAATCACTTAGCCGTTGAAATAGGCTAGTTGCTAGTTTATCCAGTTGCTAATAAGTTATCTCAAAGAATAAACCAGAAGTAAACCGGGTTCATGGCAATAACATCCTTTTGAAAGCCTTATTAGTCATAGGCACAGATACTTTCTGAACCTTTCTATTTTCAATGTGGAAGCTGAGTTGAATGTAAAGTGCTTCACCCGGCAATGGAAAATCCCAGGGTGTATGTTGTTTAAACTGTTTTGTTGGTCCCCCACTATTTTTAATGATATTTTCTCCTTTACCTGAACAACCCAGAGGCTGAGCAAATGCAACCCAGATCCTGTGGTTCTTTTTAAACTCAGCTCAATTCTCAACTCTGTCTCTCTGCTTCTTCCCACCCCCCACTCAGTTGCCATGTTCAACAACACTTCAAAGGTGTGGCTGGCTTCATTTCTGGGCTTAGATTCTGTTTAAAGAAGAAGCTAAATTGGAATCAGTTTATCACCCTTGCCTAGGATTTTTAACAGAATTTAAAACAGAGAGGAACCCCAGCTACATCTAAAATGATACCAAGTGGATCAGCTGGGGGCTTGATTTTTAAAGGAGGTATTGCCCTGGATAAAGCTTGCTCATCACTGCTAGCATTGCATCTTGAGCCTTCAGACACAGAGGCTCATGGATACTCAGGGCATTTTCAGTATTTTTATTTTCTTTTTCTTTAAAAAAGGAATAAATTAGACCTATTTTTACATATTTGTCTTTACATAATGATACTTTCATTAAATTAAAGCAAATAGAAATGTGTAATGGAAGATACACAAGCACAGAAGATCCTAAAATTAATCTTCTCTAATTTATTTGGAATCAGGTCAGCGGAGGTAGTACTGAGAGAGATAAACACTAACTGTCAAATAACCTGATGGAGTAAAGAAAATATGAACCACCACAGAGCCCCCTTACCTGATCAGCTGTGGTATGAAAGTAGAACCAATGTTTTTGAAAAAGCAGCGGTCCTTTCACTATCTTTTCATTTTATCTCTGGTTTCAAGCTTTGCCTACCATATATCTTATATTTAACAAAGCCTTTATATGTCTTATAATCAATGGCTTGAACATAGTATTTTATCCTCTGTAAGTGTCATGATATGTTTTAAAGGACTTTTCACTTGGGGCACCTGGGTTGCTCAGTCGGTTAAGAGACTGACTTGGACTCAGGTCATGATCTCGCCATCCTCAAGTTCGAACCCCGTATGGAGCTCTGCACTGACAGCTCAGAGCCTGAAGCCTGCCTTGGATTCTGTGTCTCCCTATCTCTCTGCCCCTCTCCCACTTGCACTCTGTCTCTATTTCTCTCAAAAACAAATAAACACTAAAAAATAAATAAATAAAAGACTTTTCACTTGAGGTGAATGTTGAATGTTGAATGATGGAGGAGAATTCTTCATAGGGTCAGATTGGAAGCTCTAAGTCAAGATGGCAGCCACAACAAAACCACAGTGGGATAAAATAACGTGGTATATTTGTGGAACAGCATGCATTTCAAAATGGCTGGTGTGTAGGGAGGAAGCAGAGGTGACCCACTAGGAAATGAGGCTAAGGAGCAGGGAGAAGGTAAAGGCAGCATATGGAAAAGAGAGACTCAAGGACCATGAGGTCAGTTTGAGAATGCAGTAGGTCAGAAGAAAATGTGGCTAGGAGCATAGTGGACACAAAAGCCAGGAGATCTGAAGATGAAACAAGCTGAAGAGGTGGTTGAAAGATATAATGATACAGTGGACAGTGATGTCAGTCTTCAGGAGTATGAGAAAGTGAAACAAAGATAAAATACTGAGTAGGTGAAGTATGCCATTTTAGAAAACTAAAGCTAAAAACATGGAGACTGTACTAGGGTGATCAATTTGTTTAGAGCCTAACACATGGAAAGTAAGAAAGTTCCTCAAATATGCATTTGTTGGATTACATGATTCAGTGGGAAGCCCATGACTTTTGAAGCCTGGAAACCTGTGTTGATTTTCCAGCTGTGCTTCTATAGTTGTGGGATGTTGGGAAGTTATTTAGCCTCTCCAAGTATTGGTATTGATATCTCCAAGTATTATCCTATGGGATATTTTGAATAGTAAATAAATTTATGTAAAACATCTGGCACAATTTTGGGGTACACTATAAATGTTAATTTTCCTTCTTCTAGAAAATCTACTTGCAGTATGTTTGCATTCTGCAGAGCTTAAAAAGGGGTTCTGTAGTAAAGTGAGATTCAACATGATGGGCAGGAATATATAACTATTGGAAAAGAGTCAGAGGCTGCATTAAGGGTAAAGCCAAGCGGCTTATCAGATAGAACTTAGCAACTTAAGGTCGTAAGACAATTGTGAGAAAAAGAGCAGAGAAGCTATCTCCTTGATAATTAGGGCCAATGGTCCTTCTAAGCTGGTAAATAAAAAAATGTTTTTATGAGCTTATCCTCCTATGTTTATAACATAGTGCTATTTGAAAAAAAAATTCCTGCTAACCCACTTCTGAGCAATTCAAGTAATGATTTCAACCATCAAGATATTGCACCAAAATGTTTTGGAACACAATTTGCAGAGCTTAATGTGTGAAAGTAATTAGTCAAACAGCTTTATTTTTAATATCATTTAATTAAATCTAGCATTCATTATTTATGCTCCTACTATGTACCAGACACTATGTGAGGTGCTGTGGATAAAAGATGCATAACATATACCCCATTCCCTCAAAGCTCACACATTTTAGTAGGCTACTCTCTCATTACATGGATTTTTCTCATAGTTATTTTTCTCATAGATTATAGTAACTTTACATACCACTGGGCATCATACTAGGGCAAAGGTAGGGGGAAAAAAAACTGGACAAAATGTCCTAGTATTTTGTTTTTCAAAAACAGTCAATACCCTTTCTTACCAGAAGTTTATCTTGTATAACTATATTTGAGAGCCAGAAACAAAATAGGATGTCAGCTTCCAGAAGCGATTACTCATTTTCAGTGCAAGAAAGTGTTTTAGTAGGACCAAAAACAACCCAGCATCAAGAAAGCCTTGTTCCAGTAATACAGTATAGTCTTCAAAGGCAGGTATTATTTCTTGCTCTACTTTTTCAAGAACGGGGCTGAATTTTCCAAGGAAGCTCGCCGAACTTTGCTCAGTAAACCTTCTTCAAGGCCCATAGCTAGAACAATAAAACTCTCTCTCTACCTCCACACGTGCATTTCTCCTGGAAAATACCCTTGCCTTCTTGTTTTTATTCTCTCACTCCCCACACCCAAATCAATGTCTAATGATGCTAATTTAGAAATATTTCTTAAATCGATATATCTTCCACCTCTACTCTCTTTAACTTTGCCAGGCCCTTATTTATCACTGAAACCATTGAAATAGTCATCCTAAATCAACTTTTTCTTCCCCTGTCCGACGTTATTGGCAAAATGATCATTCAAATAAGAAACTTCGATTATGGAGTTCATTTGCTAAAAAGCTTCAATGTAGCCTTAGTATCTACAAGATAAAATCCGATTCTCTTTGTTTAGAATAAAACATCTTCCATAAAGTGACCCCCGCCTGTATGTTTGGCCTTTATGGCTTTCCCTGCTTCACACTTTAACTGTGGAAAACACTGCATGCCCTGTGGTATTTCACTCCTCTATATCTGAGCTCATTCTGAAAACCTTGTTCGAATTACCCTCTCCCTATCTCCTACATCTTCACTTGACCACCTTCTACACATTTCAAGAAGGAGTTCGTGTGTCATTTCTTACCAAAGCATTCTCTGATAACCTTACTTCAAGAAAGGCCAAGTCCTATTCCTCTGAGCTTGAATTGCAGTGCTCTCTGTGGATCTTTTCTTGTAGTACTTATCATCGAAGTTACCTGTGTAGACTCTGAGCCCCTTGATTCAAAAACCCTTGTTCTTAGACTTTGTGTCATTATCTTCTATTGTGACTGAGCCATGATCACCACTCAATAAATATTTCATGAAATATACTGACTTTCCCTTCATTTCTAAAATATGTACAGCATATTCATCATGGTTGTCATTCTTCTATGAACACTTCTCACTTCTGCTCAATCTTACTTAATAAAATAGACAACTTTAAATCTGGCACACATGATATTTTATGATACTTGGTGTTAGTTTTCCCAGCTGCGCATATTTGGTCATTTATAAATATTCTATGTTTTCCAGCTCCGAATCACTTTTATAATTTATTAGGGAATTTTACTCCAAACTTACCAGGTTTCATTGGTAGCCTGTGGGAAGAAACTAAAAAAAAAAAAAGTTACCCAAAATCTAAGTTAATTATAATCCCTGTTGTAATTACAAACACTCTATGCATTTTATTAACTCCTTCAAAGAATCTTAACTATATGAAAGAGTGAAACTTAATTTTGTGATAATCATACTAATATTCTCTTGATAAATTTATCTATACTACCCTGGCCCCTAATGGCTAAAATTTTTGTTTCAAAATAACCAGGGGCCAGAAGCTAGGTGTGTTACTATTGGTTTACCTCTCTTGCAATTGTGGCTGAACATAAGTGTAAGTCCAAAAAGTTATGAACAAATTTGTATACTACTTTCTTCGTTTTAAATACATATCAGCTCTCCAAGTCCAGTGTACCTACCAATTCTTTCTTGTATCCTTAACAGACCTTTTGTGGAATCCTGAGTGATAGGGAATACCAATAAATACTGGCTAATAGTTTTTAGTGTCCACATAGACTTTGATCATTTCAGTATAAAGTAAACTTCATTTGAAATGCAATAGTGCAGCTTCTACAAAACCTAAATAAAAATATATTAAGCTAACCAATACTTGTGGTTAGATCTCATGAGAAATTCCTTGGATGGAAGTCATAAATAATTGTACCTTAATTTAAGAATGAGGGAAAGTGAGGGAGATCTGGAAGAACCAGCCCCATACTGCTTTCTAACAAATAAGATGAAACCATGTTTAAAAGTATTCTTGTCTGTAAGGCAAAAGCATAAAAATGTCATAATATGACTCCTGTAACTTAGGGGATTTGGATTTTTTAATACCTGCTGCCTCCATATCAAGTAGAATTGCCTTGTCATTTAAGTTGATCATAGACATCAGAAGTGGTATTTTTGTTGATTTTCCGGGTAACAATATTATTTCAATTTAAGGTTGATCTATTTGACCTGTTTTTACTCCAATCTTTCACAGAGAACAAAAATGTTAGAAAAACACTACTAACAACTTAGTATTATGCAAGTATTCTCATTCTCAAAGGAGATCTGGTCAAAAAGAGTGCTTCTGTGTTAGATACCCAAGTTGAATAACAGTATGTAAAACTACTGCAGAGTAGACAAAGCACAGCTAAACATGTATTCAGTGATTCAGTGCACAGGAAGACCATGATCTTACCCCTAACCTCATGGTCTTTATCTACAGACCTAATTCTAATCCATTGAGGAAAAACTAACTCCCTGTTCTTATAATAATGCACATTCTAATAGTGACCTCAGTGAAGAAAGGAGAGCAATAAGGTAAATACAAGCAGAATATTCTAAGGAAGGAAACAGAGAAATTCTAGCCAGCTGTGCACTGGAATAACAAATATGGACTAAAAAGTAATTCATATAGAATTCTAACAGAAGGGAAAATATAGAATAAATAACCCTTACACTAATGACAATGACAGTTATTAGATGGGTCGCTTGATTGAAGTTGTGTGGTTTGGGATTTGGCACGCCATCTTCCACCGCTGCATAGTTATGGGACACTAATGTTTCTTTAGGCGATGTTGACAGCATAATGGGGAAACTCAACTCCCTAGTTTACTGTTCATTATAACTTACCACACTTTGCAGTTCCATCGTTTTATGCATCTGGACACACAAAAAGGACGTGCAGTCTCCAAAGGACACCTAAAACCAAATGGATAAACAGAAGTTGGGTTTGCTTTTCTAAGGATTGACTATATAAATGAACAAAAATACTTTACTTAAATACTTACATTCCTCATGCCCATAGGTTTAAGAGATGTGCATTAATGCTCTTGAGAATCTTTACTAAAATACATACTTATTAAAGAAAATTTGGGTTTATATAAAAAGTTAGAAAATAATGATCTTATAATCATGCCTGCTCTTAACTTTTTGAAAACAGTTTTTGAAATAAACATACTTGTGGAAAAAACTCATAAAACAATTTTCACAGGCTCTCGACTGATAACTGATAGGAATCTGTGCACGGACTGCACAGATCTCCCTCACTCCTTGATAGAGGCACAGGAATACCTCTAAGGAATGTGCTTACACTAGTTCCCCAAAGGGTTTCCAGTGAAATTAATCTGCATCACTCACAGCTTGATAACAGATCCTTTCCTATGTTCCTTTCATTTTTTACTCTTTTGCTGGTAGTTCTTTAAAATAAACTGCCAGCACCTGACACTTTGTGTCAAGGTCTGGGTGCTTTAAACTAAGGAAAATGTAACATTGAAAATTAAAAAAATATATATAGGCTCTATAAGAAGTTAAAAAAGCTGATGCATAACTTAAAAGATGGATGAAAAAGAAGAGAAATATAAATATTAGCATCATGATTCTAAAAAAGGATAATTCTGTAAATATTATAGATATTAAAAGATAATAATGCAGTAACATGAGAAACTTTATGATAATAAATTTGTCAAGTTGGAAGAAATGGATAATTTCCTAGAAAAGTGAGTCACTGAAATTAATATAAGAATGAACAGATAATCTGAATAGTTTTATCTGTTAAAGTGATTGAATACATAAATAAAAACCCTTTCCCAAAGGAAATTTTATGCATGTATTCTTTCACCAGTATATTTTATATATATTTTATAACTATATAAATAATATAAATGAATATATCTTATAAAATATATAGCAAAACCTTGGATTACAAGTCATTTTGCAAGATGAGCAAATATTTCTAATAAATTTTAGTTTGATAAACAAGCGATGTCTTGCAATAGGAGTAATATGTGATGCCAAGTGTCAAATAATCACAACTGAGCCAATGGTTTTCTCTCTCTCCCCTCCCCCCTCTCGCTGTAGGATTGTGGGTAATTCTCAGTGCAATGTCACATTTCAGCAAAATTCTCGAAAGGAGGCAAAAGCAAGTGTCATTAGTAGGTTCCTTGTTAAAGGAACCAATAGGTACCAGTGATTCTTTTAGTGATGATTTAAGTCATTCTACACAGTAACCCTTCTCTCCCGTGTCTTCCTCACACCAGCCACAAAGGTTTTCAAAGATAAGTGCAGGCTAATTTGTTCATTTTCTTTATATTTTGTATTTTCTTTATTATTTTGTATTATAGTATTGTAATCATTTTTATGTGAATATTTTTGGGCTGTGCAATAAATCATCTGAGTTTCCATCATTTCCTATGGGGAAATTGCTTTAATATACAAGTGTTTTGGATTACAAGCATGTTTCCAGAATGAATTATGCTCACAAACCAAGGTTTTACTGTATTAGTTAATTGAATCTAGTGATCTATAAAAAGTGTGTCAGGGTTAAATTGAACTTTCTCCAGGAATGCAAGGTTAGCTTACTATTTAAAAGTCAACCATCATAAATGATCATATTAAGAGTATATAGAGAGGTAGAAAAACAATGGTTTGCTTCTAGGATATGGGTTAGTCATATCCGGTATAAAAAGTAGGATGTGGGACATTGGGACTCATGTTTGGAGAATTTCTAACTTGAAAAAAACACTCCAGAATGGGTTATATATTTTTATACTGTGTACCCAATAATTATAATCCTTGGGCAAGTTACTTCATTTCTTTGTTTTTTAGTTCTCCACTTTGCAAAATTGCAATCCACAAAGTTTGCAACTCCCTGAACTCACAGCACATCACTATAAGGATCCAAATTTCATAAAATGCATGTTAAGACATTTAAAAATACATACTGCAGGGGCGCCCCAGTGGTTCAGTTGGTTAAGCATCAAACTTCGACCCAGGTCATGATCTCACGGTTTGTGAGTTTGAGTCCCACCTTGGCCTCTGCATTGACAGCGTGGAGCCAACTTGGGATTTTCTCTCTCTCCCTCTCTCTCTGCTCCTCTCCCAATTCATGCTCTCTCTCTCTTTCTCTCTCTCTCTCTCACTCTCAAAATAAAAATATATATAGTAATCCTTGGGCACTGCATATACCTTTATTGTTGTAATCTAATTTTTATGAAGACCTTGATTATGGTGAATAGAGATTAATGACGTTGTATACAAAATATGGTATCAGATAATGCAATATTATTTGATGAAGAGTTGTAGGTAGATATATAATGGTTCGGTTCTTGAGTTCTATGAGTGCTTAAAGGTTTCAATCAGAATTTTAAATTCAGCAAATAAGGCCCATCTTTATTAGTGTCTTAAATTTCCGCCTCTGCCAAGGAGAAGTAAGCTAGAGGAAACCAGATGAAAATGAATGAGTAAATGTCATGCATTTTACAAAGTCTGATTTGGTTCTCTTTTATGTTTGACATAATAAATCCTAGGAGTTTTGCAGTGTTTTAAAATATTGTGTAACCCATACAATTGGCTTCCTATAGACATAGTTAGTCCATTGAGGGGAAAAGATTTGAAGATTTCCTTTTTTGTATAATATGTTTATAAAATAAAACCTATAAATATAATTCACAAATCTGCATGTCTCCTAAATTCCTAGTGGTGTGGGTGAAAGAAAGTGTAAATATGAAGCACAATCCTCTCCACCAGGCACTGTTATTTATCTCCTTGGTGTTTCACAGAATTAAAGCCACATACTTATAATACGGCATACCCACGATGCTTTTATTCATCTGGTGACATGCCATCTCCTCCTTTAACCTTGGGAAGCTTTGTAAAAACATTGAATTATGTCCTTGCTCTCACTGCTCTTGACTTTCTACTTTACAGAATAAGTATCAATATATTTATTGTTGAATGAACAATAAAGCAAGAATTTTTCTTTTATAAAAAAAGATTTCACTATGATGCTCTCACTTTTCCAATGCAACGGAGCCAGTATCATTTAGTACCTTATTCACTATGATATGTTATCTATCAGAGGATTTGGTTATTCCTGTTTTTACCATAGAGCTTTTTAATACAAATGTATCTTCCAATACTTTATCATTATAGTATCCATATACATGGTGGAGTTTGTGAAAAGCTCCAGTGGTTGTAATCATCTATGACCATCTTTTCCTTACTGATTTGCTATGAAGAAGAAGATTTTTGGAAAGAAGGAAAGCCTTGGCGGTCTTCTGGTCTTCAAAATTGAGATTATTTTTGTAAGCGTCAGGTATAAATTAAGAAAACTTGTATAAAACAAACCTCTCTATTGCTGAATTAATATGTTGGTGAAGTCTTAACCAGAAGTAAAGTCTGTTCTGACCCCAAATGAGACCTTCCATCCTGTGTCATTTACCTATTTCTGTGTCGCTGCTTTATTTTCTATGGCCACAGTCTGACCTAATCTATACTAGAACAATCACCTCTGGGTATCATACCATTTGTACTTATTTTGTGACTTTTACTTTCTGGTAGTAATTTAGCATATTTTGCACTGCATATATAAAGTTTTCAATGAATGCATCTCTGGAACTTTAGCTACTTTTCTTGCATTTTTTCTATTGGACGGATTTTCACAATGCTTATGGAGATCTGTTTTCCTTCTCACTGTTTCATACAGTGCCACTTGCTTGCAGCTTAAAATTTTCCTCTTTCTGACCTCTACCATCTTTTGCTTTTTCTCTGCAACAGTAGTGAATTCTTAGCATCATATCCAGTTTTTTTTCATGGTAAAATGACAAGTACTTAGATAAGCACTACTTGAAAAATTTCTTTCAGGGTGAAAACATAATTGACTCTGATTACCCCTGTATCTTAGTTTCTTTCCTAGATTGTGAACTCTTTGAGAGCAGAGTATGGTCCTCCCATTATATCCCTAGCACCTAACGCAGCACCTAGGAAATAATAGTTATTCAGTAAAAGTTTGTTGAGTAGATGAATGGATTCATCACCAGCAAATAATCTGTCCATGTTGTGGGCTTCAAAATCACCCTACTGGCAGAGGATAGTTAGATCAGATGATGTTTTGGGATTTATTTTTCTACTTGTCTGATACCATGACACTGTGCATAACTTAATCATTAGTATGCATATAAATATTCTGCTCGGTCTGATGCAAGGTCATTGTATACTAATTCAAATGGTTCTTTTGGAACCACAAAAGTTGGCATTTTCACTTCAGAATCACCTTATTGGCAGCTATCCACTGTTTTGGATATGACCATAAATGCCTCCACTGGCAAATCATATCATAAGTGATCCTGCCCTCCCCCCCAAACCACAATTCTGCTAATGGCTACAGACTTATAAATACATTGCATTTATAGAGGATGATGTTTTTTAATGGCAATAGAGTCTGAAATAGCCACAGGTGACCAGTTTGGTATTTACAGTGTGTGGTATTTCCGGAGAGAAAAATCTTTGTTTACTGACTGTCTGACAGTATGGCTTCTGCAGCTGAAGTAAACATCATCTGTGGTTCAGCAGGAAGCACACACCAGACACAGTGCCTGGGTAACTGCTATTAGATGATCATTGATTATGCTTTTAGTATTTTCAAGGGCAAGAAAAAGTCTGGCTAAGATTATACAGCAGATAGCAAACTACATCCTTAGTAGAAAGGTCTTTGAAAACCTTTTCTAGCTTTGGCAGTGATGTACTATATGCTGCAGGCTTACCATGTCTCTTTAGCAGGTCATATATTTTCTTTTATGCTCAGCTGGGTTGAGCTAAGATCAATTTTTAAATCACATTGCTGTATTAACCATCTCCACCATTCGAGACTAGGTGTATAATTGTTTGCTATTTTTAAAGAAGCCTTACAGTTATAGAACTTGGGAGGGAAACAGAGTAGGACAAACTTATTTCCCCAGAAATGTTGGGTTATAAATTAAAATTAAATCAATCATGTGTGTAAGAATTCTACATTCCAGAGGAAAAGACCTCTTTTATATCTGTAGAGGTATGTAAAAGAAAATAGAATAACAGTAAAGAATGGCTATTGAAAAATTAAGTCCAGAAGAACAACCAGTTTTTCTATATTATTCCAAACAGGAAAGTGGTACAAAACCATTTGGGACACATGCGAAATGAGGAAAGAATATATTAGAAGAATAGCATTTGGCATCATCATTATTATTGCTATTATTATTAAATCTCCTAGTTTAGTCATTTATACATTTTATAGAAAGTGTAACCAGTAGTCAAACGAGTAAAGTGTACCTGGGACTTCTCTGTGTTATTTTTACAACTTTCAGTGAATCTACCATTTTTTCAGAATAAAAAGTAAAAATAAATAACATTTTTGTGGATATCAAAAGACAAAATATAACACTGATGATATCCTAGATTTTGATTTATTAAAATTCTGAGGGGCCTCCTTGGTGGCTCAGTTGGTTGAGCATCCGACTTTGGCTCAGGTCATGATGTATGGTTCGTGGGTTTGAGCCCCACAATAGGCTCTGTGCTGGCAGCACGGAACCTGGAGCCTGCTTCGGATTCTGTGTCTCCCTTTCTCTTCCTCACCCCTCTAAAAAATAAGAAACATTAAAAATTTTTAAATTCTGAGAAATTTCTTAGTTTGCATTTTTTATATGGATTAGAACTGAACTTTTTGGAATTGACGGAATCAGTCAGCAGATATTTTAACTTGTGTCAGTAATGATGGTGAGTAAATAAGTTAAAGTCATCTTCTTTTCTTCCTAACAAAAATGAAAGAGCCTCTATTAACAGTAGTGTGCATTGAACAAAATGATAGAAGAAAGTAGATGCTTTTCACTGCTCCTAAAACAATGAGAAAAATGATGTGTAAATTGAAACTTGTGAATATTGGAAGGAATTAATGGGAAAAATCAGAGCGTGGTGTGAAACAGTGCATTCAGTGAATGCGGGAGCCAGAGTCTGATAGACAGACAGATGGTCCCGATGACCGTGCTTAGGAAAACTATCCTTTATACATCTTCAAATTTATCTCATAGCCTTAATGCTTAAGTTATCAAGAAAAAAAAATTTTTAATTCAAATAGGTAGACAACATATGACAACGTAAACTAAGGAAAGCAAAATAAGTGGCTCAGAGGAGGAACATTAAAGGCACAAATTTGAGTGTAGAAAATCAGTATAATTAATAATGAAAACCAATAAGTTGGCCTTAAACGTATAGTTAAATAGGTATTCCATTTAAAAAATACCATTTTTGAACTAGAAACACTGATTATGCAGATCCCTTAAAAAAAAACAGCATGTGAAAATAGGTAGAAAACCTCTAAAAAAGAATGCGCACTGACTTAGTCACATATTAAGAAATAGTAAAATGTTGTAGTAGTTCAAAAAGTTGGTCAGGTTGCATTAGAAGAATTTTAATTGAAGTGAATAGAGAACCTAGTAACATATTTTTTAACAAGGAAGACAAAATATAGATGTATATATTCTTAGTACATCTTGTTAGCCATGTGAGAAAATGTAAACGCATCTTTATCTCACTCTGTATGCCAAAATGTACCCCAGGTGTTGCAGAAATTTAAATATAAAGTAGTGGAACCATGAAAGTAATAAAAGGAAAAGGATGGGATGTTTAATATTCTTGGAATGAAATCCCTGAAGCCATAAACAAACAATAAAATGATAAGACCGACTAAGTAAAAACGGAAGACCTCCGTATAGAAAAAATCTTCAAAAACAAAGTCAAGAGGCAAAAGACAAAGTAGGAAAATAATCTGCAATGTATTTTTCCAAAGAAAAGTTTCATATTCTGAAAAGAAATAGCTCTCATTATCTGATCCCTAAGTTTCTACCATCACCAATTTCTAACACATTTGCTCTTGTCTCTCCTTTCACAGCTGAGGATTTGCCGTTTTCCTTAAATATTCCAAACAACCTCCTGATATCTCAGGGGCTTGGTCTTACTGTTGCCTCCAACTAGAATGTGCTGCTTTCAGATATCCACATAGCATGTACCCTCACAGCTTTTAGTTTCTGTTCACATGTCCCCTCCTCAGATACATTCCAGATTATTATAGCCACATGACTGCCCTTCTAGCTCTTTATTTCTTTCTGCTATTATTTGCTTGATATGATTTTAACTATTTATTTATTGTCATTCTTCCTAACCATTCTCAAAGTTCTTGTGAATAGGAACATCATTTTTTCATTTATAGTATTAACAAACATTAAAATTTGGGTGGCATACAGAGTTTATAAGATTATGGGCGAAAAGCATTTCTTTAGGGAATGATGTAGAACATTCTCTCAAATGCATTCTTCTACCTTTCACTGAGAAGTTACAGATCTAAGATTTCATCCACCTAATATCACATGTATATACAAATATATGTTAATGTTAGTATTATTAGTCATAATGATAAAAATGGAAGCAATAAAAGTGTCCAGTTGAGGTCAAATGAACACATTACTAAGCACCCAAAAATGGTGTATTACACAGCATTTATAAAGAATGAAATAGATTCATAATTTGTGGTATAAAAAATGAACAAAGCTAAGCAAGAAAAGCAATATCAAATCCAATGTGTATAATTTAGTTCCATTTATGTAAGAAACAAACAAATAAAAAAACCCGAAGTTGATAGTTACCACACTGCAGAGAGTGGGACAAAGTGTCTGCTGTAAGAGTAAGACCCAATTTTCTTTTTTAACTTATTTTTTAATGTTTATTTATTTATTTTGAAAGAGAGAGAGAGAAAGAATGCCTGAGCAAGCTGGAGGGAGGGGCAGAGAGAGAATTCCAAGCAGGCCCGGTGCTGCCAGCTTAGAGCCTGACATGAGGCTTGAACTTACTAACTCTGAGATCATGACCTGAGTGGAAACCATGAGTCGGATGTCCAACTGACTGAGCCACCCAGGTACTCCCAGATCCAATTTTAAAATACCCTTTTTCACTATTCATTTTATCATTTTATGTGTCATTAAAATAATACCAACAACCACAATGAAAGAGAGAGACTGGCTGAGGGTAGGGTGAGAGAGAAGTCTGGACAGTGATCAGGCTGGTGAAGGGACAGAAGTTTGATGATAAAGAGCCTTAGAAGTCAGGAGAAAGTGTCTGTCTATTGAGAGAAATGGGAATTCACTGGCGGGATTGAACTCAACACAAACTTCCCAGCCAGTTTGGGCAGCTCCAGGATTTGAACCAGCTTTGTCTAATTTTTCTCTACCCAAACAAGATTGTTTAAAGGGGCTAGACAACATAATTTAGAAACTTTATAACTGAACTAATTTATCTACCTTTGCATAAACATGCTATATTAGGTTTACCTAATGGTACCATATCCACCCTGGAGAGCAGATGCTCTGAAAAGTAAAATAGATCCTTTAAGCTTAAATGTATAAAACACAATTATGTGTCTAAATTAGACATATCTTTAAAAAATTAAGTACGTTTATATACCCTCTGCTCTCAGATGGGGAGTTATATTTGTACTTCTCTAACTGGAACACCTAGGAGGTACCTATTTATACAGTATATTCGTATTTAATGTATATATTGTATTTAATGTGATATGCAGAAATTTTGCCTTAAGTGATTGTGATGGAGACTGCTAGTACTAACTTTTCCATGTACTCTGAAAACATTATAAATATAAATGGAAATGTATGCTATCAGAGGAGATATTTAAAGCTCAATAAATAAGTAGGTAAATAAATAAATAAAACTGATATGACAGCTGATATGAACAATTCTAAAATTTTGCTTTAGGAAATGATTTCCTTTATTAAAACTAAGAAAGTAGCAGCTAAGGCTTTAAAGAAAACCACCAGATTTTCTTTTTTTGAAGCAATTCCATTCTATTAGTACATCTTATTATGCTACACATTTACTGACTATTGAATAAAAGTAAGGCTAAAAGATTTTTTCCCCAAAATTATGACTCCATCAAAGATATTTTGAAGTTCCTTTGATGTTCATATCCTTTCTATTTCTATTTCTCCTTCTCATAAAGTTACACTTGGATTATTAAACAGCTTTCTAATAAGGGGTAGTCTTGCTTCCAGTCCATTCGATACAAGCCAGCTAAAATTCTAGTTCGTTTCTGTGCTAAAGCATCTTAAATGATGCTCACTGTTCAAAGGATCGTATCTCAAATCCTTCATTTGCCTCTGACAGCCTTTAAGATTGTATTATAATATAACTGGATTGGCCTGTTTTTAGATAATTAGAAGAAAATGGTCCCAATCTGTGGGGTCTGAGGCTGAGAGTTAGATCTTTCCATAGAGAATGGGGTAAAAAATGGAAGAACTGAACTAGAAGAGGTTTCTGAGAAATTCAGACCAGAACACCAAGGCTGTTAATTCTTCCCCTAAAAAGTCAACAGACACCATGCCAGGGGTCAAAGTAGAAGCATGGAGGGAATGGAATAGGAGTCATAATCCATATAAATGTTGTCCTGAAGTGGTGGTAAGGATGGAGAAAACTTCCAGTAGTTTAAGGGGATTTTTCCAATTGGTTAGTGGAAAGTTACAAAGGGAAAACAAGAAATCTTATCAGGTAGTCAGAAATAAAATCATTTTAGAAATAAATATTGTATCTGGGTAGCACTTCACCATTTGTATTTTATTCATCCTCTTATAACTGTAGGTAACAAAATAACAGCCAATATTTATGTAAAATTTAATTACAATATGCTAGGTGCTTTGCATGGATTATGCCATTTCCTTCCTCAAAATACCCCTATGAAGTAAGAACTATAATTACCATCAGTTTATATAGTGCAGAACAGAAAAAGCAGATGATATGCCCAAGGTGACACCGTTAGTAAGTGACATTGTTGGGGACGGGAGCCATGGTTTGCTGCTCTGGGCTCCTAAGCTACTTCTACCAATAAACTGCTGCATATTCTCAGTGCTACGCAACTACAAATATAATGATAGAAAAAGAGAAATCAGAAACCCAGTGCTTATCTGTAGAGGTGCAGTTGCTTTTCTGAACAGATACTGAGACTAGATTTGTATTTTTCCTCTCTTTGAGGAACAGTGGTTTGTTTTGTGAATTCTCCTTTACTCTCAGTTCAGTTTGTGCCCTAGGCTAGACAATTCCCTCCAGCGTATGCTGTTTGGCTGGCCAGCTTATTCCTACCTACATTCTTTTTTGATTGGTCTACTTAACACTTGCTAATGTTCTAATAAATAATTTATTTTTGTTACTTCAGCCACTTTGGCACTCTTAAAAACAATCTATTTTAGGTAATGAACAATAAAGATGTTTGCAAAGTAACTGTCTCTGGCTTTTTTGCCAAAGGAACCTGCAACATTAATTTTTCTTTCAGTTTTTTTATGACAAAACACTTAAAAGAGAAAAAGGAAACGTGGCTTAGTAATATTCATTTCACTTACTCTTATTTAATACTCTAATAACAAAGGAAATATTGTGCTACCTTTAGCAGATAGCTCTCTATATTTTAAAATTGTTTTCAATGCTTGCTTACCTTTATAGATGGGGAAATATTTTAGCTATAAATTATTCTCCTAACAATTAACAATCTATTAAGACTCCAACGTAATCATTTCATTATATTGGATTCTTTAGTTTCAGTCTGCTGAGCGTTAATGCAGCTTTTAATGTCATTGGCTTTTATAGTCTCATAATGAGCTCCTTTGTTTACTACACAAAATTATCTTTTTATTGATGTGCTAAGGTAGACACCTACACTAGAAGATCAAAATAAAATAAGATTTTGTGATTCAACTCTCATGTTTTGATTCTTCAGTGATTTTGTTATCTCACTGCTTGGCTGCAGGTGTTTTTGGAGATAAACAAAAGCCTTAGAGCTCCTCGCCCATTACACATTCACAAGTCAATAGTATCAACAAGGTACATTGTAAGGACTCATTCTCTTATAGAGGAAACAGTTTAATGTAAGAATAAATTAAATTAACCAAGAAATTCTGTTTCATGGGATCAAAAAGACAATCAAAGGACAAAAGATATGTGAGTGGGGAAACAGATTAGGGACTAAGAGTGGCATTGAAATGAACCCCCAAATGAGAAGTTTAAAATTGGTGTAAGGGTCATTGAGGCTCAACAGAAGGTTTGGGAGAAGAAAAGGAGAGTTTTGAGAGTCTAAAATAAAGACTGGAGTGATAGCATAGTGTTTTACATATTCCCTAATCTCCTCCCACCCCACCCAACCCCTGCCCCATGACAATAAAACCTGCTGATGGATTCCTTCTCCTGTATTATCATATTCAGGGAACTATATGCAGATTTGGAGACCAGCCAGAATCATTGTCATACCCATTCTCAAAATGAAAATATTTGTTCTTCATCAGTTTACTCAACTGACATTTTGTGTCCTTATCCTATCTGCTCCTGTGACAGAAGACCCTGAGATCTAGAGTACTTGGATAGGAATTACGTGGGATTGGGAAAGGGACGAGTTATGGTTTGTATACAGAAAGAAGTAACATGGATTATGTGTGGAAGAAGATGAATTCTTACTTGAAGGATAATGAAATATAGGAATCCTATGGAAAAATCCCATAAGGTGGTTTCTATTTTCTCTGAATAAAATAGAAGAATGCTCAAATGTACAGGAAAGCGGCTGTAAAGATTTAGAAGAGTGGCTAAAATTTAGAAAATATCTAAACCGAGGTGATCAGAAGAGGATGTAACCAAGGAAAAGTAAACAGATTTTATAGCTGAACTGAGGACCCATTGGAATCTGCCATCTGCATCTGTACGTTAACACTGAAATCTAGGTTTTCATGTTTCCATAGCAGTGCTCTGAAATGGGGAGGCAGAGAAAGCAAATAAATAAAGAGGTATAAAAATTAATATTATTAGATATAATCTAGCTGAAATGATGGAACACAATTCAATATTAGGATGAAAAGGAAATACAGAAATACAGAAGTAATTGCTTTTCACTCCATAAAATCAATGAGAATGGGCAAAACAAAACAAAACAAAACAGCCCCCTGCCCTGCATCAATTATTTCAGAGCTCTAACCAAAGACTTGTAGTAACCAGGGGAAGATTTATTCAAGAAAAACATGGCTGTATCTCAGCAATAACTGTCAGTTTTGTGGCCTTTAAGCTTTCTCTATTTGCATCTCCTGCTCTTCCAACATTAGTTGTGAAAACCAGCAGGGGAGCAACTGGAAGAGCAGAACAGGGATAGATTTATTTCAAAGACTCATTCTCAAAATGCTGCCATCATTTGACTTGCCTGGTGGTTCCCTAGAACATCCCAATTGCAAAACTACTTACACTGACATGACTTGGAGCTTACTCAGCATGACCAGCCATTTCCCTGGGGGGCATTGTGAAAAAGAGCATTTGTCATGAAATATTACAGGCAGTTGTTTAAGTGCATGGTTTCCTGAGGTCGTAGGTAAATGGATGGCACAAACGCTAGCGTAGACGAAAAGCTGCAAATGAAATGCATATAGGGCTTTGAAAAGCCTGAAATATCACTGGGAATTCAGAAGGCCATGTACATGCATAGAGCACATGCCCCAGACACCTTTCTTTCCTTCTCAAGAAAGTCAGAAGAAAGCCTTGAGCTCTCATCTCTGGTTGAACTTGTGGCTCTGTACAAGCAAGATGTGAGGCAAAGACAGATTTGATAAATACCTGGCCAAGTGTTGAAGGTCTGCTACTTGACAAAGATTGATTGCATTTTCCCAAAAGTCAGTTGCTCCCACACAGTGGGGATCTACTTCTGGACTCCCTTATGTTCCATTGATCCATATATCTAGCTTTACACTGATACCACACCATTTTTCATCACTATAGATTTACAAACTTTTCTTCTTTCTCAAAGGTTGTTTTTTGTTGTTTTGTTATTTGGGTTCTTTTCATTTCTGTATGAGTTTAGAATCAGTTTTAGTCTATCAAATAATCTTTTTTTCAAAAGGATTGCACTGGAAATTTAGTTTAATCTGTAGAAAACTAAGATCTTTGCAATGTTGGTCCTTCTAACAAGTGAATAAAGAATGTATCTTCATTTATTTAGGTTTTAAAATTTTTCTCAAAAATGTTTTGCATTTTTCAGAAGCCAAATTATTCACGTATTTTATCAGATTTATTCTTAATACTTTAAACCTTATGCTAATTTAAATGGTATTTTTAAAATTTCAATCTCATATTGTGCATAAATACAACTGATTTGTGCATAATGATCTTGCATATTGCAAATCTTGCTACGTTCTCTTGGACTTTCTTTGTAGAAGATCATGCCACCAGTGAGTCAAAAAAGTTTTAATTCTTCCTTTCCAATCTGGATGTCTTTTATTTCTTTTCCTTCCTTGTTCACACTGGCTAGAACATCCAGTTCTAGCAATGTTTAATAGTAGTGGTAATGTGGGAAGTGCTTCACTTTTACCATCTTAGAAGCAAAACTTTCAATTTCCACCAATAAGAATGCTGCGAGCTTGTTAAAAGATATTTTTACAGGTTGAAGAATTGCCCTTCTTGTCTTAGTCAGTGGAGGCTTGGGTTGGTTAGTTTTCAGTCAGAAATAAATGATTTTGCCAAATGGTTTTCTGTATCTATTGACAATAAGTACAATAGTGTTTTTAGTTTTTAGCTTTTTAATATGATGAATTCTACTGATGTTGGTAATTTTTGAATGTGGTACCATCCTTGGATTCTTGGGATAAAGTATACTTTCTCATGTGGTAGTACCTTTTATACATATCTAGATTTTATTTGCTTCTATTTTAATGAGAATTTCGTTGTTTTTGTCCATGAGGGATAATGTTCTACAGTTTTCTTTTCTTGTCATGTCTTGGTGGTTTCGTACTGTATAATAGTGGCCTTAAAAAAATGAGTGGTAGGGTATTCCCGTCTTTAATTTTCTGGGAGTATTCTATAGGACTGATAAAATTTCTTTCCTATACCTTTGGTAGAATTTACCAGTAAAGTAGTCCTGGCCTGAAGTTTTTCTTTTAGGAAGGTTTTTACCTACAAATACAATATGTTTAATAGACATAAGGCTATTCTTGTTATTTATTTTTCTTGAGTGAGATTTGGTATTTTGGATCTCTTAAGGAATTTGTTTATTTCATCTAGGCTGTTGAACCTATTTTTACAAAATTGCTTATAATATTTCATTATAATCCTATTAACATTTGTAGAACAGTCATCCTCAAATTTATTTTAATTATTTTCTTAAAGAATCTTTTTTAGACATTTCTTCTTCTAATTGCACCCTCAACCCCCATACATAAACTCTTAATTCCATAAATATACTATAAGTTTCTTCATATCATATATAGTATTTGATACGTAAGAAGAGTAACGTGTTTTGCTCCCCCAAACCAAATTTACCCCTGTAAGGGAATCATCACCCCATTCAAAATGCACACTATAGAATCTGTAGTGGAGTTCACTTCTCTTATTCTTTTTATTAGTCTTTTGGGTGTGTGTCTTTCTCTGTCTTTCACTTTTTTGATCAGTCTGTCTACAGATTTAATCTAGTTTCTCTCTGTTATTAACAGACAATTTTTCTCAACATGGAAACCTGGGGAAATTCTCAGTCACAGCAAATTATTTTGGTTTTTCAAGAATAATAATAATGTAGGTTTACTCTTTATGCTTTATATTTAATTTTTCTTTTTTCTCAGGTCTTGAATTTACTGTATTATCTTATTTGCAGCATTATCTATATTCTTTCTATAGTTTTTCACATGTTTACTATGTATTTAATAGTTTCAGAACTTCTCATCATTCACTAAACATTTTTGAGAAAACACTAACATTTATATTAAACTAAGAAACTAATTGTGTAAATGTCTTGTTGGATGACATAAATATTGAAGAATAAATTACTATTTTATCTAAGTCATAAAATGTATTATTTTTATATAGGGAACAGTAGTACTCTCTTCCTCCCAAGAACACCTTATACCTTCTATCATCTTAAATTCATCAGTAGTAATAGATTACAACATTGTGATGCCTATCAGGGTTCACAGAACATGATAATACTATAAAAATTAAAAACAATAATAACCATTACCTTCATATTGTGCTTTAGCACTTATAGAATACTGAATAACTTCTCTCAATTGATTGTCACGAAAACATTCTGGGTTAGTATGATAATATCATTCTTTCAAAATATATACATAAGGATTCAGCAGTTTGACCATAGTTGCCTATAAAACTTTTTTGGTAAGCTTAGAACACACATGAATTTAAATACACAAAGCTCAGTATCTGTAATCTTAAATGTCTAGGTTTGTATATACTCTTTCTTTGTAACTAGAGATTGGTTTTTGTGCCTAGCCCAAAAGATATTTGTAGCTATTCAGCCAAAGATGAATACTAAATATTTCTACTCTTAAAAGCTTTACAATCATTGCTACAAAGGAGGGAGATAATACAAAGCTTTCCATGCTGTCTGAAATCCAACTAATAGCTGATTTTATCACTTCCTACTTCTTGGTTAGAAATTGAAGGAGAAATTGCATCACATATTTGGATTAAATGATGAAAAAGTATCCAAAGCTCATTGTGACAGGTAAATCTCAATTCTTCAGAAAATATAAGTCTGACCCAAACAAAGAACTATTGGAATTTTAGGATCCCAGGACTAAAGTCTTATATGTCACATCAGGGGACACCCAACTTCTGAATTTCCTTTTCTCAGTAGTACGTCAAATATGGAGGCCAGACCCATGGAAAGTATACCGTTTAAAAATTAAAAGTTGAGTATATTGTAAGAAGAGGTTCTGAAATCAATAGCCACTAAGATGAATATAATTTCTGTTAAGTATAAAAATTATCATTTGTATATGTGAGACAACATAGTAGTTATTCATTAAGAGGGAAAAAGTGTGTTGAGGATATGATTTTGCTAAGGGAGGGACAGTGAACATTACCAAAAGTAAGTTTTGCTGATCGGGAAACCTGAGGAAGTTACACGGACCTTGTATTCAAGTTTCCCTACTCACAAAATAGGATTAAATGAGTTAATCCTAATAGTCTGCTAAGAATTATGACTGACACATAGTCTGTGTTAGGTAAATCAATCAATCAATATTATTTCTTGTTTAAAATGTATGCTTGTTTGTTTATTTTTGAGAGAGAGCAGGCACACAAGTTGGGGAGGGGCAGAGAGAGAGGGAGACACAGAATCTGAAGCAGGCTCCAGGATCTGAGAGCACAGAGCCCGACAAATGGCTTGAACCCACAAACTGTGAGATCATGACCTGAGCCAAAGTCGGATGCCCAACTGACTGAGCCACCCAGTTGCCTCAATCAGAATTATTTCTTAGAGCTTAGCATTTTCTTAATTTGTGCATATCTTAGAAACCAAGGATTAAGTATTTATCTTAAATTATAAACTGATAGGCTAATAGGGGAATAATGTTTATCTACATTCCTTTCTCTGAGAGATAATTTTGGTGAAGATCTTCCCAGACATATGAAAGGTTGGGCCAATTTTACAACTAGAGTGGGCCAAGTGTATTGGTTATAACAGGATATGCTGTTATAACCAATACAGTTGGTTTTCTTGTGCTGAATGCCACAAAGGCCGATTTTTTTAAAGTTTGTTTATTTAATTTGAGAGAGAGACAAAGAGAGGGAGCATGAGGGAGGGGCAGAGAGACAGGGAGAGAGGGAATCTCAAACAGGCTCTCTGCTGTCAGCTCAGAGTCTGATGTGGGGCTCCATGAAATCATGAAATCATGACCTGAGCCTAATTCAAGAGTCAGATGCTTAACCGACAGAATCACCCAGGTGCCCCACAAAGACTTTTTCTGAATTACATTTTTTCTCTATCTGTTTCTATCTGTTCATCTGCCCACCATAATTACTCAGGAACTTGGTCTAAGGAAGCAGCCATCATCTTAAATTTTGCTGGTTGTGGAGTCAGAGGTAAAAGAAGCTCTGGAAGGTGTTCCCCTGTCACATCAGTCCACTCAAATCATGGACTAAAATTTGGGGATCTGGGAGTTTAGTCATTCATGCTTTCCCAAGTGAATAAGAACCAGATGTCTGTGAATTGCATTATTAAATAATATGGATGCCTGGTGTGTGGACCTTAGGGTCAGGATGGGAAAAAGGGAAGGAAGCAGCCCATTTGGTTAAGTGGGTTGATTGCTGTAGTTCTGGATCTGACAACATTCCTCTGCTCACTCCCATACTCTGCTTGCCAGCCACCAGCATGCACACTCACACTGCAAGGCAAACACTCTCATTCAGTTACCGATGTTTCTTAGAGAGATAAAGAGAAAGAAAAGCACCAGTTTTAATCTGTCTTGTTTGTGCCCCTAGATCAGCCAAAGCTTGTGGCTCTGTGGACTGGAATTACTGTCACAGCAGTTTACCATATGGCATCATCAGTTACACCTTGATTTATTTTGTGAATAAAATCTATGGAAAGTTTATTTGTCTAATGGGCCAATGACACTGGAGTGTCAAAGTGCCTTTGCATTAAAAAATCTAATCTTGGATTAAAAAATCCCCCTACAGAGGGGGAAGGAAGTAGTTTCATCAAACTGAGCTAAAAGGAGGAGGAAGAGGAGGAGGAGGATGTAGTGGGGGAGGAGGTTAGGAGGAGGAGGTGGAAGAGGAAGAAGGGAAGGAAGAAGAGGGAGTGGAGGAGAATGAGGAAGTGGAGGAGGAGAAGGGAGTGGAAGAGGAGGTCCTATGCGTGTATCAGCCTTCATCTCCCATTACCTGTCCCAGCTTGAGACCTCATACCTCCTCAGGACCACTATCCACCCTCAACAGGATGCATGTGGCTCTCTGCTGAAATTGTGCCCATTTCAGACAACCCTTCCCTACTATACTTTGTTGCAGCTCTGTGCAAGTTTTAAGGAAGAGAGAAGGAATTTCTTGCTGTGTAGGATTCTGAATCCACATAGGGCCAGGACCCAATTACTAACACACTTTGGGGACATATGACAATAGATTGGTCACTATCACATAAGCACAGATGTGCTGCTTTATCTCAAACGTTGCCCTTAGTAACGAAGACATTTTTTTCCGAAGCATCTTTCATGAAAACAACTATTGGAGGCAGAATTGGTCTTATTTAATTAACTTCTTACTTCCAACCCTCAGGCACAGGAGAAAATAATGCAAAATTACCATGAAACAGTTGGTGACCACCTACTGATTTTTTTTGCAATATTTCTAAATGTTTTTATTTCTGTTTAAAAGCACTTTATTCCCTTAGCATTTCAGTTACCAGAGAAATTCAATCCTATCAAAATAAAGGAAACTAGTAGAAAAGTGTTATATTGTCTACTTTTTCATTGCATTATCTGTTTCTTTTTATGCTTCTCATTCACTCTAATTCTATTTGATTCAGTTACATATGTTTCCTATTTTTTATAGTATTGAATTCTGCTCTACTCCACTCAATTTTCATGCATTTATCTTTCCTCTCCAAATACCATATTGTTTCAGGGACGCCTGGGTGGCTCAGTCGGTTAAGCGTCCAACTTCAGGTCAGGTCATGATCTCACGGTTCGTGGGTTCGAGTCCCACATCCTGCTCTGTGCTGACAGCTAGCTCAGAGCCTGGAACCTGCTTCAGATTCTGTATCTCCCTCTCTCTCTGGCCCTCCCCTGCTCACAATGTCTCTCTCTCTCTCTCAAATAAATAAAACATTAAAAAAATACAAATACCATATTGTATCATTAACTTAAGGCAGCAGAGTGAAGAGAATTGATGTTTTTTTTACCTCTCTTAATATCAGAATGCAACTTGTATTCCATTTATCTTTATTTGCTCATTTTTCATTTTTATCCAATGGAATTTGAATAGAACACTGATATTTAATGAGCTGGAAACTGATTTTGAAAATGCATACATTGGAATAATACATAGTGTTTAAGTTGCATAACAATATTAGGATATGAATATATAATAATACCATTAGTAGTGTTTTCATTTGTTTGTTAATAATACTGATGTATTGATAAATTGCACAATGACCCTGAAAAGGTCCCTTTTTTCATCTGCCCTTTCTTTGCTGCAGAAATTGTGATGAATAACAAGAGATGTGGATCAACACTTGAAAGAAATAAAAGCAGATGATATTCTGTTGGTGCTATTATTTTGAATTTGTAGCTTTTGTAAAATAAAAACATTTCTCAAAAAGAATTTCACAGAAAACCCAAATACTTGATAAATAGTTCTGACAAATTCTTTTGCTGGTGTCTCAAGTTGTATCTAAAAACAAAACAAAACAAAAAACAAGCTATACCTCCATTTGTTATGTTCAAGTCAAAATACAAGAGTGATGTCAAAATAAACCAGGCTTTAAAAGTAAAACAGTTGTTGTGGATGTCCTGTCTATGGGAACAAACTTCCACAAGTTTCCATATATGAGCGCTAAGTAGCTGTTTTTACATATATGTAAAACTTGGATCAAGAGGCACGTCATTTAAGAGCCACCTGGGTACCCGAGTTGGTTAATCATCTGATTCTTGATTTTGGCTCAGGTCATGATCTCAGTTTGTGAGTTTGAGCCCCATGTTGGGCATTGCACTGACCCTGAAGATCCTGCTTAGGATTCTCTCTCTCTCCCTCTCTCTCTGCCCCTCCCCTGCTTGCATTCTTTCTGTTTCTCTCAAAATAAATAAATAAACTTAAAAAAAGAAGCAGGTCATTTAAGATAAGTGTGCGCACAGTTACCCGTGACACTGTATAAGTTGAGGAAAGGGAAACAGTAATAAAATTAAGGTAACTGTGCAGAAACTTATCAGAAGATTCAGTTAAGTTTAAGGTGGTTGATATCAGAATGTAAATATGACTGTGAGACTTGAGATGCCAGGAGGCAATGTCAATAGTTTCATGAACAATCTGCATAGAAGATAATACCAGAAACTATAGATACAGAATCCAATTGTAATCATGATATTAAAGAGAGTATGTTTTTATCACATCAGCTGAAATTGATCATACTGCTTCATGTATCCATGACTTTTTATAAGCTATCCCTGTGGCCACATTCTCTTCCCTGACTTATCCACCTAGGGAACTTATATTCAATCTTCAAAATCAGTTCAAATATTAATCCTCCTATGGAACTTCCCTGAACCCGGGTTAGAATTGATTTCTTCCTATGTTATACTACCACTAAGGTACACTTACTTGTTTACATTGCTGGCTTGTCAAATGTGAATTACTTGAGAGCAAGAATTCCTTCATTTTCTTTGTATACATTACTGGTCCCAGTAGATGTAAATGTGTGCTAAATGAATGCTTTATGTGATTTTAGTCATTATAGCTCATGATAATTTTTTTTCTGGTAGAAACCAGTTAGCAGGACCAATTACCTTCTTTCATTGCTTCTGAGCTTAGGATGCTAAAAGCAGGGGTTTGCATATTGTGTCGGCAGGAGAACACATATATAGGTCCTTTAAAATATATTGATAGAACAATGTAAAAAGAGGATGGATGGTGGAGAACAGATTATATGAAGTTAATGAAAGGAAGTGATGAGGAAGAAAAGAATAGCACAAATTGTAGATGTTCGGTTCTATCCAGAAGAAGACAATCAGGAAAATATATTCAGGAGACAGCAGGTGTGGTTAAAATTTTGCTCAAGAAAAAGAAAACTTCTTGTTTTTGAAAGACCAAAACCAAATATTATTTGAACTTCTATTCAATCCTCTTCCTACTCTGACTCTGTTCTTGCTGACAAATTGGGAAGACATTTTCTTAGCAATCTCTCTAGACACTGCTTTCTACTCGCCCATTATCATCACTGCTCTATAGTTCCCTCTCCCAATAGATTGTGAGTTACTTAAAGTCAAGACCCTAGCTTTATCTATCTTTCTTTTTCTTTGCCAGAGAATCATAATTTATTTAAATAAATATGTAGAATTTTGGTCATTTTTATTTTTTTAATGTTTATTTATTTTTGAGAGACAGAGAGACAGAGCATGAGCAGGGGTGGGGAGGCAGAGAGAGAGGGAGACACAGAATCTGAAACAGGCTCCAGGCTCCGAGCTGCCAGCACAGAGTCTGACGCAGGGCTCGAACTCACAAACCTCGAGATCATGACCTGAGCCGAAGTCAGACACTTAAGTGACTGGGCCACCCAGGTGTCCCGAATTTTGGTCATTTTTAGAGAAATATTCTTTTTTTTGTGTTAGGTAAATGGGGTCTGGCCCCATTTATATGAAAATTTACATGGAACACTAGAATGCTAACAAATTCTATTGGCTTCAAGTTAACAGTAAGCAGTGGTGCATAGGGAATTTGGTCAATAGTATTATAATAGCACTGTGTGGTGACAGATGGAAGCTAAACTTCTGGTGAGCACAGCATAATCTATAGACTTGCTGAGTCACCCTGTTGTATGCTTGAACTAGTATAACATTGTGTGTCAACTATACTAAATAAAAAAGAAATTTAAGTAACCAGTGATAATACAATAAGTTGAGAAAAACAGAAGATCTACTTACTAAATATAACTGGGAAAGTTCTAGAAATATTCAAAAATTGTTTTTGTAATTTTCTAAGAACCCATCATAGAAAAATAGAAATAGAGAGTCAAATGAGAATAAAGAAAAATTATATTCTCAAAGATGTTCATTGAAAAATTATCTTTAGTAATGAGAGTTGTAAACATACCAAATTTCAACAAAAGGAAAAATTGTTAATTATTCCACATTAACTCAACGAGACATTTATACAGTCACTAAAATAATACTTATAAAGATTTTACAGGCACATAAGTTATTATAAAATTTAAAAGGAAAAAAGTGAACTGATAATTGCAAATGCTGTGCAATTGCAATTATGCTAAATATACATACACTAAATGGAGAAACGGATGGAACGAAATATTATTATAGTCATGGTTTTAGGATGGTAGGATTATGGCTGTTTTTAATTTTTAAAAATTATCTTTAATGTTATAGTATTCAAAATAAAGACAAGAGAAAAATTTGAGTTTTTTTATATCTTGAGAATTTAATGTTGAACAAAAAAAGCAGTTCTCTATAAAACAGCTTACTATATAATTCATGTATTCACATTCCTTAAATATTTAGTACCACCTACTGTGTCCCTTAAGCATTTCTGTTTTTTTTTTTAAATACCAGTCCTGTCTTGAAACAAAAGAAAACTTATAATTACGTACGTCAGAAGTCCAATACCCAATACTCAATACCTCAGCTCAACATAACCCAGGGCTTCATAAAATTAATGATATATATATTAAATTTATATATGTATATTAAATATTATATATTTATAAATTTAATCTAATTAATATTAAATTTTTAAATTTAATTAAATATTTAATTAATATTTAAATTAAATATTATATATTTATAAATTTAATATACATATATAAATTTAATATATTTTAATATATATTTTAATATATATATTATATTGTATATTTATAAATTTAATATACATATATAAATTTAATATATATATATCTCATATATATAGTCAGTAGCCAATTGAAATGTGTTGTGGTGGCAGTGACCACACCAGGCAGCTGCTGTCATTATCACTGACATTTTTAGCAGAGGCGCCAAGGATTAGAACAGTTGGGGAGAATTAAGTGTATCGATCTCTGAAAATAGTGCCCCTCAATGAAGGTTTATGGCAAGGTCTGGGTTAAGTAGCAAGTGCCTGGAGGTTATAAATAGTGCACCCTGAGGCAGTACCTAATGGACCAGATTGTAACATTAAAAAGCCAACGATGGCAATTTGGGAATGTGGTAGAGCAGAGACTTGTAAATACAGTTAAAGGATGACCACTCATCTGAAAGCAGCCCTCTGGCACCAAAGACTAATTTGACCTTCAAGACCATTCCAATGCTAGTATTTTCCCCTAAAAAATATCATTTATAAATGTTGAGGCATCCACCAAGTCTGTAAGCCAGTCAAAACTTCAAGCAAAAAGCAGACTGTGTCCATCTTTAAATGCTTTCATAATCATGAAAGAACAAATGTTTGGAAAATTCTTTTACAAGGCAAGATAAAAAAATTTAAAAGTGAAAAATTGGAAGTGAAAGATTAGGTTATAGTATTTGAGTTCTATGTCTAAACTGGACTCAGAGGTCTAGGGAATGGATAATTTATTGGTCTCTATTTTGTGACTTTCCTCTAATTATACAGAAACAATGTCCACGGGTAGTTTGATGGTGGCGGCAGTGAAGTGTACGTGTCTGCGATTTTGTAGGCAGGACCTATCTAGACTGCAGAGGGACCCGCACTACAGTTTTGCCCCTACAAGAGCCAGATTCTCCTTCCTAACTGCCAGGTCACACTTTTTCGCATTTACAACAAATTTCAAGACTTCAGCCCCTCCTCAGACCAATCCCTCCCTTTGCTCTTCACATCACCTGCTGTAATAATTGCTGGCACTGCCAAGCTTTTACTTATTAGGAGGAAACCTTGGTTTGTACCCGTGGAGAGGAAAGAGTAACAAATGTGCTTTTAAAAAAGCTGGGGGCGGAGGGCGGGAATTAGAATCCTCCAAGCATCCTGGAAAGTAAGGCACTTGGAGATACATTGTCCCTGAATCATTGCAGGACTAGCCTAATTATAAAGACATCGAGGACCTGGGGGCAGCTGTGGGCCTCCTTCTCAAGAGCAGCGGGAGCCTTTGGCTGCGACAGCCCTGTGTGGTCTTGTGGTTCAAAAGGGAGGATAAAAACAATACGTGTGGGAATCTGTGGAAAGAGTGAGCTTTTAGGACTTTGTCTTTGAACATTTAGAGTAAGGACAAGACTCACATGGCAACCAAATGTATTTTCCCTGCTTAACTACCGCTTTTCAGCCTGATCGGCACCTACTGTCTTAATTAGGGACCTCGCTCTATACAGAAAAGATGGCACAGCAGTGCCGCTTCATGTTTATATATTCTGCACAGTCCCCTTTGGATTGTAAGAGCTGTTTTTGATACTAAAACTGATTTGTATCTCTTTTTTCTCCTTAACCTTGGCTCTACAGTCTGTTAGATGTCTGCGGCGGTGCTCACCTCACCAGAGGGGCCATACCTCACTAGCCAGACAACACTTTAGAATAGCTGCACCAGGAATGAAAACAAGTGGGATTTAGCGCTCACACCATGACCCTATAAAACCCGACAGCCAGATGGTCAAGCACATTCTAATGACTGCAGCTAAACACAAAGGGGGGAAAATGTATATGTATAAAAGTGTGAGGGAGACTCTTCCATTCAAATTTTTAAAGGTGCAGCTGGCCAAACTCCTCAAAACCTATAAAAACACCGCATGGTAAAAATTCCCCTCTTTGTAATAAGATCAACTTTTGCAACCAGTTCTTCCAGAAGCAAAGGAAGGGAATGAACATGTTTTTGCTGCCTGTTCTGATTTGAAATATCTTGGCATATACTTGACAGCTCTGGCTGTTGCTGGCTTTTGGGCCCTACTCTTGTCTTAATCCCTCCTGCCTGCCTTTCAGTGTTTTGCCAGGAAAAGCACTCGTAATTTCCAATTGCACAAGAGAGAATGCCTGGCCACTGGTATGGGTGCAGCGGGTGCAGTGCACCCATTGACCCTTTGACCTTTGTGGATTGCATCACCTTTCAGAGTTGACAGTAGTTCAGGAAGCAGCAGAGAGACTGGGTTCAGTGCTCATAAAGAATGAACTGTGCCAGTTTAGAGTTATCCAAATAGTTTAAAAGTGAGCTGTTCTCCTTTAGCAATAGGTGTTACACATGTTATCATGAGAAAGCTGTGAGAGTTCTAAGCAGTGGCGAAGCCTTAGTTAATCATCTCTGTAAAAGCTAAATGATAATGGCAGAAAACAAGAGAGGGCTAAATATAAGGGAAGGCAAGGTTAAAGGGTATCTCTATGTGTTCAACATTTTATTCATCCAAAGTAATTCAAGGGGTTCCCATGCTTTAAGAGGAAGCACAGTACGATCCACTTCAGGCATTAATAAATGAGAATAAAGCCCTCTTTCACAATAAAATTCATAGGTGTTTTAAATTAATGTTTCAGAAATGACTTGAGTATTATAAATATGACATAGTGACTAGACGTTGTGATGGTGTGTTTTTGAAGACTATATTTATACATTTATATCTGCTCCTATGAGCTAAGAGGCCCAGGTGGGAAAGAAGAAATAAACAGTCAGTCCCGGAGGGAGAGAGGAATAGAATAAATAGCAAACTATTCGATGGAAGTTCCCATGAATGACCTGGTCGGTCATAGTAGAACCTCTTATCACCCTCGGCAAGGACTATCTTAGATTTCCTATTTTTTCTTTGAACTGACTTGAGGAAAGCTTCCTTCTTACATGGATACTTATTTAAAAAAATTTTTTTTTACATTTATTTATTTTTGAGACATAGAGACAGAGCACAAGAGGGGGAGGGGCAGAGAGAGAATGAAGCACAGAATCCGAAGCAGGCTCCAGGCTCTGAGCTGTCAGCACAGAGCCCGACGCAGGGCTCAAGCTGACAAACCGTGAGATCATGACCTGATCCAAAGTCGGACACTTATCCGACTGAGCCACTCAGGCGTCCCAGGAACTTATTTAAACATGCACCTGAACCAGTTTCTAGAAAACCAGAAGTAGGCAGATGCTTCTCTGACTCTGATGGTGGTGACTCCCTTACTGACCATTAAGCCATCCTATTATAGCTGCTTGGATCTGCCCTATTGTCATGGTGGTCATCATTTTGCCTACCCCTTCGTCTCTCCCTCAATTTGTATAAGTCGACATTGTGAATGATGACTTTTAAAGGCAGTAGAGTGTGGAAATGAACACAAATCTGGAGCCAGATTCTCCTGATTCCAATTCTTATTCTACTCATTACTAGCTGTGTGACCGTGGGACAATTATTTAATCTCTCTTTGTGTTAGGTTTCTTGTCTTACAAGGATTGTGTAGCTGGACCTACTTTAGGATCATTGTGAAGATTCAATGACAATTATGAAAGTAGCACACTGTAATAACTATATGTCTGCTCACATTTATTTTTCTTCAAATGACTTGGTAGGCTGTATTTCCAGATCGTGGATAGAATATATCATGGCATTGCTAAGAGAAGCATAATCTTTGGACAATGGAAAAGGAAAGAAGGAAAATTGAAGGGTGGATCTGTACCTTGCCAAAGAGATGATTCCATTTTACTTTGTGCTGAACCAACCTCATCCGCAATATTCCTTACTTCTCCAAGTCGTGAAAAATATTAATTACAGTGTTTAAGAGATGGAATAGATGCCTTTACTACAGTGTATATTTTACTTTTAGAAAGGGGAGGATAGGTGAAAATTGTATATGCTTACATAGAACTTTTATTTCAATTTTAAATAAGGTATTAGTATGTACATACATGCATCAAAGCTCAGCAAAATGATACTTTGCAATCAAACTGGAATTTGACATGGAGAATTTATTTGTCTCCAAAATGTTATGGGAAGCTGGAAGCTGGAAGGAGCAAGAATGGCAATATTTGTTTACATCAGGAATCTAATTTTTTATAGAAAATATTTCAGAGTTTTGAAAAATCTCCTGAGGCACACTTATTGAAGGATTTTTTAAAGTTCAATGCTAGAAGTAAATGACCTAGAACCATAGCCAAATTAATTTCTTGAGCAAAGGAGCATAAAAGGATATATGGAAGCTTTAGTGTCTCATGAGGGGAAAAAGGTAGAATAATTGTAAATCACAGATAACCAATCAAAGCAACTGGCGATTTGTTGTGATACCTGCTGGTGCCTCTGGTGGAAACTGACTTAAAACATCGCAAACAGAAGTGTAACTAAGACGGTATGAAGTAGAATTCTGAGACTTGGCAAGAAAACATGAGAAAACAAGAAAAGAAACGAATAACTAAAACATCCATGAAAACCCATGATCACTTTAATACCTTAAAAGTATTTCAGTCAATGAATGACCTTTAACTTTGGCCCACATTTAGGAACTCAGCTTTCAAACAGAGGATCAAATGTCCCATGTCTATTATGTAGTCTGCTAATTGAAACTAATGTGGCCAAGGGGCACCTGAGCGGCTCAATCGGTTAAGCTTCTGACCCTTGTTTTTGGCTCAGGTCATGATCTAACAGTTTCATGAGTTCAAACCCTAGGTCGGACTCTGCTGGCAGCATGGAGCCTGCTTGGGATTCTCACTCTCCCTCTCTCTCTTCCCCTTCCCCACTTGCACTGTTGCTGTCTCTCTCAAAATAAATAAATAAATAAATAAACTTAAAAAAAAAAAGACACTAATGTGACCAAAATAAATATAAATAAATGCTGTGGGGAAAAAATGGTTTCTGACATCAAACCTATGGAGAAAATATATATGCATACTGGTTTCTGTCTTTTTATTTTTTCAAAATACAAAATGCAATTATAAAATATAGGATACCCATTTACAGAGTAGACCCATTATTTGCATGCTTGCTCTCAGATCCACTCTTCACCTTTCTAGTTCTTTCATTTGTGTGGGAGGCACTGACATTTCTTATGCTTTTCTCTGTGTTTTCTGATTTCCTGATAATTTTGGCCAATAGGAGGCATGGAGACAAGATTGGAAGAGAGGTCAAGGTGGAGATCCAAGGTCCCTCTTCGCTACCCAGTCTGTTCCTCACCCCTCTCTTCAATGATTCCAGCTTTATCTCTTCAGATACCCATTCTTTCATATGATTTCATCTTTTGCATTGCATCTATCTTTTTCTTTTAAAAAGACTTACTTTCCTTCTCCAAATTTCTTATTTATTCTTTGGTTTATCTTTAAGATTCAGATCAAGTATTCTTTCTCCTCTGAAGCTTTCTTCAGGCCCATTAGATGGAATTACTCTCTTTCTTCTGTGACCTTGTAGCCTTATCCAGTTGCCTTCTTTAGATCTTATCCTATTTTACTTTTTTATTTGTAATTATTTGTTTTACACATGTCTTTTCCATAGACTGTGAGATTTTCAAAGTCAGGGCCCCTGGGTTATTTATGTTGGTATCCCTGGTACAAAAACAATGTCTTGGACAAAAACAATGCCTTACAAGCAATATTTGTAAAAGAAAATCACAAGAAAGAAAGGAAGAGGAAAAATAAAGGGAAAAATATATACAATCTAAATATCTTAGAAAGAGAATGATTAAACTCTGAGTCTAGAGATACCTTTTTAAGAAGTGAAAGAGAAAAGATAGTTAATCTTCTATTAACGGGGAATAATTCCAACTTCCTAAAGATCCTTACTGAAATGTGAAGTGTATGTAAGCAAAATAAAACTTTAAGCTTGTTAGTCACTGATTTGACAGTTAAGGACTGTGCAAAGGTAAGATATTGAGAAATTTAAGTAAGGTCTTGAAAAAGCATTAAGAATCATTAAATAACATTTCCTTCCTTCTTTCCTTTTTCCCTTCCTTCCTCCCTCCCTTCCTTCATTTTATTTATTTTAACTTTTTTCTTTTTCTAAAGAGTGGAGAAAAGCATCTTGAGGAAAAGAGCATTGGATAGACTATAAATTTCTAGAACCCACAACCACTGGAAGTTCCACAAAAGCAAATGCTAAACTTGTTGAAGACACCTGTTTTTCACATGCAAATCTGTAGGACTCTGGTTAGACTAAATTACACAGCAGGAAGTAAACTTCTGTCACCACTGAAAAATAAATATAAAAAGGTTGGAGAAAGTCTCAAGCTTGTTTTCCAGTTTATAAACAGGGATGTTGAACTTGGAGTGTTTAAAATAATATCCAGTTCTGCCAATTATCTCCCAGGTCATTTGAAAAACTGAAAACACCTATAAGCAAACTTGCACTTGTTTTTGAAGCTTTGCACTGCAATTTTCTCAGTCTATAATTCCCTTCACATAGAACTTACTAAGGTTGCTTATTCATCTCATTCAAATTTTAAATTGCGTATCATCTCCTTCCACAGTTGTTTCTGTTAAACAGCTTAATAATAAGCCACAACCCTCAGATCTACTTCCACAGTTCCTTCTGACCTGACAACGTAAGGCTTTGTATACCATCCATCATGAGCTCCAAGAGAGAGGAATCCTGATCTGCCCAGCATGGCCCCTTATATAATAAAACTAAAATTTATAAAACAAATTAAAAATGAGACTGAACAAGGTCACTGATTGTGTGATTTCCTCAGCTGCAAGTTAGTAGATCTGGTTTATTTTTTAATTGGTGTAAATATTTCAGACAGGCTAAAGAAAAGAAAGAATGATATTAATTTTACATCATTCCTCTTAAAAATAAGAAGCATGTTGACAGATTTTAATCCCATAATATCTGGAAAAATTGCTCCTTCCTAATGTTCCATCAAGTGAATGTGTGGACGGAAATGGAATCTGTAACTTTATTTTGGATAGAAAGCTGAAACTTACTTCTTTGTTTATAATTGCAGAGTAACATATGAGAAAAAAATCCGAAGGTCACAATAGATACATATTTATTTTATTATATATATTCTACGCATTCTATACAAGCAACTCGGATTTAGTTGTGAACCTCCTGCTTTGTGATTAAAGATATCAGAGATAATGGTTAGCCTGGAATGTAAATTTTCATATGCTTTTATGTCAAGAGAAAAGAAATGAGGTTTTTAGTTGAGTTTACAATATATTGGATTCTTTTTTTAGTGAAGTGTCAGGAAGCAGTGGACGTTCACTCTAAGGTAATAAAAGTTTTAAAAGGCTGTCTATAATATTAAATCCTGAATTTGAGGAACCACTGTGTTAAGTGACTAAAATATGCTCATTGATGGAATGAGTTTCCTATGTGGAATAAATAATGTTTGATTAAATCCATTTTTTGCTTACAGGATAAAGTATTGTGTCTGACAAAATTAAATTTCCTCCCTAGCCCACACATTAGCATACTGTGGATTTTCCAAGCTGCCCTTATACGTGAAATAATATAAGCTGAAATGAATGAAAGTAAAAGTTATTTTAGTGGCAATTCTCCAGTGCTTTCCAGAAGTTTTGATGGCAGATCTGCTCTTTAAGGCTAAAAAAAGTTGTTGATGATGACCCAGTGGGCTGTTATAACATCCTCTCTCAGACCAAAGAGTGACCACAAAGAATTAAAAGATATCCAGAAGAAAATCTTTACTTTATTCTAATTTATCATATTTACAAGAGCAGCAAGAGACTGTGTTAGATTATTTCCTCTAAGAAGGGACCCATGAAGAAAGGTGCTATTAATGGAAGTCAATCAGAATCTAGATGTAGGGGAAAAGAAGAAAAGAGAGTGGTGGGACATATCTTTAAGAAATGCATGGAAAAAAATAACCTCATAACAGGGGCACCTGGGTGGCTCAGTTGGCTAAGCATCCAACTTTGGCTCAGGTCATGATCTCACCATTCGAGGGTATGAGCCCCTCACTGGGTTCTGTGCAGGCAGCACAGATTGCAGGAGGTAGACATAGAACAAAACTGCATATTTGTGTTTTCACCATATTTAATTTTAGGCAGTGATACAACCATTTTCTGAAAGCCTAGATTTTAAAATTAGGTTTATTGAGGCTAAATGCCTATGGAGTAAAATTCAATCTTTTTGTGTGTTCATTTTTATTAATTTAGACAAATGATCACAATTATGTTACCATCATTATAATCAAGTATAGAACAATTCTCACCATTCCAAAAAGACCCCTTTGAAGTCAATTCTTTCTAGAGTGTCACATAAACTTAATTACGGATTGTGCAGCTTTCAGAGTCTGGTTTCTTACATTTATTATAATGCACTTGGTGGACATTATGCACCTGCATGTATCAGTAGTTCATTGCCTCTGGTGTTGAGATAGGCTGTATTCCACTGTAGGACTCTGCCACAATTTGTTATCCACTCACCAGTCAATAGACAATTGGGGTGTTTCCAATAAGTAAAACTGCTGTGCACAGTTGCATAGAGAATTTATTTTGACATATGGTTTTGTTTCTTTTGAGTAAATACCTAGGTATCAGGCTTTTGGTTATATGATAAGTATATGCATCACTTTGTAAGAAACTATCAAATTGTTTTCCAAAGTGGCGATCCTATTTTACATTCCCATCAACAACCTATGTGAGTTCCAGTTGCTCCATGTTCTCATCTTCCTTTGGTATTTTCAGATTTTATTGTTATTGACATTGTTATTCTAGCCATTCAAGAGTTGTCTTGGTAACTCATTGTTATTTTAGTTGTCACATCCCTAATGACACGATGAGTATTTTTTTTGTTTATCTTTGTGTGTGTTTATTTGAAGCATCTGTTCAAATCTCATGTCCAGTTCTCTTTTCTGTATTTCCTCATTGATATATAATAATTCTTTATGTATCCTAGATACTAATCCTTTATATTTTATTTATGTGTTTTGCAAACATTGTTCCTGGTCTGTGGTTTGTCTCTTCAGCTTAATAGTGTCTTTCAAAGATCAGATTTGATTTTGATGAAGTCTACCTTATCACTGTTTTCTTTCATGTGTCTTATTTTCGTTTCACATATAAGAAATCTTTGTCTCACCTAATGGGACAAAAATTTTCTATGCTTTCTTCTAGAAGTTTCAGTCTTAGGTTTTACCTTTAGGAATATAATCCATTTGAATTAATTTTCTGTGTATAGTACAAGGTTATGCCTCATGGTTTGTGTGGCTACAGAGGCTCCAGGCTTCTCTCCAGGGATTATCAAGGTTTCAAAGAATCCATGGGTTGTGAAGAACACAAAGTATTTTTAAAAGATGTAAATATGCTCCCTGATATGCAAAATTCTCAAGTGGCTACAAAGTGGCAGATTCAGATAGCTGTGTAACTGATGCATGGGGAATTAGATATATTCTGTTAACACAGATCCTAATTTCTCTTTTTTCTTAATTTCATTAAAAAACTTTTTTTTTTTTTTAACATTTATTCACTTCTGACAGGCAGAGAGAAATAGAGCATGAGCTGGGGAGGGGCAGAGAGAGAGAGAGAGAGACAAGGAATCCAAAGCAGGCTCCAGGATCTGAGCTGTCAGCACAGAGCCTGATGCAGGGCTCAAACTCATGCACCATGAGATCATGACCAGAGCCAATGTCGAACACTTAACTGACTGAGCCACCTAGGCACCCCCTTAATTTCATTTTGATTCTTCTTTATATTCTTTTGGCAGACGTATTTCAGGTCAAAAGTTAGGAACTGTGTTTCAGTGAATTAAATTCCTAATTTTCATTGTTTTTGACATAATCTGTCACGGTGGTGATAGGAACTCAAATTATAGTTCTACCTGCTGGATTTTTAGTCAAGATACCTCTGAAACACAAAGTCAGTCTAGTACAAAACTTACTTCATTCGATTGTTTGACTGCTTCAATGAGACCAAGTAAATTAAAGTGGTCGCAAAGTCTTCCAAAGGCAACATGCACACTATTTGTTTTTATAGGATTTTGTGAGTTATTTTTTCTGATTTCAAAAATAATTCATGTTAACTTGAGAATTTTAACAAATGAAGTACCTAAATTTCTATTAGCCAGGGGTATTTTTTTTTTTTTTTTTTTTTTTTTTACTTTTTTTTTTTTTTTTTTTTTTTTTTTTTTTTTTTTTTTTTTTAATATGTTTTTTTTTTTTTATAGAATATGATTCTGTTTGTTTAATAAAAGGAAACACATCTATTTCTGTGCATGTATGTAACTTGCATTTGATATTAATGCATCATATTATTTTNTTAACTTGAGAATTTTAACAAATGAAGTACCTAAATTTCTATTAGCCAGGGGTTTTTTTTTTTTTTTTTTTTTTTTTTTTACTTTTTGGGTATGCTCTTTGAGTATTTTCCTAAGCCTATATACAAATATGTATATTTTTCATTATAGAATATGATTCTGTTTGTTTAATAAAAGGAAACACATCTATTTCTGTGCATGTATGTAACTTGCATTTGATATTAATGCATCATATTATTTTTGTTTTAGCCCTCCTGTATATGAAAAATCCATGTAATGTAAATTCACAAAAAAAAAAAAAATTTTTTTACTCCTGAGACTCCAAATATGTTTTTATCTCCTCAGCAAAAATTTGATTTAGAGAAGATTTTAATTACTCTTTCAGCAGTTTCTAAATCACAATGTGGTTAGCATTTCTAAATAAATCAAAGGTTTACATTACTTGAAGAAACATGCTCAGTGTAGTATGGCCCTTATTCTTTGCCTTAGAAGTAACTCTGGTGTCTTAATTATGGCTTCATAATAGAGTATCTGGCCTTATAGCCTGTCTAAAAATAAGACATGACACCCCATGACTACAGGCAATCTTTAAGCTATTATTATACATGTTTCCAATTCTTTTGCCATCAGAAGGAAACTTGATAGTTGGTCTAGGGTGATGCAGGTAATGACATTTACTCACAGAGAGAAAGTGTCTAGGCTAGTGAAACATGACCGCATTGCTCATCTAGTGAGATGGAAGCTTTCGTTGTTTTCTCTTAATCATCTAGTCATAGAGAAATTTGTAAGTCACACTCTCATACACTCAAATTCTCTTCAGTTTTTATATTGAGATGAAAACGTTAAAAATGATCAGCTATTACTTCATTTCATCATCATCATAACATCTTCACTTTATGTTTTCTTTTAAAAATATGGTCAACACATAGATTTCTTATGGTAGTCTATGATCTTAGTGCAATAAAAGCAAATATATATATGTATATGTATAAATATAAAATATATGATGTATAAAATCATTCTAAAAGTTTATTATGAATTGTAAAATTACAGCGTGGGTGAATTGTGGGTTATGGTTTACTAAGGAATGCATAGAACGGCTTTGAAACCAATAATATTTTTAAAATTAATTTAATTAACTAATTAATTAATTTTTTAGAGAGAGAGAGAATGAGTGAGGGAGAGGCACAGAGGAAGAGAGAGTAGGTTCCATGCTCACCACAGAGCTCAACCGGGCTCAATCCCATGACCTGAGATCATGACCTGAGCCGAAATCAAGAGTCATACATTCAACTGATTGAACCACCCACGCACCCTGAAACCAACAACTTTTTTTTTTTTTTTTTTACAAATAGTTTATTGTCAAATTAGTTTCTACATAACACTCAGTGCTCATCCCCAAAGTGCCCTCCTCCATGCCCATCCCCCCCTCCCCCCCACATCCATCAGTCCTCAGTTTTTGTCAGCATTCAAGAGTCTCTCATGGTTTGCCTCTCTCCCTTTCCCCCACCATTTCTGCCCTTCTTCTCCCCCTTGTTCCTCCGTCAAGTTCCTCCTAATCCTCCTATACGTGCACACATATGATATTTGTCCTTCTCTGCCTGACTTATTTCACTCAGCATAACACCCTCAAGGTCCATCCATGTTGCTACACATGGCCAGATTTCATTGTTTCTCATTGCCATGTAGTATTCCATGGTATAGATAAACCACATCTTCTTGATCCATTCATCTGTTGATGGACACTTAGGCTCTTTCCATGTTTTAGCTATTGTGGAGAGTGCTGCTATGAACATTGGGGTACATGTGCTCCTATGCCTCAGCATTTCTGTATCCCTTGGGTAAATTCCTAGCAGTGCTATTGCTGGGTCATAAGGGAGTTCTATTGTTAGTTTCCTGAGGAACCTCCACACTGTTTTCCAGAGGGGCTGTACCAGTTTACATTCCCACCAACAGTGTAGGAGGGTGCCCGTGAAACCAACAACTTTTAAAGTTATTTAAAGTGCCTTTTTCTCAATTATGAGCCTAATTGAAATTAAGAAAATAAAAATCTGTTTTGTCCTTTATCTCATTATAAAACAATATTCTGTAGTCACTGCTGAATTTCAATTTGCTAGATTTTTCAAAGAAGCAGGTATTAACGCTGCATTTGTGAGGAAAAAGTACAACAGGATTATGAGATGAGAAGAAGCATCCAATTATGCTCTTAATTTTAGTTAAGTTTACCACTGGAACTTTTTCACAATAAAATTGATTGAACAGTTGGTAAAGGGATTATTTACAAGGGTTAAAAATAAGTACTCTATTCAGAAACTCAATGACAACTAGTCATTCCCAGATCAAAATCAAAGCATTCCAAGAAATTTCTTTAGTGAAACAATCATGTTTTAAAATTCATATGTAAATATTACTTTTTCTTCAAAGTTACCTATTTCAAAACAATAATAGTTTGACCACCAACATGTGAAAACTACCCTACCCATGAGAGCGAGAGTGCAGTTAACGGGCACATATGCTGCAGCTAGCTATATGTGACCAGATCATAAAGGGTCCTGAATTAAAGCTAATAAGATAAAAAGACCATTTATTCAGTCAAAGCTTTGATGAAGGAAGAGAATATACTTGAGCATTCTATTCCCTGTGCTTACAGTTAGGTGGGGTCATTCAGGAGTAAGGACTCCAGATAATAGGTTGTCACTGGAAAACCAATGATTTGAAGCTTAATAAAAAATCTTGTATCTAGATTACATTTAATAAAAATTGCAGTATTTTCAATATGGCTTCCACATTAAGGAGAGCAGAGTGTTGTGGCTCTTTATGACAGAATTGGTCATGATGTTGAAAAATGCTAGAAGGAATGAAAATACGAAATGCTGCAATTTCACTCCCTAAAACTGTCTTTGTCACTTCATCTCTCATTTACAATTCACAAAACAAACATAAATACACCAATTGTTGTTTGAAGTATATGAAAAAATATGAAATAAAAATGGCATTCATTAACTAATAAATTGTGGTATCTCATGATTTCAATAAATATTATTTCTGGGTAAAAACAATGATGGAGGGGTGCCTGGGTGGCTCAGTTGGTTAAGCGTCTGACTTCAGCTCAGGTCATGATCTCAAGGTTTGTGGGTTTGAGACCCGCGTCAGGCTCTGTGCTGACAGCTACCTCAGAGCCTGGAGCCTGCTTCAGATTCTGTGTCTCCCTCTCTCTCTGACCTTCCCCTGCTCACGCTGTCTCTGTCTCTCAGAAACAAATTTAAAAAATTAAAAAATTAAAAGAAAACAAAAACAAAACAATGACGGAGATTCAGAGATGTACAGGAAACAAAAAAGACAGCATCTTGGGTAGTCCCAGTCATTGGAAGAAGTTCAGCACCATAAGTACATAGTTAGTGCCTACTCTGTGACAGTCATTTTTTGTAGATATAAAATATATAAATATATATGAATAAGGCTAGAAAGCTCAAAGACAGAAGGCATCAAAGGAACAGAGAAAGGATGAGAAAACAGAGATATGTATTAGTGAAAAAAAAGGGAAGGAAGTAAGGAAGATTAAAGACCATAAGAACGAAGAATGGAAAGGGAAATTAATAATTAGTGTCTAATAGGGGCGCCTAGGTGGCTAAGTCTTGCTTTTGATTTCAGCTTAGGTTATGAACTCAGGGTCAAGGGATTGAGCCGAACACAGGGCTCCACGCTCAGCATAGGGCTTGCTTAATAATATCCCTCTCTGCTCTCTGCCTCTGTTCTTTGTTAGCACATGCTGTCTCTCTCTTTTTAAAACAAAGAAAAAATTAGTGTCATAATTTAGGAATAATATCCACGTTTTTCTTCTAAAATGATAAATGTCAATTATAAAAGTTTTAAAGAATACTAAAATAAATTTTCTAAGTCCCATAACCTTCCAAATATAATATTTGATGTTTTCCAGCTAAATGGGGTAGGTGTGTGTGTGTGTGTGTGTGTGTGTGTGTTTGTGTGTGTGTTTAGAGTGAGCGAAAGATAGTGATAGTATTAGAGGGTAAAATTATACTATAATTGACATTTTTCAAGTAAAAAATAATTAAACATACTCTTTGGGCACTTCAACAAGAAAAAGGAACAAGTCTATGTGGAAAAATTGCTATACTTTGGATTTATTTTCATGAGTGCAAATATTAATTACCAAAAAATCAGGGAAATTTAAGATGAAGAAAATATTATTTTCTTCTTTAAAATGACAAAACAATTATTTCTAAAATTAGAAATTCCCCAATTTTAAAACATTTTTTCATACTAGAAAGTTTCTAGCTCATGTTCTAAATGATGAGCACATTAGTACACTTATCTATTTTCCAAATTCCACTCTCATAGGATTTCAACTTTTTAAAATTGTATTATTGACTTTACAATGTCAGAAGTTACATTTATTTTCAGGTCTTTTACTTCTAATAATTCAGCTAGTATTTGTCCTTGTTATATATGTAAAGAAACTGATACTCACCATCAAGACTTTAATCTTTAATTGTTGGACTGATTTTTCAAGATAGATTCATGGGGGAAGGGGTGCCTGGGTGGCTAGGCAGTTAAGCCTCCAACTTCAGCTCAGGTCATGATGTCACGGTTTGTGAGTTCGAGCTCCCCATCAGGCTCTGTGCTGACAGCTCAGAGCCTGGAGCCTGTTTCAGATTTTGTGTTTCCCCCTCTTTCTGCCCCTCCTCTGCTCAAACTCTGCCTCTCTCTCAAAGATAAATAAACATTAAAAAAAAAATTTAAAGATAGATTGATGGCTACTTTATATGATAAATTACTAGATATTTAAGAATATATTCTCTGCTATATTGAAGAGTATCTTGGTTAGGTATAAAACTACAGGATTACTATATCAGAACATTGCATATGATTTTCTACTAATGTTGGATAGTGAATGAGTCTACAAAGAAACTTTAGGGCAATTTTTCTTCTTTCTTCTTGCTGACTTTTAAAAAATCTCTTTACCCCCCATTATTGATTAATGTTTATTCATTGCATTAATATAAGCTTTATTGTAAGCTTTAGTTTAGCATCTATTTTCCTATCTTTCTTTATGTCCTTTTTTATATACCTTATCTTCGAAGGATAACATTTTTAACATTTTAACATTTTCCTCTTTTTCAATATTTTCTATTCAGGTACAATTATATTATTGTTGGATCTTATCTTTTTTTGTCTCTCACATTTATCATCTTCTGTATGATAAATTACTTTCATATTTGCTTTGTATCATTTTCCTCAACATATTTATCTTTATTTTGGTGTGTGTGTGTGTGTGTGTGTGTGTGTGGTGGCTGGGAGAGAAAGTAAGGGGTAGAATGTATTTGGAGTAATACTTGACTGCATATGAAGATCCTTTTTTCTTACCCTACTGACACATCTCTCCTCAGCTGGGATTTATCACTAAAAAAGTTGGCAAATAATATGCCAATGCTTCATCCTCCCTGTCTTACGCCTTGCTTCATCACTACCATCTCTGCTGGCTGAGAGAGCAGGTCAGAAATAATAGAAATGATAAAGTAGCATGGCTATTTCCTTAACTCTCCCTTCTTTGCCATTCTGCTAAGTTAATCTGTGTCTCTTCCCAGTCAATCTCTACCTCTCTCAAGGCTGACCTAGTCACCTCAATTTTTTCTCAGTTCAATGCAATCTAACTGTTCTAACCATTCCACTGAACTGTGTTCATCAAATTATAATTCTAGACTCAAAATCTAGTGGGCAAACTTGAATCTGGCTCTTATTTGACCCAGCGTGTCTTTAGATTTTAAAAAATGCACCACTGGGGTGCCTGGGTGGCTTAGTCGGTTAAGCGTCCGACTTTCGCTTAGGTCATGATCTCGCGGTTCGTGGGTTCGAGCCCCGCGTCGGGCTCTGGGCTGACTGCCAGCTCGGAGCCTGGAGCCTGTTTCAGTCTGTGACTCCCTCTCTCTCTGACCCTCCCCTGTTCACGCTGTCTCTCTCTCTCTCCTAGAAATAAATAAAACATTTAAAAAAAATTAAAAAAAAATGCACCAAAAGAAAACAAATATATTTCAATTGTGTATTTCTGATCTTGATCAATAGCACAAATATGCTCTGATCACTTAAAACTGAAACCTAAACTTTTCTCTTGATTCTTAGTTTTCCTTCACTTCTTCACATTCAAAACTTATTTTCCAAACTCTGTCAATTCTGTCTTCTAAATATTTCCTGTTAGTTCTTATCCAATAAGCAGACTATCCTTAAAGAATCAGCTAAATACAAGTGTGTGTGCATGTCAAGCATGTGTGCCTGCAGGCCTGCACACACACACACACATACACACACACACACACACACACACACACACACACACACACATTGAACAAAGTTCAAAGCTAATCAATGTATCTAGAACTTGGCAGTCAGGCAATCAAAAAAAAAAAAGTTAAAATTCAGCATAAAGATGGGTTTTAAACTTTATAGTAGAGAATGGGTTATTTTCTCTCTTTTAAAAAAATATTTTTAACATTTATTCATTTCTGAGAGACAGAAAGAGAGAGTACAAGTGGAGGGGGGCGGGGCAGAGAGAGATGGAGACACAGAATCCGAAGCAGGCCTCAGGCTCTGAACTGTCTGCACAGAGCTGGACCCAGGGCTTGAACCCACAAACCACGAGATCATGACATGAGCCGAAGTTGGGATGTTTAACCGACTGAGCCACCCAGGCACCCCCTGTCTCTCTTATATGTAGGGAGGGGATGGTGTATCATGATCTTAAGTTCTTAGAGTGCCTGAAGGCGTAAATTTAACCTGTTTCTCTCAATCCTAATGAAGGAAGTCTTAGTTCCTCTACATTTTTCACCTGGAAAGCTCCAGCAAAATTTATTCTATTTCAGTCCTTGTCCAGATGGCTTCCAGAGCCCATAATTATAGCACAACTATGATCCTGTTGTGCTGATGTTTAAAATCTTTCAACCCCATCCACTTTCCAGATGAAAGAAAGGCAAAATATAATAGCACATTGTTCACATCTTTCTTAACTTGACCTTTGGCTTTTCTACCTTATCTGCATGCAAACTATGCCCCTGCTAATCAAACTGTTTATAAATGAATCTCCAGTGTATGCTGCTTATTCTCCCCTCCATCTTTTGTAAAAATTACCTCTGTGTGGAATGTCTCTGCACTGTTTTGTACTCTTGGAAAACTTCAACTCCCCCAAGATATAGTGTTTTCAATTTCTTGATTTCGGAATTCCTTAGTTTTATTCACCCCATACATGGCAAAATATAAACTTTTAGAGTTCTTTGAAATGACAGTTAAGTATTTCCTTTTCCATGGCCCAATTCTGCTTTATATATTTCTGTTATGAAGTTACTGGTTTCTTATTGCTGCTGTAACAAATTACCACACACTCAGTGGCTTAAAACAATTCAAATACATTATCTCATAGTTCTGGAGGTCAGAAGTCTGAAGTTGGTCTCACTGTGGCAAAATCAAGGTGTTGGCAAGGCCTAGCTTCCTTCTGGAGGCAACAGAGGGAGAATCTGTTTCCTTATCTTTTCCAGCTTTTAGAGTCCACCTGGTATTTGGCTCTTCATTCCTTCACCTTCAAAGCCAACAATGTATCATCAAATCATCTCTGACTTTAATCCTCTGCTTCTGTCCTCAAACTTTTCCTCTTCTGATTCTGACCCTACTGACTCCCACTTATAAGAACTTTTGTGATGACATTGGGCCTACCCTGATAATTCAAAAGAATCTATTTCAAGATCCTTTATTTAATCACATGTGCAAAGCCCCCTTTTGTCACATAAAGTGACATACGCCAGTTTCCAGGGATTAGGTTATGAATATCTTTGGGGGCCATTATTAAGCCTACCACATTTGGTGTTAACTGAATTATGATTAAATGTCTTTCTACTTCAATCAACAATGAAGAGCATTCAGACAATTCTCTTTTAAACTCATTAAGCAAGAAAGCCATTAGACTGATGTGGCTCTAATGCCATGGCAGCCTAGGTAAGCAAACCTAAATCTAAGTCTGTTAACACCTGAAGGTTACAAAATCAAAAAGCTAAGAACCCATCAGCAACAACCAACTAGGTTTAAGCTACAGCCAGTCAAGTAATTTCTTATTTTGTTGTTCCACACTTTCTCGTAAAGGTCTTTCCCCCGCTTCTATTAGCAAATGCTTCTAACCAGTTTTAGCTTGTCACTACCTGCTTCTAACTGACTTGTGCCCAAATAAACTGTCAAAAACCTTAATATCCCTCGATTTACTTTTCATCATCTCTGAGAGCCACATTCATCAAAATTCCTTGAGCTGCTCCTAAAAATTACAGATTCATGAGTCAAATCTCAGATAAACTGAATAAAACCTCTGGACTTGAGGTCCAGGAATCTTCATTTTAACAAATTCTTCAATAATCTTTACACGAACTTAGGTGTAAACATCACTGCCAGGAGCCAGAGTCTGTGTACTCTTTTTTTCATCATTTTATCTTGAGCCTCTAGCACAGTATCTGATGCATACCAGACCCAATAAATGTTTGATTAAGTGATTGGATAAATGATGTGTGAGATAAACTTAAAATTTTTTCAGCCACAAGATCGATCCTTTGATTATAAGGTGAAAGGGAGGAAACATGAAAATTTTGAAACAACATAGATTGGACAATTTCTAAGTTCCCTTTCAGCTGAAATTTGCTCACATAATATATTTCATGTAAAAGGAAACTTCAGGAGAGTCCAGCTTGATGAGGGTGATGGCAAAGTAAAGCTCTGAATAAAAGAGAACCATCTATCCCTATTGTCACCCTCATGGCTGGGAAATTTAGAACAGAGTCACAGAGCAACCCCAAGTAATGCATTTACTTTTAAACACATTGGCAACAAATAATTTTATGATGAATCTAGAGATATGAAAGGGAGAGTGATTTGAAAAGCATATAGTAGTGGATAAGTATAAGGCATTTTTTTTTATAGTTTTTTTTTTTTGTTTTTTTTTTTTTATTTCTAGGAGAGAGAGAGAGAGACAGCGTAAACAGGGGAGGGTCAGAGAGAGAGGGAGTCACAGACTCTGAAACAGGCTCCAGGCTCCGAGCTGGCAGTCAGCACAGATCCCGACGCGGGGCTTGAACCCACGAACCGCGAGATCATGACCTAAGCGAAAGTCGGACGCTTAACCGACTAAGCCACCCAGGTGCCCCAGTATAAGGCATTTTTGTTACAGTTGAAACAAGCTTTTATTTTTAAAATTTTTTATGTTTATTTATTTTTGAGAGAAAGAAATAGACAGAACACAAGTGGAGAAGGGGCAGAGAGAGAGGGAGATACAGTATCTGAAGCAGACTCCACATTCTGAGCCGTCAGCACAGAGCCCAACACACGACTGGAGCCCACAAACCCTGAGATCATGACCTGGGCCGAACTCGGACCTTAGTTGACAGAGCCACCCAGGTGTCCTTGAAACAAGGTTATAAGCATGAATTCCTGTTCCATGTGACAGCTACAGAGATGCGTTGCTCAGCTCCCCTTTCACAGTAGAACTTGCTCTATAGTTGCACAAAGAGCATTTGAGAGCTTCCAATGACTGTGCTTTCAGTATCAACCACAGCAGTAAGGGTCAATGCCATGCTCTTCCAAAGAAGGTCCCAGTCAATGACTAAGGATGGCGGAGCTACAAAGGCTTGGCCCTTTCCAACCTACTTGTTTGGGTGAGACTTTATCAGATTGGAATTATAGTTGGAGGCTCTTGCCCAAGTTTCCTTTCTCTCTCCTTCCTTTCCATAGTTAGGTGTTCACAATGGAAAGGGTTTCCCTGTTCAATCTTGCTTGCTCCCACTTTATCTTTCACAGGCATTATCTACATCCCTCCACCTTAAAAAATAAATAAATTTTAAAAAAGCAAAAAACAAACACCAATTCTTGTTACACCTAACGTTTTTTCAGTGCCTGCTTCTTGAGGGACTCAAACTGACAATACTCCCCTACTTGAAATATCTCATTCCACTGTCCACTCTAGCTAACCAAATCTTACCTTCATTTTTGACTTTTGCTTAATGCTGGGTCTGTTTTGCATGTGTGAGTGGTGCACAGCTACAGAGGACCTTATGCTCAGAAGGGCCCATGCTTGGTTTAATTATTTTCTGTTGTCATCTTGAAATTCTAAACAATTTTTTTTAACATTTTCCACGTTTTCATTTTGCACTTGGCTCCCAAGCTATGTAGCCAGTCCTACATCACTCTCTGCATTAAAACTTGTTTTAAGATTAAAAGACAGTGTTTACTATTTTCTCATGAATACCATAATTCTTTGAATAATTGTTTCATGTTAGTTTCTGATGTTGATGCTTATTTTATATTAAGGTTATATCCTCCTTTCCATTTATATTTTAATTTGGATGGGGGAGGAATTCCGGGGGTCTCAGTCTGTTAAACGGGAGACTCTTGATTTCTGTTCAGGTTATATATTCAAAGTGGTATGATTGAGCTCCACAGCTACTCCATGCTGAGTGTGGACCCTGCTTAAGATTCTCTCTTACCAGCTTTCACTCCCACTGCCCCTCCACCCTGCTCCCTTCTTCTCTTTTAAATAAATAAATAAATAAATAAATAAATAAATAAATAAATAGTTTGGAAGGAGGAGTGTGTACATGTCTTATTCCCTAGCTAGAACATGACCTCTGAGATCGTCTTTGAGCCTACTTTTTATTGCATATAGAATTGTCATGTGGACATGCAGAAATGTCTGTACATATTGTGTGAATAAATAACACAAAATCCCTTTATGTGAAAGAGTTCCAGGGACAAACTTAGATGTGTTAGTAAAGTAGAACTTTAATGCTTTGCAAGTCTTCTCTTTTTTCCCTCTACCTCATGAGTAGTTAAGTTTTCCAACTAAAACTCAGTTTCTTCTGATTTAAACAGTCTCATTTCCATTTAAAACAGCTTATTTGAGATAAATTCTCAATCCTTATAAAATCCGTTCAACCTTTCTTTGTATTTCCTTCTGAGAGAGCTAACTTTGTCCTGATGGAGGTAACAGAAAAGCCCCGATAAACGTAAAGAACAGTAACACACATTTCTAAGGGTCAGGTGCTATACTAATAAATTTTACTTTTATAATATTTAGTCTTTATAAAGTCTTCATGAAGGTATTACTATTACTTCTCTCTCAAGGGAATGAATTACAATTTAGAGAGTATATTTTTTAATATTTTTTAATGTTTATTTTTGAGAGCGGGAGAGACAGAGTGCAAGTGGGGAGGAGCAGAGAGAGAGACAGACAGACAAAGGGAGACACAGAATCCAAAGCAGTCTCAGGGCCTGATGTGGGGCTCAACCCCACGAATCCTGAGATCATGACCTGAGCCAAAGTCGGACGCTTAACTGACTAAGCCACCGGGGCGCCCCACAATTTAGTGAGTTTAAACAAGTAGCAAATTGAGGTAGGGAACAGCAACCCAAATTTAATTGCCCCAAGACCAGAATCTTAACCAGTATTCTTGTATTACAGACATAAATGCTTACCTGATATTCATTTAGCAAAAGGTACAGTTTTCTTCACTGATGGGTTTCCTTCCAAACACAAAGGGGAAAAACATCTTAAAGCTGCCCATTGGAGTCTACATGTCTGAGAACATAAGACAAATCTCAAATAGGAAATTTAAAAGAAAGGCATTAATTAATTGGGCAAGAGATATTTCCTACTTTCAGACCATCAAAAGCATGACATTTTCCCCTTGTGCTTGAAATTACCTGAGAGACTTATCTACTGAAGACAGACCTAATCTGAACAAATGGCCATAACCCTGAGAGCTTCCAGAGCTGATAGGCAAAGATGGCTGGAATTCAAAGTAGTCAGTCGATGCAGAATGTGCTGCGGGAAGCTTTCAAATTACAAATTAACCCATTTATTATGTCGGTGATAATCAAAGTAGCATGTTTTGCCTTGTATACCATTTCTCATGTTTTCCATAAACTATGGTTTAGCGTCCTTTTGGAGGATTAAAACTAGAAGTCATTCCTGGTGCTAACAAACATTTTGGTTGAGTGGTATAACTATTCTTTTGGGCCTTGCAACTTGGCAGCTAGTCTCTTCAATTATAGTTTTTTAAGTAGGACAAGACTCTGAAAGAAAGCAAACCCTTCATCTTGGGTCCTGCAGTGGGATTGGATATGCTGTGGTATCTCCCCGAGGCACATTTCCTTAAGGAAAAGTGTGTTTTTGCAAATGGTTACTTCTGGTCACTTACTGTTACCACCAAACAATTACATTCTCTTTTTCTGTTCCTATGGGCCAGCTATCTAAAATTAAGTTAGAATGTGCATATATTTTAGTAAAGAGAACAGATTTTATTTAAGTAGACTATGATAACTAATCATTCCTTCTTAAAAACCTGCTGTAATCAGCAGAGGCTCAGTGAAAGCTTAGCAAGGGTGTTTCAAGTGTTGTGATTTTTTTGTTTTATTGTTATATAAAGAATCTCCAAATTGAAGTGTTTCTTTTTTTAATATACAACAGGGGGAAATAGTGGATCACCCTTTCTTGGACTATACATTTTCTTTTCATAGACTAAAGTAATACCTTTAAAAAAATTTTTTTTCTTGACATTTATTTATTTTTGAGAGAGAGACAGACAGAGCACGAGTGGGGTACGGACAGAAAAAGAGGGAGACACAGAATCCGAAGCAGACTCCAGGCTTTGAGATGTCAGCACAGAGCCTGATGTGGGGCTCAAACTCATGGAGTGCAAGATCATGACCTGAGCTGAGGTCCGAGGCTTAACTGACGGTGCCACCCAGGTGCCCCTAAAGTAACACTTGTCTATTTTAAATAAGTATAGGTTGTTTTTACCTCTACCCTCCTACTGGTTCAGAACTAAAATCAAACATACTTTCTTTTTTAAAAAAATATTTATTTTTGAGAGGGTGCATGTAGGGGAGGGGCAGAGAGAGGGGGACAGAAGATCCAAAGCAGGATCTGCACTGAGAGGCTGACAGCAACATGTGCTATGTGGGGCTCGAACTCAGGAATTGTGAGATCATGACCTGAGCCGAAGTTCAATGCTCAGTTAACTGAGCCATCCAAATGCCCCCAAAATACTTTCTATATGCAAGCTTAACCCTATCCTGTATGTGGAATATGGAATTGACTATTTTGTAGGTTAACATTTATCATATTTTAGTGACATCACATGGTTCAATCTGCTAATATCCAAGGTATCCCTGAATATATAGCCTGCAACTAAGTAGACTGTTGAATGAGGCGAGGTGTCAAAGATCTAAGAACTGAGGTTTCCGTGGTGAGGTGTGGGCAGATGTGTGCCCAATAAGTCAGTCTTTATTCATGTTCTCCAGTGATTTGGGATTTCAATTTTCCCAAATTTGTCCATTATGCCTTTTAGTTCCTTCCCTGACTGTGCTTTTACACTATACGTTATGCTTAATAGCAGATCTCAAGCATTTGCTAGTGGTCCAGAGGTGTCTCAGAATACTTTTCCCAGTGGAGAGAGGGCAAGATGGCGGAGAAGTAAGGAGCTCCGTACTTGCACTCGCGCCCATACATCACACAGAAAAGATCCGAAGACATTGGAAACCTTACAAAACCTGAGAGATTGGGAGAAAAAAGACGCAGAATCC